>NC_057411.1:7969840-8342027 GCF_019320065.1 Cervus canadensis
TTTTGCTATATTCATCCCTTGGTTTTATTTTTAGATTTCACATAGAAGTTATAACATAGAGCATTTGCCTTTCTCTGATATACCATGAACATGTTCAGAACACTTACATTATCTACAGTTGGGCAAAATAATCTAACACAAAGTTTATTTTATAATAAAGTGTTGAATATACCATGTAATTCATTGGATATTGTGCTGACTTTTTTTTTTTTTAATCAAAATAGCTGTATGCATACAGAATGGTTTTAAGTGTACCAGTTGTGATCACATGATTAATTGGGAGTTGTGGCTGCAGTTGTCAACAATTATGAGTATTGGACCATGAACTAATGTGCTAACACAGAAAATGATCAAGATTTAAAACATGAAGAACAGTTTAAACTGAGTAAGTATTGTTTCTTACCATCGTAATGTTGACAAATCTTAGGTCAAACCATATTTCCTGGACTTTCTATACATTGTTAGCAAATACTTTTTTTCCAGTCTGTAGGTTGTCTTTTCTCTTTCTTAAATGTATCTTCTAAAGAACATAAGTTTAGCTTCAATGAAAACATTTTTTTTTTCTTTTGTCAATTGTAGTTCTATGTAAGAAACCATCCCCAAATCCAAGGTTATAAAGGTTGGCTAATAAGATGTCCTGTTAGACTGTTGTAGATTAACTTTTACATTTATGTCTTTGAATTATTTTTTACCCACTTTGAATTAATTTTTGCAAGATAGGGACCAAATTCAGTATTTTGCCTGTGGATATCCAGCTGTTAATTATCATTTATTGAAAAGAAAATTTTTATTTCCATCATATTGTGTTGGCACCTTTGTCAGAAATCAATTGACCACAAAGATTTTTTCTTTCTGGATTTTAAACTTAATTCCATTGCTTTACATTTTTGTTCTTGTGGCAGTACCATACATTCTTGATTATGGTAACTGTGCAGTTATTTTGAAAAAAAAAAAAAAAAATGAGCCCTCAAGCTTATTCTTGTTCTAGATTGCTGTGGTTACTCTGGGCCTTTTACATTTTTAAATGAATTTAAGTGTCAACTTTTCATTTTATCAGAAAACGGTGCTGGAATTTTGATGGGGACAATGTTGACTCTGGAGGTAAATATGAGAAGGACTGCCATCTAAATTTTAGGTCTTCTGTGGCGTTAATATGACATGTTACTGCATTTGTTTAGATCTTTAAATTATTTCTATAATGTTTTGTTGAACTGAACATTCCAATCAGCTTACATTCCTGTCCCAAAGAAAGACAATGTTAAAGAATGTTCAAACTACCTCACAGTTGTGCTTATTTCACATGCTAGCAAGGTAATGCTCAAAATCCTTCAAGCTAGGATTCCACAGTATGTAAACTGAGAACTTCCAGATGTTCAAGTTGGATTTAGAAGAGGCAGAGGAATCAGATCTCAAATGGCCAACATCTGCTGTATCATAGAAATAGCAAGGGAATTCCAGAAAAACATCTACTTCTACTTAATTGCCTACGATAAAGCCTTTGACTGTGTGGATCACAACGAACTGTGGAAAATTCTTCAAGAGATAGGCATACCAGACCATCTTACCTGCTCCTGAGAAATCTTTATGCAGGTCAAGAAGCAACAGTTAGAACTGGACATGGAACAACTCACTGGTTCAAAACTGGGAAAGGAGTACATCAAGGCTGCATATTGTCACTCTGCTTATTTAACTTATATGCAGAGTATTATCATGTGAAATTCCAGGCTGGATGAAGCTCAAACTGGAATCAAGATTGCAGGAAAAGTATCAATAACCTCAGATATACTGATGACACCACCGTTAACAGCAGAAAGTGAAAAGGAATTAAAGTGCCTCTTGATGAAAATGAAAGAGGAGAGTGGAAAAGCTGGCTTAAAACTCAACGTTCGAAAACAAAGATCATGGCATCCAGTCCCATCACTTCATGGCAAATAGATGGGGGGAAATGGAAACAGTGAGAGACTATTTTCTTGGGCTCCAAAATCACTGCAGATGGTAACTGCAGCCTTGAAATTAAAAGACTCTTGCTCCTTGGAAGAAAAGCTATGACAAAGCTAGACAGTGTATTAAAAGGCAGAGCTATCACTCACCAACAAACGTCTTTCTAGTCAAAACTATGTTTTTCCCCAGCAGTCATGTATGGATGTGAAATTTGAAACATAAAGAAGGCTGAGAGCCGAAGAATTGATGCTTTTGAACTGTAGTGTTGAAGAAGACTCTTCAGAGTCCCTTGGACTGCAAGGAGATCAAATCAGTCAATCCTAAAGGAAATCGACCCTGAATATTCATTGGAAGGACTGATGCTGAAGCTGAAGCTCCACTGGACTCATTGGAAAAGACTCTGATGCTGGGAAAGATTGAGGGCAGGAGGAGAAGGGGGTGACAAAGGATGAGACAGTTGGATGGCTTCATGGACTCAGTAGACATGAGTTTGAGCAAACTCCACCAGATACTAAAGGACTGGGAAGCCTGGCTGCTGCAGTCCGTGGGGTTGGAAAGAGTGACATGAATGAGCGACTGAACAACAACAAATAATGTTTTGCAGTGTTCAGAATGTTTTTTACCTTTTTAAAATTATTCTGTTGATCCTATTGTAAATGCATTTTTTTTCTGCATTTCATACTATTCACTGGCACTATAAAGACATACAATTGATTTAGTAAATTAATCTTGCAAAACTGCTAATCTGGCATATTAGTTCTAATTGTGTTTTTGTAGAGTCTTTAAAGTAGTCTGCATATAAAATAATATTATCTGTGAATAGAGATTTTTTTTTTCATTTCCAATAGAGAACCATGCCGACTTACTATACCTACAATTTCCAGTATAATGATGAACTAAAGTGATAAGAGCAAAATTCTTTATCATTTTTCTGATCATAGGGAATAAATAATGTCTTTCAACATTAAGAATAATGGCAGCTGTGGTTTTTTCATCAAAGCTTTTCATCAAGTTAAATAATTTCTCTTGTACTGCTAGTCTGTCCCGTGTTTTTATTATAAAAGAGTATTATACTTCGTCAAGTGGTCTTTCTATATCTATTGTGACCACTATACACTTTTTTCAGATGTTAAACCAACTCTGCTTCCCTAGGCTATAATCCATTTGGTCAAGATGTATAGGGCACATTGCTGGTATTCAACTGAGGACTTTTTGTATGTATATTTTTAAGATGTATTGTTATATATTTTTCTCTTCTTTCAATGTCTTTGTTTTTTCAGGGTAATATTGGCTCCATAGAATCATTTAGGAATCTTTCCTAACCTTTATAAACCTTTGTTCCAATATATGTTTTTTCTCTCCTGTCTTTTAATATTGTCATACAAATTATAACTTTCTATTTTACAAGTATTGCTTTAAGTAGTTGCATTTCAAATCAGACAGAAGATCAGACTATCAAACAAAAACATGTTTATACTGCTCTTTATAAATATTAACATATGCAATTACCTTTACTGATTTTCTCATGTAGTTTTTCACTTGGGTTCTAGTTACTTACTGTAGATGCTGTAATCTTGTCAGCAGATTGCTGTTGTTTTTGGCAACACCTTGGAATAAAGCTTTCTGTTTTTTTTTCCACAGAATTAAACAGAGTCAAATCAAAATACCACAACATGATGAAAATGGAGACTTTTCAGGTTGTTGCTAGTTTGGACAAAATATTCACTGTGATCTGGAGATGGGGCTTTTAATGGAGCTCTGAAAGAGATGAATACTCTGGCTGCGAGTTTGCTGGTTTTCATGGCTGTTGTGACAAAAAGTTAAAGAGGGGGGAGAGTTTGCACACAAGTTGGAATTCCATCAACACTGCCATCTTATCAAGGGTTTGTAGTTTCTCTTGGATGCAAATCTATCAGTGTGTGTGTGTGTGTGTGTGTACGTGTTTGGTTAATTTCCAGAGTTCTGAAATAGTTGACTGTATCTGTTTTGCCAGTATTGTTGCTTTTGTGGAAGAGAGACTCATTTGACCATTCTGGAAGTCAGCTTTGAAGTATTAGATGTTTACTTGTTTTTATTCAAGAAATTACTAATGTCTCTTTTGTAATTTTAGGATAGGTTGATATATTAGTTCACTAGAGGTTACAGAAAGCTATAATTTTAATCATCATTTTAATCATCCCATGACTTTATCAGTTATAGACTGGGGCACAGAAAAAGAGATAGAAATAGAATATAAAGTTGACCCTTAAACAGTGTGGAGTAGAGGTGCCCAACCCTCCTCATATTCCCCTCCACAAATCCTTATTTAATCTATAGTCAATTCTCTGTATCCTCAGTTCCACATCCATGAATTCAACCAATCATGACCTGTGTAGTACTGTAGTATTCACTATGGAAAAGAAAAAAAAAAAAAATCCACATGTAAGTGGATCCAGGTCAACTGTATAAACATATCCATTATTATTTGTCAGTTTCTAAAATGAATAGCTGTTTTTCTAGCACTCACCAGAAATGACCAATGAGAGGTTTTACTTGTTTTGCTTTGTTTTCTGTTTTTGATTTTTAGTATATTACAAATTCTTGTGTTAAACATATTTGATACATTTTAACCAAATCCGCTTAAATGCTCAAACTGTTTCATTTTTATGGTGAGGCAGGGGACCATCAAGCTGGTACCTGAGACATTTTGACATAACTACAGTGTTTTTGTTAGTTTTTGTTTGTTTGTTTGTTTGTTTGTTTGTTTAATACTTGCCTTGGTGTACTTGCCACTTCTCCAATGGTGTCCTTGTTCTTCCTTTTATGAAATTTATATTTAGAGACTATCATTTGCATGTTAGGATTGCTTTATTACTATTAAACTGGACATTGTTTCCAATCATTTTAGAGACATAAATAAATTTTTTTGAAATACATTTGTATGTGTGTGTGTGTGAGTGTGTGTGTTACTAAAGATAATTAGTAAAAGTTAAACAGACAAGAAAGACTACTGAAAACTGTTGCAATAAAGGAAAAATATTAAACACAACTTCCTTGAAACAAAAGGCAAGAGTGTTTTTAATTGCTAGGATGAGCTGTTGCAAAAGAAGAAGTGGAAGACATTGCTGAGGTTGGTCAATGTCACTAGGACGTCTGCGTTTGCTCATTGGTGCTTATCAAAGTCATGCCCCTCCCCTCTCCAGAGACTGAGAGATACGGACTCTTTGCTGATGATTACATTTCAGATAGATGGCTCTCAGGTCCTTGAGAAAGACATCTCTGGGTTGTAAAACTGGCAAGATACTGGGAGATTTACATCTTGAAGGGGCAGAGGAAGAATTTACAACTGAAAGCTTTCTAAAGTAAATGGTCTAAGAAAAGGTAGATCTGCGCATATAGTCAGAAAGAAACCTGCTTTAAGTACAGTGAAGCTGAGAGGGCATTAAGGTTGCCTTGATCAGTATTCATACACATCCAAGTATATACATAATGAAATAATATATGTATATGATATCACATAAAAGACAAAATATGTCATGAGTGCATCATAATATTTTCAGGGCATATTCAGTCTTTTTCCCTTCAATAAAAATCCTAGTTCACAATAATATCACCATAACTACCCATTTATTTTTCTTTCAACTGCACATACAGCTGTCCCAGAATAATAATTATGGAACTACCACTGAATGAGATTAATTCTGAAGACATATTAAATTATAATTTCAATTCTTTTTGTCCTCTAATTCATATATAGCTAAATCATGGTATTGCAAAATCACTTGAAAGATTTTTTTCTCTGTGGTAAACCAACTCAGTATAAAGTTGATTTGCTTTAATTTTTTATATTATTTTTTATTTTTGAAATAACCTTCTTAATGCAAAGTCTTTTCTTGGTTTTAAAATCAAACTTATAAAAAGAGTATATTCAGAGAAGTCTAGTGTCTATCCCTGCTCCTCTCCACATTGTTCTTTTCTTTTCTGTAGAAATCCACTTTCCATGCTACAGCTTATTGTTCCACTGTTTCTTTTTATAATATAGGTAAATATGCATAACCATGTGCATTTACATATACAAGGGCTTCCCTGGTGGCTTAGTTGGTAAAGAATCTACCTGCAATGCAGGAGACCCAGATTCTATCCCTGGGTGGGGAAGATCCCCTGGAGAAGGAAATCACAACCCACTCCAATATTCTTGACTGGAAAATCCAATGGACAGAGGAGCCTTGTGGGCTATAGTCCACGGGGTCACAAAGAGTCAGACATAAAATATGCATAACTATGTGTGTGTATGTATATATACACATACGCACACACACACATCTATGTTAGAGTAGGAAATGGCAACCCAGTCCAATATTTTTGCCTAGAAAATTCCATGGACAGAGGACCCTGGCGGGCTATAGCCCATGGGGTTGCATAGAGTTGGACACAACTGAGTGATTAAGCGTATATATACATACAAATGTGTGTATATATATATATGTGTGTGTGTGTGTGTGCACAGAAGTCATATTAAAGGTTTTTCCCTACTGTGATAATAAAGTTTTTGGAGGTACTTAGCTCACCAGAGGGAAAATTCCTGAATGGGATTAGTGTTTTTTTTTTTTTTTAAACAGACTCCACAGAGATCCCTGTTTCTCCTACCCCATGAGATTACAGGGAGAAGATTCCTGACAATGAAGGAGAAGGCTCTCACCAAATAACAAATCTGCAGGCATCATGCTCTTGGATTTCCAGTCTCCGGAACTATGAAAAATTAATGTTTGTTGTTTATAAACTACGTGGCCTATAGTATTTTTATTTTAGCAGACCTAATGAACTAAGACATGTCCTGTTTTTCTTTCTTTTTTTTTTTTAACATTATGTTAACTATGCACACATTTCTCCACATTGATCCTAAAATAATAATAAGCCTTGGAGCATATAAAGCTCATGATAACATATAAAGATAACCTTGGTCGTTTTGGGGTTTCTGTTAGTCGGAAAGTATTTACATAGCACTTCACTATGTGAAGATGTGTATGTGTGTAAGTTGTTCAGTCGTGTCTGACTCTTTGAGACCCCATGGCCTATAGTCTTCCAGGTTCCTCTGTCCATGGAATTCAAGCAAGAACACTGGAGTGGGTTGCCATTCCCTTCTCCAGTGTATTTTCCCAACTCAGGGATCGAACCAGGGTCTCCTGCATTGCAGGCAGATTCTTCACCATCTGAGCCAAAAGAGGTAACATTATGTGAAGATAATAGAGTATATTCAGTCAATTCTCCTGCTGATGAATATTTGGGAATTTTTTTATGTGAGACTGTATTGTTCTTACAATATTCTGAGTCTGTATAATTTCTTGAACATTTAGAAAAGGAAGGCGGGACAAATAAGTTTTCTTTCTTTCATTATCTGGAAGTATTATTCCTATTGCTTTGCCAAATGTTAAAAATGTTAGTTTCTACTGCTTCCCAAGCTTTAACTAGTTTCTCTTTTCTTTTGCCCTATTGTACCTGTTCTCTTCAATCTAGATTTTACCTCCAGTATTCCTCCTCACTACAGGGCTTTGTACTTTCTGGACAAAGGAAGTTTCAGTTGGTTCATTTCAAAAGTTCTCAGAACACCAAACACTTTCTACTCTGGTTCTATTGAATCCTGGAAAACTCCCTCTATATTTTTTGTGCTGTTCTCAAATTGGCTTCCTGAGATTTCCACTGAGCAGCTTATAGCATTTGGGATTTCTCTGGACATTTTAATAGTCACTTACCTTTCCTCTGAAGTTACTTTTGTCTTTTGCAGTAATTATAAGATTACAAAGTCAAGCTTCCATTATATATGTGTACTTTTTATTTGACTATGATAATAACTCCATCAGTACAACAGTTATAAAATGTTTTATCTCATTTCATTTTTACAATCCTAATGGCCTGAACTGTATATCTAATAGTCTAAAATATTGGCTATTGATGTCAACTGAAGTTTGTAGATGGTAGAGCCAGAATTGAACCCAGTTTCTAACTTGAAGCCAAAAGCAGACTCCACATCATTATGGCTAAATTTCTGGTAGGTTAGTTGTAAAGTATTCTGTCAATCTGATATAATTTCCCCATGTTTTAGAAACTTAAGAAAATAGCCCATGAATATCCTAAGTCAGAATTATTCATCGCATCAAATTACAACTCCAAGAAACATAAAACAGTATGTGAATGACAGAGCAAGTCACTGTCACAACTGGGAAGAGATGATGGGCTAAGACTCCTGTCTCCCGGGCTATAAACCCTACTAATTAAATGGAAAACATTCCGTGAAGGAAACACGCATGAGTCCTTTGCTGTTACATCTCATTCATTAAAACATGTGAAAAAGCCAGTTGCCTTTAGGAAAAATTGCCTTTCTGAATTTCAAAATACCCTTTCCTTCACTGTTTGCTATTTGACGATATATTGAGAATAAAAATAAATGAAGTTCACTTGCTCGTTCATTAGTTTGCAGCAATACTTAAGGAAACGTAATTACACTACTTCTTGGTAGGTTCTGAGTAAGATGGCTATCCGAATTTTCCAACTGTTAGAAAATCATGGACTGTTATGAGACCCATTCATTATTCTGATGTTTTATCTTTTAACCTCTGATCCTAGATCATTGAATTTAGAGCCAAAAGGCAGTATTTTCAAGTGTAAGAAAAAGGATTGTACATGAAATAAAAATAAAGGTTATACAGTTATACTTTGCTAACCTTTGGGGTTATGTGGTATCAACAAACCTGTTATACTGAAAGACCATTTGCTGGGTGACATGGGACGACTCCTAAAATATATTCCTACATCACTAGAAATTGCAACTGTAGCAGTCTTGGTACAATCAAAAGATAGAAATCATGCAGGAAGTTAAACAGTAAGTGTTTAAAATAAGAATTAACTATAATAAAAGAATAAGATACAAGGAGAGTTAATGTGGTAACTTATAAGACTAAGGGAAAATACTCAAGGAAGGATAAGCTTAGGGATTCTGACCTTGTTGAGAAAAATGTTGTATATTTGAGCTGAGAAGTGAGAAATATAAACTGATGATTCACACAGTAACTATGTCAATTGCTAGGTTACATAAATAACAAACGACAAGATGATCAAGCCATAACAAGACGATAAAATCTTTTAATAGGTTAATGACAATCATTGTGTCTTTGTGCTCCTTTTCTTATGTAATATGCAAGCTGCTTAATACATTATTTAGCTTTTCATATTCTAAATTATTTTCCACCATGGTCCAGTCATTTTCCCTAATACTAAATGTTATATGGGTAATTAAATAATGAATAATTAATGACTAATAATGATAAAGGAAATTAAATTCAGATAAGATATATACATAAGGACTCAGATATAGGACACTGACTTCATTCAATTTATTTGGGGTAAAAGTATATCTTAAGAGTTAGGCTCTGAAATCATACTCTATAAAGTGAAATTCCTAAATTTCCACTAATAACTTTGTGTTTTGGTCGAGTTAACTGAATTCTTTGTTTCTCAGTTTATTAACTTAAAAATGGAGATAATAATAACGCCCCCTCTTCCAGGGTGGAATGTAACCAATTTAATTAAGGACTGAGACTATAGTACTTAGTTTAAGACTTCAACTATAAGTATTAAGAGCAAAGCCAAGAAAATAATAAGTAGTCAACAAATGTGTCTATGATCAAAACTATCAGTATTATAGATTTATCAGGGGGAACACTATTATGATCTCACAGTGTATTGATGAAAAGAGAGAGTAGAATAGTCTTGTAACAGTAAACAATACACTTTTAGATTTTTCTTAGTATCAGATATTAAAATTTAGCTATCTTGACAAGATGAAGTATTTTAACTAAAAATGTCAAATCACAAATATTTCTGGATGTCACTGAGGAGAAAGTAAATCCCTAGATAGAATCATGATTGGGAAGCTGGTCCCCAAACAAGAGGACATACCATACAGTAAGCCCTGAGTCCTTGACATAGGGGGAACCATTTTAGCATGTATTCAAAATCAGATGATACTTTAGTAGCCAATTTGGTTATCGTGTTAAAAGAATCAGAGACAGGACACACACACACACAAAATTCAGCTACTATTCAGTATAATAATACCTGCTGTAATGAGATATCACTTTACTGCTCTCGGATGGTTATCATGAAAATGAAATGAAACAAAACTATCGGCAAGATTGTGGAGAAATAGGAATCCCCATTTATTGTTAGCAAGAATATAAATGGTATAACTGCTGTTGAAAACAGCATGCTGTTTCCTCAAAAAATTAAAAATATCATAAGGCCCAGCAATTACATGTCTAGGTACTCAAAAGAGTTGAAGTTGGGAGCTTGAAAAGTATATGCATATCAACATTCATAGTAGCGTTATTTACAATAGTGAAAAGGTGCAACCACCCTAAATGCCCATGGTAAGATGGGTGTATAAACAAAACATATCATATTTATTCTAATTCAATTGATCTACAACTTACTTTGACCCTATCTTTGTCATTTATGTCTATTGAGAAGAAATATATTCTAATCCAAATGTAAAAGTTTGACATCTATATTAAGAGTAAGAAACTATCCATGAAACACAGAAAGAGAAAAGAAAATAAGAGGCATTAGTGACATCTTAATGTTTCTATCTGGAAAATTTCCAAGCATACATAAGGAACAAGATTGTGAACAACAAAAATAGCTATGTATTAGTCTTTTAAATGAGCAGGGTTTATTAAAATTCCATTATTTCTCATTATGGCTAATACTATATTCCCCAGCTGGAACATTCCCAAGAGGTTTGCAATTTACTAAAAATCAGTGATGGGAAAATTGTCAGAAGATATACAAGTGAAATATGAATGATTTTTTGGGGTAAGTACACTTTTTCTTCATAAGAGGGTTGGTATCTTATGGTAGTTTAAATTGGCCACAGGAAAAATGGGAAAGTTTCTCTGTACAACTTGATAATGTACATAAGATAAAATGAGTTGCTAAAGATTTTATGATGAGTATTAAATGGATCAAATGGGCTACCTCTTCTAAAAAATAAAATAATCCTCTGTGGACAGAAATGAACAGAAAAGAAAAGTGGTGAAATCGAAATAAAAGCAGACACACTGGGTACCAAAACCCCAAACACATGATGGTAACTTGGAAAAGGAGCCAATCACTGTATTCTTATTAGAGAAATCAAGTCAGAAAATTATCATGAAACGCAGCATTAACTTTTTCTTCCCCTAATACCTATCATGTCTTTATTTATTTTATTGAAATATAGATAACTTACAATACTATATTAGTTTCAGGTATACAACATAGTGATCTGTTATTTTTATAAATTATATTCTGTATAGAATCATTATAACATATTGGCTATATTCCATGTGGAGTACATTACATCATTGTAACTTATTTTACGTCTAGTAATTTGTACTTCTTAATCCCCTTCACCTGTCTTGCCCCAATCCCTCTGGTAACCACTAGTTTGTCCTCTGTACCTGTGAGTTTGTTGCTGTTTTTTATATTGGCTTAATTTTTAGATTCCACATATAAGTGAAAAATTACACTTGTATTTGTCTTTGTCTGACATATCACTTAGCATAATACCCTCCAGATTCATCCATGTTGTCACAAATGCCATCATTTCATTCTTTTTTTTTATGACCAAGTAAGAGCCCATTTCATATATATGCAATGGTGTGTGCATGTGTGTGTGTGTATTATACATATATATATATATTTAATTTTTAATATTTATTCAGATAAATAACAATTATCTGAAATGTTATTACTTCAACACATGATTTTGATGAAGCTTGTTAATAAAGTATTACATTTTTAACTGATAGTACTAAGTCTTTGAAACTGAGTATTTTATGCTTTAGCAGATTTCAAATTATACTTGCCACCTGTACAGTGCTCAAGTCTCAGGTGCTTGATGGCTATGGGAAGTGATTATTTAGATTTTATTTTTAATGCGGATGTATTTGTATTGTTGTTTAGTCATGGGAACAAAAGAGAAACTTGTGAAAAATGGTCTTTCATTGCTTGAGATAAATCTCATGCTGTTAATATGCTTGTCCAGACACTCATGATCTAGCTCTCTTATATTTTCCTACTCTTTCTCTATATTTTTCCTTATCTTTCAGCCACACTGATCATATTGGTGTTGGAATGCACCACGTTTCTCCACTTTAGGGCCAGTCATGGCACCTGCTGCTTACTTTCCCTGAGATACTATTTTCTCATCTTCTTTTTCCGCTTCCTGATCATCTCTAAATTTCCAATTTAACATAAACATCCTTAGGAAGGTTTTCTGAACCCAAGATAGTGTTAAGGCTCTCATTTTATACTTTAAAAAAGCTGATTAATTTTCTTTATAATATCCAGAAACATTAGTGATATTTTTAAAAATTAAATGATTATGCCACACTACTTCTTAAAAGCTTATGGTGACCTCCCATCATTTTCAAAATAAAATCCAAATGCCTTAACTTGTCTTGCTTCCTTATTTTCAGCTACTTTGGTGTAGAAATATGATAGGCCTATTGCAGTAGCTTCGTGCTATTGTTCACCATGTCCTAAATGTTCTTGCTCTAGACCTGGTTATACCAGTCACATCTCAAGTATCAACTGCCACATGTGGTTGCAGTTAACAGGATGATGTGGAAAGCAGTTCTCTCATTCTTGGTTCAGTTGAACAGTACTGCTTCAGACAAGGATGGTCAAACTTTTCCCATGAATGCAGATAGTAATATTTTGCAATATGTGAGCCATATGGTCCCAGTCATAATTTTTCAGCTCTTCAGTTATAGCAATAAAGATGATATAGATGGTGTAAACAAGTGGACCAAGGTGTATTTCAGCAAAACTTTATTAATGGGAAAAAGAGATAGGTAGGATCTATGGGTCCATGGGCTATAGTTTGCTCTTGTCTGTTCTATACATTTCTGTGGATAACACCTTAATTTTATACCATTCAGAGTTAAAATTTACCTCGCTACTGAAGCCTTTAGAGAGCATGCAATCAAAATTATCCTTTCAAACTTCAACTTCCTTCCAGTTACTCTTTGCCATCTCATTCGATTTGGTGTTGTTCATAACATTAATCATTACCTTAATTATTTTAAAAAAATTATATTGTCTCCTTTGCTAGATAGTAGCTCCATCAGAGGGGATATAGTGTGTCTTTTTCATCCTTCTGTCCCTAGGACAGAATAAAATTTGACATGATGTGGACAATCAATTTTTGAAGAATGGATACTTAATACAATTATATTTAATGTTTATATTGTTATATTTAAGTCATTGCTTAATGGCTTTTTCCTTCATAAGACTGTAAGTATAACAGATTAAAATTTTGTATTTACCACTGAGGCACAGATTTTAACAAAGAGCCTCATATGAATACGATTTTTCATCAATTATAAAACAACAAATATGATTTATCATCAGTTAATTACAATTATTAAAACTAGAACACTAGTATGTTAAATGCATATGTAATTATAAGATGCATTATGTTTCAGTAACATTAAAAGTGGAACATGTGAGTCTTAAAGAAGGATAAAAAAGTAAAGCGTATATCTACTATGTATGTACTAGGTCACATTATTCAAGATATTTGATCATTTTCTACCTACAAGCATCCTTAATTGGGCCTGTTGTTTCGTCTCTTCAATAGCATTGCATAACATAGGTAACTTGTGTTCAGTTTCAAATAGTCGACCTGTATGAATATGCATGGAAACTCCTGGTTTCATTTAAGATTCTCTGCTGTTTACACACATAAGCATAATAGACAGCACAAAAAACGATTGTTCCAGAAACTACATTGTCTAGAAACTACACTATTTTAACATAGTCTTCCTTGCTTTTTTTTCTTTGGTTTTTAAATTTATATTTGATTGAATGATAATTACAATATCCTATTGGATTCCACTGTACATCAACATGGATCAGCTATAGGTATACATATGTCCCCTCCCTCGTCAACCTCCCTCCCACCTCCCACCCCATCAAACCCCTCTAGGTTATCACAGAGCTGCAGTGTGAGTTTCCTGAGTCATAAAGCACATTCCCACTGGCTATCTATTTTGCAGATTTTAGTGTATATATTTCTATTGTACTCTCTCCATTTGTTCTACCCTCTCCCTCTTAACCGCCTCCCCCCCCCCCCATGTTTGTGAGTCTGTTCTCTATGCATCTCCTCTGCTGCCCTGTAAGCAGGTTCATCAGTACCGCTTTCTAGATTCCATATGTAAGTGTGCATATACGATATTTTCTTTTATCTTTCTGATTTACTTCACTCTGTATAATAGACTCTAGGTTCATCCACTGCATCAGCACTGACTCGGATGTATTCTTTTTAATGACTGATTAATACTCCAAATAATGAAAGATGGCATCTTTGGGCCCATCTTCTCCTGTGAGAACTCCAAAATTGCAACTTGCTGCTGAGCAACCATCAACAGGAGAATGGCGGGTCCCACCAAAAAAAGATACCCCATGTCCAAGGACAAAGAAGAAGCCCCAACAAGACAGTAAAAGGGGCAAAATCACATTTAGAATCAAACCCCAAACCGTCAGAGATGCTCAGAGGCCTCAATCAAAACCATGTGTGCACCAGGACCCAGAGACCCCACAGAGACTGAGCCAGATCTGCCTTTGAGTGAGTGTCTCTTGTAGAGGTATGGGTTAGCAGTGGTCTGACAAGGGCACAGGGGCTCTGGCTGCAGCAGACCTGGGTCATTCAGCATGTGCCATAAGCCCTCTTGGAGGAGGTCGCCATTAGCCCCACCATAGAGCTGCCCAGTAGATGACCCACAAATGGCAGAATAATTATACTAAAGACATTCTCACACTGTTAAGAGTTCTAAGACCCCCAACAGATTTCCCAACCTAAGGATTCAGTAAAGGGACTAAGAACCCCCAGGGAATTTGACTTTGGAGGCTAGTGGGATTTGATTACAGAACTTCCACAGAACTGGGGAAATAGACTCTTGGAGGGCACAAACAAAACTTGTGTGTACAGGAGCCAGGAGAAAGGAGCAGTGTACCCACAAAAGACTGAGTCAGACTTGCCTGTGAGTGTCCAGGAGTCTCCAGTGGAGGCCTGGGGTGACAGTTTGGCCTCAGGTCAAACAACTGGGAGGGCACATAGCCACACCCCTCAATAGAAAATCGGATTAAAGATTCATTGAGCATGGCCCTGCCCACCAGAACAAGATCCAGTTTCCCCCAGTCAGTCTCTCTCATCAGGAAGCTTCCATAAGCCCCTTACCTTTATTCATCAGAGGGCATAGAGAATGAAAAACACAATCATAGAAAACTAGTCAAATTGGTCACAGGGACCATAGTCTTGTCTGACTCAGTGAAACTATGAGCCATGCAGTGTAGGGCAACTCAAGATGGACTGGTCATGGTGGAGAGTTCTGACAAAACGTGATCCACTGGAGAAGGGAATGGCAAACCACTTCAGTATTCTTGCCTTGAGAACCCCATGAACAGTATGAAAAGGCAAGAAGATAAGACACTGAAAGATGAACTCCCCAGGTCAGTAGGTGCCCAATATGCTACCAGAGATCAGTGGAGAAATAACTCCAGAAAGAATGAAGGGATGGAGACAAAGCAAAAACAACACCCAGTTGTGGATGTGGCTGGTAATGGAAGTAAAGTCCGATGCTGTAAAGAGCAATATTGCATAAGAACCTGGAATGTTAGGTCCATGAATCAAGGTAAATTGGAAGTGGTCAAACAGGAGATATCAAGGGCGAATATCGACATTTTAAGAATCAGTGAACTAAAATGGACTGGAATGGGCGAATTCAATTCAGATGACCATTATTTCTACTGTGGGCTAGAATCCCTTAGAAGAAATTGAGTAGCCATCATTGTAAACAAAAGAATCCAAATTGCAGTACTTGGATGCAATCTCAAAAATGACATAATAATCTCTGTTCATTTTCAAGGTGAACCATTCAATATCACAGTAATCTAAGTCTATACCCCAAGCACTACTGTCAAAGAACCTGAAGCTGAATGGTTCTATGATGACCTACAAAACCTTCTAGAACTAACACCAAAAAAAAGATGTCTTTTTCATTATAGGGGACTGGAATGCAAAAGTTAGGAAGTCAGGAGATACCTGAAGTAACAGGCAGTTTTGAACTTGGAGTACAAAATGAAGCAGGGCAAATGCTAACAGAGCTTTACCAAGAGAACACACTGGTCAGAGCAAACGTCCTCTTCCAACACAAGAGACGACTCTATACATAGATATTACCAGATGGTCGATACCAAAATCAGATTGATCATATTCTTTGCAGCCAAAGATGGAGAAGCTTTATACAGTCAGCAAAAACAAGAATAGGAGATGACTGTGGCTCAGATCATGAACTCATTGCAAGATTCAGACTTAAACTGAAGAAAGTAGGGGAACCCTAGATCATTCAGGTCTGACATAAATAAAATCCCTCACGATTATATAGTGAAGTGACAAATAGATCCAAGGAATTAGATCTCATAAACAGAGTACCTGAAGAAATGGGCAAAGCTTCATTACATTGTACAGAGGCAGTGATCAAGACCATCCCAAGAAAAAGAAATGGAAAAAGACCAAATGGTTGTCTGAGGAGGCCTTACAATTAGCTGAGAAAAGAAGAGAAGCTAAAGGCAAAGGAGAAAAAGAAAGCTATATTCATCTGAACGCAAAATTCAAAAGAATAGCAAGGAGAGATAAGAAAGCCTTCCTCCATGATAAATGCATAGAAAAGAGAAAAACAAAAAAAATTGGAAAGACTAGAGATCTCTTCAAGAAAATTAGAAATACCAGGGGAATATGTCATGTGATGAAGGGCACAATAAATGACATAAATGGTATGGACCTAACAGAAGCAGAAGATATTAAGAAGAGGTGGCAGGAATACACAGAAGGAGTATACAAAAAAAGATCTTTGTGACCCAGATAACCACGATGTTATGATCATTCACCTAGAGCCAGACATCCTGGAGTCTGAAGTCAAATGGACCTTAGGAAGCATTTCTATGAACAAAGCTACTGGAGGTGATGGAATTCCAGCTGAGCTATTTCAAATCCTAAAAGATGATGCTGTGAAAGTGCTGTACTCAATATGCCAGCAAATTTGGAAGACTCAGCACTGGCCACAGGACTGGAAAAAGTCAGTTTTCATTCCAATCCCAAAGAAAGGCAAAGCCAAAGAATGCTCAAAATACTGCTCAATTGCACTCATCTCACATGCTAATAAAGTAATGCTCAAAATTCTCCAAGCCAGGCTTCAACAGTATGTAAACAGTGAACTTCCAGATGTTCAAGCTGGATTTAGAAAAGGCAGAAGAACCAGAGATCAAATTGCCAATATTGATTGGATCATAGAAAAAGCAAGGGAGTTCAAGAAAAGCATCTAGTTCTGCTTTATTTACTACACTAAAACCTTTTACTGTGTGGATCACAACAAACTGTGGAAAATTCTTAAAGGGATGGGAATACCAGACTACTGACCTACCTCCTGAGAAATCTGTATGCTGGTCAAGAAACAACAGTTAGAACTGGACATGGGACAGCAGACTGTTCCAAATTGGGAAAGGAGTACTCCAAGGCTATATATTGTCATCCTCCTTATTTAACTTACATGCAGAGTACATCATCTGAAATGCTGGGTGTGATTAAGAACAAGCTGGAATCCAGATTGCCAGAAGAAATTTTGAAACCTCAGATATGCAAATGACACCACTCTCATGGCAAAAGTGGAGAGGAACTAAAGATCATCTTGGTGAAAGTGAAAGAGGAGAGTGAAAAAGCTGGCTTAGAACTCAACATTCGAGAAGCTAAAATCATAGCATCTGGTCCCATCACTTCATGGAAAATAGATGGGGAAACAATGGAAAGAGTGACAGGCTGTTTTCTTGGGCTCCAAAATAATTGCAGATGGTGACTGCAGCCATGAACTTAAAAGGTGTTTGCTCTTTGGAAGAAAAGCTATGACCAACCTGGACAGCATATTAAAGAGCACAGACATTACTTCACTGACAAAGATCTGTCTAGCCAATGCTATGGTTTTTCCAGTGGTCATGTATGGATGTGATGGTTGGACCATAAAGAAAGCTGAGTGACTAAGAATTGGTGCTTTTGAACTGTGGTGTTGCAGAAGCCTCTTGAGAGTCCCTTGGACTTCAAGGAGATCAAACCAGTCAATCCTAAAGGAAATCATTACTGAATATTCATTGGAAGGACTGATGCTGAAGCTGAAGGTCCAATACTTTGACCACATGATGTGAAAAATTGACTCATTGGAAAAGACCCTGATGCTGGGAAAGTTTGAAGGCAGAAGAAGGGAATGACAGAGGGTGGGATGGTTGGATGGCATCACCGATCAATGGACATGAGTTTGTTCAAGCTCCAGGATGTGGTGATGGACAGAGCAGCCCGAAGTACTGCAGTTCATGGGGTCAGAAAGAGTCAGACATGACTGCACAATTGAGCTGAACTGAACTGAATATTCCATTGTATATAGGTATCAGGGCTTCTTTATCCATTCATGTGTTGATGGATATCTAAGTTGCTTCCTTTTCCTAGCTATTGTAAATAGTGCTGCAATGAACACTGGGTACATATGGCTTTTTCAGTTTTAGTTTTCTCAGGTTACATACCCAGTATTGGGATTGTTGTGCCATATGGTAGTTTTATTCCTAATTTTTAAAGGAATCTCCATACTGTCTTTCATAGTTCCAAAATATACAAGCAGCTTATGCAACTCAGTAACATAAAAACAAACAACCCAATCAAAAAGTGGGCAAAGACCTAAACAGACATTTCTGCTAAAAGACATACTGATGACTAATAAACACATGAAAAGACGTGTAACATTGTTCATTAATAGAGAAATATATATCAAACTGCAATGAAATATCACCTCACACTGGTCAGAATGGCCATCACCAAAATATCTACAAACAATAAATGATGGAGGGGATGGGGAGAAAAGGGAACTCCCAGTTTTTAATGGCAATTACAATGCCTTTGGGGGGCTTCCCTAATAGCTCAGTTGATAAATAATCTTCCTGCGATGCAGAAGACACTGGTTTGATTCCTGGGTTGGGAAGATCTGCTGGAGAAGGGGTAGGCTACCCACTCCGTTATTCTTGGGCTTCCCTTGTGGCTCAGATGGTAAAGAATCTGCCTCTTATGCGGGAAACCTGGGTTCAATCCCTGGGTTGGAAAGATCCCTTGGAGGAGGGAAAGGCTACCCACTCCAGCATTCTGGCCTAGAGAATTGCATGGACTGTATAGTCCATGGGATCTCAAAGAGTCGGACACGACTGAGTGACTTTCACTTCACCATGCCTTTCATGATACATGGTGGTAGTGGTGCTTAAACAATGCCCAGTTGTGCAGAACTCTGCAACCCTATGGACTATAGCGTGCCGGACTCTTCTCTCCATGGAATTCTCCTGTCAAGAATATTGGAGTGGGTTGCCATTTCCTCCTTCAACGGATATTTCCAACCCAGGGATTGAACCCACATTCTTATGTCTCCTGCATTGGCATGTGAATTCTTTACCAATAGCGCGACATGGGAAGCTCAATATACTTTCCTTTTGTTTTTAAGTTTAACGTGAAGCCACTCAGTCATGTCTGGCTTTTTGCAACCCCATGGACTGTAACCTACCAGGCTCATTCATCCATGGGATTTTCCAAGCAAGAATACTGGAGTGGGTTGCCATTTCCTTATCCAGGAGATCTTCCCGACCCAGGGATTGAACACAAGTCTCCCGCATTGTCAGCAGATGCTTTACCATCTGAGCCACCGGAGAAATTCTATGAGTAATCAGATGAAATAAATAGAGGAAGAAAGAGACACTAATCTCTTCTATTTTGACCTAATCAAATGATCAAGAAATTATCCTGCCAGCAGTTTGATAAATCGGATCTCAGGTTATTCTGTTTTCAAGCAGATGTTGGGGATACCCTGTCTGATATAACACAGAGAAGATACTATCTCTGAGTGAAATAGAATGAGGGTATTTCCATTTTTACGGTGCTATTTCTCCACTCCTTCAGGCTTATGCCAAATAAGTATGCTTTGTGGCTTTTTTCCTTCTAACCTGTAAGTAGGGTATCACTCAGGATTCTCTTCTCACCTTTTGGTCCGTTTACATCGTATTTCTTTAAATTCCTCAAAAGCATACACAAGATTCCTTTCTGTTCCTGACTCCTGGCTTATTTTAACTTGGTGTTTGGGCTCAACTTGGTTATTATATTCTCTGGACATCTTCCCATCCTTCCTGTTTGTTGTTATTGTTCAGTCGCCAAGTTGTATGCTATTTTTGCAACCCCCTGGCCTGTGGGATGTTAGGCTCCTTTATCCTCCATTATCTCCTAGAGTTTGCTCAAATTCATGTCCATTGAGCTGGTGACATTATCATCCTCCACCACACTCTTCTCATTTTGTCTTCAATCTTTCCTCTGTTTTCTTTCTTTTCACTATTGTCTTTATGTTGACTAACTTACATTGGGGAGAAAGAATTTTCCTCTACATTTTAGGTTCTTCTGGATGTCTTAAGAATTAAATTGACATTAGAAAGATTAAGAGGAGAAAATCAAATTACTTTCATAAACAAAGGAACCCCACATACATGAGAGGCATATGTAACATCCTGAATTAAGGAATGAGATCTGTGCAGGGACTTCAAGGACAGGAGTATCATTCACAGGACAATAAGAAGAAAAGCACATATTTGCCCTGACATGCAGATGGAACCACTTAAATAAAATTTATCTTTGGTAGTACCTCTTTTTTGGGGAAGTGTATACAATTTAGATTCTTCTAAGTAGTTAGGTGAGTGAAGTGAAAGTTGCTCAGTCGTGTCCTACTCTTCACGACCCCATGACTATACAGTTCATGCAATTCTTCAGGTCATAATACTGGAATGAGTTCAGTTCAGGTCAGGTCAGTCGCTCAGTTGTGTCCGACTCTTTGGACCCAGTGGACTGTGGCATGCCAGGCCTCCTTGTCCATCACCAACTCCCAGAGTCCACCCAAACTCATGTTCATTGAGTCGGTGATGCCATCCAACCATCTCATCCTCTGTTGTCCCCTTCTCCTCCCACCTTCCATCTTTCCCAGCATCAGGGTCTTTTCAAATGAGTCAGCTCTTTGCATCAGGTGGCCAAAGTATTGGAGTTTCAGCTTCAACATCAGTCCTTCCAATGAACACTCAGGACTCATATCCTTTAGGATGGACTGGTTGGATCTCCTTGCAGTCCAAGGGACTCTCAAGAGTCTTCTCCAACACCACAGTTCAAAAGCATCAATTCCTCGGCACTCAGCTTTCTTTATAGCCCAACTCTCACATCCATACATGACTACTAGATAAACTATAGTTTTGACTAGATGGAACTTTGTGGGCAAAGTAATGTTTCTGCTTTTTAATATGCTGTCTAGGTTGGTCATAACTTTCCTTCCAAGGAGTAAGCATCTTTTAATTTCATGGCTGCAGTCACCATCTGCAGTGATTTACTGGAGTGGGTAGTGGTTCCTTTCCCCAGGGGATCTTCCAACCCAGGGATCAAACTCAGGTCTCCCACATTGCAGGTGGATTCTTTACCAGCTGAGCCACCAGGAAAGTCCAAGTAGTTTAGGGGGAGGCAATAGTTTCTCTTGAGCCTGTAGGATCTCCATTGCCTTTTTCTCAAAATAGTCCACATGCCAAGATTGCACATCTTGGGGATGTCAGTTCTGAACACCTAAGTTTATAGTCAGACTTCTATAGGAGAAAAGTATGTAAAAATTATGTCTTTTGGCTAAAACTTGGCTAAAGCTATTGACCAAAGAAAATTATACACTGTGAGATTTGTGAGGTAAGCTTCATATAGAACCAAATGAGAACTACAGTTCAGGAGACAGCCTCTCAGCTCTGTGCAACTTCTCCAAAGAGGTAGTGGAGGAGGTCAGTATAAACATGATATCAGTGAAGGGGGATACTTGTAATCAAGCACACATTTTGGCTAAAGATTACTGCTACTCAAGAGGCACAGATGTCTCCATTGATGGGATTAGTAATTTTTTAAATGTGAGAAGATGCACGAAATTGACCTCATAAAATCTGAAATAAGTGCCCTAATAAAAGGGAATTTGGGGACCTACAGTTAGGAAGACATCTATCAAAAGCTTAACTAGACTGAGCAAAATGTGAAGGCCTTGGTCACCCTTCTATAACCAGCCAGTCCCTTCACTCCATGCCTTTGGAAATGACTCAGTTGGTTTCTGCCTTAATAGCTTTACAGTTGCAAAACCATGAACTATATGAAATCACATGGCCTAGACTCTTGTGTCTTGCTTTTTAAACACTCTATACTATATTTTCAACTCATCCATGTTATTGGTTCTATTAGTAGCCCATTCCTTTTTATTTTTGGGTAGAATTCCATTGCTTGGGTTTACTGCAGATTTTGCTCTTCCCCATTTGAGGTATATTTGGATTGTTTCCAGATGTAAGCAACTACAAATGAAACTGCTTTAAGTAGTTATGCACATGTTTTTATGAGACATAGATTTTCATTTTAATTGGGTAACTATCTAGTAGTGGGGATTGCTAGATCATATGTTTAATTTGTTTTTAACTTTATAAGAGATAACCATATCATATTTGAAATGTGCTTTGTATTCATGCCAATAATCTCTCAGAGTTGGAGTTACTATACATACTTGCTGAAACACTATATTCTAGCCTGTTAGTTTGATTAATTTATTTAAGTAACTTTAATAATTGTGTAATGATAAGTCATTGTGGTATAAATTTGCTACTATAATGACCAATGATGTCCAGTATCTTTATATTTGCTTAATAATCATCTGTACATCTTCTTTGGTGAAGTTTCACAAAATATTTTCTCGGTTTGTTTATTATTATAAAATATTTTGTCAATTTGTTTATTGCTTTGTTTTCTACTATTGATTTTTGAGAATTTTTTATGTAATACAGAAAATTTCTTTAGTAGACATGTAACTTGAAAATGTTATCTCTGGAATTGTTACCTGTCTTTTCATCTTGTTCAGATTTGGACACTGTTAGCAGAATCTGGAGTCTTAAGATCACAAGTTTTTGAGTCAAACACCTCAAGTTGATTTAGTTATATTATTAGCTATTTTGTGGACAAGCTATTTAATTTTCTTTTGCCTTAATGTCTTCAGTGAACAAACATAACAAGAACTATGTTCAAATATTAAATTTATATAGCACTTGATAGAAAAATGGAATCAGAGGCAAGGGATCAGAGTTCTAGTTGGGATATCCACTCTTTTTTTCCCATTTGGTTCTTGAAGAATCCCTTTCCTTATCTGCAAAATGAGAACATTCAGCTAAATTATATCCATGCTGTTTCTCTACCATGATCTGAAACTATTATAAATCATGGCTTTGTCTTAGAACACACAATATTTTTATTCATTAAATCATACTTATCTATCTCCTGCTGATACTGTGTTTGTGTATGCATGAATATGATATTGTGAACCATTGCTGATGTTTCAATGTAAACATTTGGAGCATTTGATAACATAGTTATACAGTTTGTGAACTAGATTTCCTCTTTTTAATGATATGTCAAGACTTCTTATTCTGAAGAATAGAAGTGTTATGCTGTTATCTAGAGTTAAAATGAGAGTGCTGCCTAAACAATTTTTGAAAGATATAAAATATATGTTTATTAATAAAACTATATATTATAAAATTTATATTTATTAGGGTACCAATAAACTTATTAAATGTAAAATGAAAGTGAAAGTGTTAGTCACTCAATTGTGTCCAATTCTTTGCGACCCCATGGACGATAGCCCATCACGCTCCACTATCCGTGGAATTCTCCTGGCAAGAATACTGGAGTGGGTAACCATTCCCTTCTCCAGGGGGTCTTCTCAACCCAGGAGTCAAACCCAGATCTCCTACATTGCAGGCAGATTCTTTACCATCTGAGCCACCAGGGAAGTCTCTGAAGTATAAAATATATTTTTAAAATAACTGTTAATTCATAGTTGTTGAGTAATTTGTATGATTTGCCATTTGTTTTTTTTTCTGTAGAGTATACATGTATGTGTTGTGTGTTCAGTGAACATGGTTTCATGCTCACTGAAAAAGCAAAGTTTCTGAAACTGCTGCTATTTCACAAAAGACTAATAGATATTCACTTTCAAGGAAGCATTTACATTAAGCAGGATAATTTTAAGATATTATCTTTCTCACTAGATAATAATGTAAAAAGGAAATTAAGAATCCATTATTGAGCTGCAGAAACAGGAGGAAAGAACCACTCAAAATGAAAACAATACAAATTATTAGCTCATGACAATTCTTCTATCTGCTAAAATGTCATTGTATACTTCACAACTCAATCTGCCTTTGTCTCAAGGATCACTCAGATATCTCAGTAAAAAGCCTTATCCCATTTTTATAATAACCAAGAAATTATTTAGAGAAGCTCTAAAAATGCTTAAAAGTAGAAGAGTTGTTGTGAGGGCATTCCATTGGCAGTGCATTTCTGTCCTTCTAGGATATATTTCTCAGTAATTTAAAAACTGAAGATATATGTAAAATTAAAATACTCTTGACTCCAGAAGGTTTGAGTACTGAAGGCCTAATATCTTTGTTAAAAGCAGTGCCTAGTTTGACGGTACAGAAAATCGCATAGATAGTCCTCAAGTTCTCTCTCCAATGAAACAAGCAGCATAATCTGGACACTAAAAAGAATAAAGATAGTTACTGCTGATCATCCCAGTCTTATAATACAGGAAAATTGACTTTCTCCAAGATTAAATATCCAGTGGTGTGGCTCATGATCATATTTCAGCAAGAATATATTTCCTTTGGGGAGAAAATACGTTTGCTGACTAAAGATACTTACATTACTTTCAAGATTCAGCAGTGACCAAACAAATGCAAAAAGTAAAACATTTAAAGTTTTAAAACCAACCCTTTATTAGTTGATCAGCAAATGGAATTCCTTAAACATAGCCTAATAAATTACTTAGGCTATGTTCAACATATGATAATTTGAGTCAATTTTCTAGGCACTCCTTAATAACAAAATCTTAATTGTTTATTTTTGTTGGCTTCATACATTAATTTGAATTATTGATTCTCCCCTTTAATATTGAACTGCCATGTGTTTAAGATGTTTCAAGGATATGGGGAAACATGGGATAAGTGCCAAAAATGTTAATTTAAAATATAAATTCTCTTGATTTTCACATTAGCCATCTAATTAATATTTTGGATGCAAGGCTAAGAGAAAGAAGAAAGTATGCTTGCTACTAATTACCTCAAGCAATGTCCTGTCTTATATGTTAATACATCTTCATATAAACTGATCATGCCAATGATGATCTTCAAGTAAATCATTCCAGATCACAGAGAGTTTGGAGCATCAGATATAGGTAACAGTGGTGGGCTATTTTGAGTAACTTTATAAAATGTGATTTTCTCAAGAAGCTTTAGTCAAATGTCTAAAGATGTTTCTAGATAATGCCTAAGCTAAGTAATATGAATTAATAAATTAATTCAGAAACTTATGATTACATTTGCCATGGCAAAGCTAATGATTTACTTTGACTAAATCTGCCTTTATTAGTGACTATTAGTAAGAGATCATTCACTGGAATCTTAAGACATATCCATTATTTCATAATAAAATTCTAGGCATTTAAATTCTTTTATATATTGATATTCAATATATATTGATATATATACACCAATCACTACTTAAATCTACCAATGGCTGTTTTCACTATAACTGGGATACTGTCATTTAAACTATCAAGTATTCTTAAATGTAAATGTTCACTTGTTTGTGATAATTTAACAGAAAAAAGACCAGTATTAAGTTATATATGTATGTATATAGCAGCAGCTACATTTAATAAAGAATCTTTCTGAGCAGGCCTGGAGAATTCCATGGACCGAGGAGCCTGGTGGGGTTTCAAGTCGGACATAACTGAGCGACTAACAGTACTACTACTACTACTGAGCAGGACTCCTAAGACTGAGATACAAACTTCCACATAACAGAGCTCTACTTACATTAACTCTAAGAGAAAGACAGTGGAATATTCTTTTTTTTTTTTTTTCCATTTAAAAAAACACATTGATGAGTGCCATTCCCTCCAGGCTCCTTTATGTGAGAGAGAAGAAAGGAATGGCCACCAATCCAGCTAGTTTAGCCACTGGAAAATTAGATTTGTACCTTCTCTTTATAATCCCCACAGCATCTGTTATAAACTTGGCTTAGATGTCCAAAAGCTTAACTGAATTTGAGTTAGCATTGTAACGTCTTCATTTGTCAAATTAATGGACCACCAATTTAGCAATCAGGAGACGGCCTGAGGGAAAAAGAGCCCAGAAGAAACACATTTTCTTTAGGAGTAAGGCAAGGAAATTCTGAAACAAGAAGACAATTCTGGTTTTGGAAGAACACCAGAGTAATGGCGCCTGAGACGTTGGTAGTAAGGTGACTTTTCTACATGGGAGGAAAGTGCCATGGCAGAAGTAGACTCCACAATGAGTACACTTTTATTGTGGACCATGTCTAATACCTAATTTGATAGGAACTGTTTATTCTGGTTCTCAAAGAGATCTTCAATAACCTCTCCCATTTGTCTAATCCACGCTCATCTAAATCTCTTTAGAGCCAATTACATGGTTGCATAACAGAAGGAGCTGAAGAATTATGCTCAGGCTTTCTTTCAGCAAATTTGAAAATATATATGTGATAAAAACATTTTCCTGGTCCAATAACCCTTTCATAATCCAGAATGCTGGACTTTGAAGTTTTAATCTTGAGCAGTCTCAGAATCGTTTTCCTTTGGAAAGTCCTAGTTTTGCTTTCAGAATTTCTGCTTACTACTTTGTATAATAAGGAAACATAACTCCCAATCATGATAAGAATATATGTCATACTCTGTAAATGATTTTCAAGTTTAATCTTGAGTCAAAAGACAGCCTAGCATGGGAGGCACACTGATATCTAATAGATGAAAAATGATTAATTTTATGTGCATGTGTATATATATATATGTTATACATATACAGATATATATATATATATATATATACATACATATACATATACATATAAATGTTAGTGGTTGAAGGCAAAAGAAGGGGACTGCAAAGGATGAGATACTCAGATAACATTACCAACTCAGTGGACAGGAATTTGAGCAAACTGGGAGGTAGTGGAGGACATAGGAGCTTGGCATGCTATGGTCCATGAGGTTGCAAAGAGTCAGACACAACTTAGCAACTGAACAACAACAGCATGTTAGTGATAAGTTTTTAAGTGAGTAGATTAAAAGTAAACTCTGGCAGGGGTTTCAGGGAGAACTCAGGGTTCTTTCCATCTCATTTGTTCCAACCACAGCCCCATACATTTCAGTGACTATTGAGATCTATAGACTACAGTGAAAAGTGAAGTGAAAGTCTCTCAGTCATGTCCGACTCTGCAATCCCATGAACTGGAGTCTGCCTGGTTCCTCTGTCCATGGAATTCTCCAGGGAGTACTGGGGTGGGTTGACACTTCCTTCTCCAGGGGATCTTCCCTACCCAAGGATCGAACCTGGGTTCCCTGCTTTGCAGGCAGATTCTTTACCAACTGAGCCACTAGGGAAGCCCATAGATTACAGGTCTTCTCTCAAATGGTGACATTATACCTGGAAGCAATAATCTTGAATCTTCATCTCTTTAACTTCAGCCATACACTTAACTGAAACATTTGTTATTAATATTTCAAAGGGCTGTCTAAAGGACTGGTCAACCTTTCACTATTTCATATACTCAGGATAAATGATGCACTTAGCCTCCTTCTTCAGTTCAGTTCAGTTCAGTTCATTTCAGTCGCTCAGTCGTGTCCGACTCTTTGCGACCCCATGAATCGCAGCATGCCAGGCCTCCCTGTCCATCACCAGCTCCTGGAGTTTTTGAATTGATGGTTGCAATACTGAAAATAATGATTCTAGGTACACATTCATGTATTTTGGTCAATTTCTAGTTCATATATATATTAATGACATTTACATAGTATTTTACTAAAAATTAATTTTTCTAAAATTTATTTTATGTTTTTTGTTTTTATTTACCTGCAATATTTATTAGAGTAACATTATTTCTTATATATATATAAATGTGTATATATACACAATTTCTTTTCATTAATATATAATATTTTTATTTGAAAAACAAAACACTAAATATTCCTCTAACTAGTTCTGATTTATCTTGTAAGCTTAGATCAAAATCTGCTGAGACCATTTTTAATTATAATTTTTTCCACGTGTGAATATTTCAGCCTGAATAGCTTTCATGTTTCCTGAAGTTTTTGAGAATTCTTTCATACAATTTGTGTTGTTTCTCTGTTCTCTTCATTAGTGTCTTAAAGGCTGTCTCAGGTCTATGCATTTAATCTATCTACCTGCCAGATCACAAAATCCTGTGATCAGTATCTCTTTCTCTGTTCCCTCCAAGATTGCTGGTCTAAGTCCTTTTATTTTTAAAATAATCCCTTTAGTATACTTTTCATGATGTTTTGGAAGACGCAAAACTCTCAGTGACAGCAATAAATGGAGAGATTTAAATCAGTATCAATATGCTCACTAATTCAGTGTTTAAAAAAAGCAAAGTTATGCATCCTAGTTGCTAAAAACAATTATATGGTATAATTTCCATCAAGAAAATACAAATAAATAAATAAATTTCTTTTCTCTCATCCCTAGAAAAAGTCTAGATTGTGAGTTCAATCCCTGGGTCAGGAAGATCCCTTTGGAAAAGTATATGGCAACTCACTCCATATTCTTGCCTGAAGAATCCCATAGACTGAGGAGCCTGGCAGGGTATGGGCCATAGGGTAGCAAAGAGTTAGACATGGCTGAAGCAACAGCATGACCGTACATTCCAGGCTTAGGATATATATTTTCTTTTGTTTGATAAAAATCAAAATCACATTGAAAATCACAAGAGAAAAATAAAATAGTGCCAACTTAATAATTTCCTGAATTTTTTTCTTTTTTGAAACTTTAAGTTTTTTAAGCTAATTTAAGCATATTTTTTAAAGGAAAGAAATGGTAAGTCTAATGGCAATATAACTGGCACAAATGCCTCAGCATTAAAACCGAAGCAAACAAAACAGACAAAATTTTGAGGCTTATTTATAAGCCTCAAAGCATAAGTGTCTATCCATAAAGCCTTGCTTTTGAGATTTGCTGTAGATTTTGTGATATAAGTCTATAAGGACATAAAAATCATCCCTTATTGGCCTTGAAACCATTGGCAAATCATGAACTACTAGTAAATTTTGTTTCTCTCATTACAGCGAAAATAACAGTACATCTTGAATTATTTTAATATAAAGACTGTCTTTGTTTTTATACATTCAATTCTCTCAAGATTGCTCTTTTGGCATTCAACTTTAATAGTCTAGCTTTTCTTTCTGTAGATTTCAGGTTTTTAAGCTTTCATTTCTGTTTCAATAAACTAACCAATCAACCAACAAAAATAGCAGAAATTCTCTTTTAAAATAAAGCTGTTAATGCCACAGGTGTATATTACCCTGGGGCATGGCAATTTATTTAATTAATCTCCAATTAAATAATTGGTATCAGACAGATCTTGAATAGCTATGAACTGATATACTGTGTCAAATAAGTCCCCCAAAAGATAGTAAATGGCCTTTTTCATTTTGAATTGATGGCCAACTCAGTAGTCACATAATTAAATTTATGTTTAGAGGCAAAATTTGGTCTTATTTCCTGACTTAAAAAAAATAATAATCATAGCGAAAAATATGTGAACTGGCATCATGTAAAGGCAAATTTAGGCAATTTAATGCCTCAGTCTCCCAAATTTTAATCTAGGTAAAGTTATGTATGTTTAATTTTAATTGGTCGAGTATTCTTAATATTAAAAATGAATTGCAATTAGTTTTTATTTCAATTGTTCCCATAATTAAGAGTGGATACTTAACATATAGGTAATTATGCAGACAGATACTTGAATATAAAAATCTTTTATGATTTTTTAGCCTAAAATTTAGCAGTAAGTGCAAGCCATTATAAAGTTAACATCACTACATAGTAATAAGGAGATAAATCCTAGGATGCCTTGAAGAGAATCAAACACATTTAAGATTGCAAATGGTTCAGTCGTCTAACACATACCATCTCACTCATAAATGAATGCTTCTAGTCTAAAGCTGGAGTGTCATACATGTGGAGTTTATCATTTTAAAAATAACTGAGATTCTTAAACATTAATATATTTACATTCTCTTTCACAGTTACTCTTTTGGTCAATAATATAACTACTGAATTGATTGTCCATAAAGTTAAGGCATTTGTTGTTCAATTCGTGATTCTAATGATTTCCCAAGCAGCTTTTAGAACTGCCTACCAGATTATATTACCCAACTGGTATGCTAACAATTTTAACCTCCACCCAGTATTTTCCTTTCTGTTGCACATTCAGTAGCAACAGGGATCTAACCAATCAGAAATGAGCTTATAGATCAGTTAAGCATGTTTAATTGTCACTTTTTTTACAGTAATTTTACCTTAAATCCAAGTCTGTTAAACTAACAGCATACCAACTGACTAAGTTGAATAGTTCAAACAGGAATAATATTCTAGCCAACATCAACAGATGAATATATAAATGTTATGAGTGTTTGTGGATTCCCAAATTCATGTGTTGAATCCTAACCCTTAAGGTGATGTAGTACAAGGTAGGGTCTTTGGGAGGTGGATGGGTCATGAGGGGGGAGCTTTCCTGAGTAGATTAATGTTCTTACAAAAGAGGCTTAAGAGAGATCTCTCACTTCCTTCCACCACTCAAAGACACAGTGAGAAGTTGGTAGTCTATAACTGTATCTTTGTTTTAGCAAAATGCTTCTCTGATAGCTCAGTTGGTAAACAATCTGCCTACAATGCAGGACATCCCAGTTTGATTCCTGGATCGGGAAGATCCTCTGGAGAAGGGATAGTCTACCCACTCCAATATTCTTGGGCTTCCCTGTGGCTCAGCTGGTAAAGAATCCATCTGCAATGTGAGAGACCTGGGCTCAATCCCTTGGTTGGGAAGATCCCCTGGAAAAAGGAAAGGCTACCCACTCCAATATTCTGGCCTGGAGAATTCCATGGACTGTATAGTCCATGGGGTCACAAAGAGTTGGACATGACTGAATGACTTTCACTTTCACAATCAATACAGGCCTTCAATGAGACCCTGGCACCCTGTTGGCATGTTGGCACCCTGTTTGTAGATTTCCAGACTTCATAAATTAGAGAAGTAAAATTTTAGTGTGTGTAAGTCACCAAGGATATGGTATTTTGGTATAGCAGCCTGAATGGGCTAAGAAAATACATAATAAATTCAATAATATTATATTTAATATAAAACTTGGGAAAATAAACTGAGAGATATACAAAAGAAGATTCAAAATAAATATTGTAGAAATATTATAACAATGATTTGAGACACTTTATAAACCATATCAAATAGAACTAATTGCTATAAGTTAGATGGCTTCCATGCATAATAACAATTAAAAAAATTTGATCCAGTTAAATAGAACTACTAAAGAAGATACTCAGAAAAGACATATACTCCAGATTTCCATGCAAATGTGTTTTATATAAACAATAAGAATGTTCAGTTCAACAAACATTTATCAACTACATTATGTGCTTAGAAGCTTATAGATGAAACAGATTTTATATCTGTTTCTTTTTTCTTTTTTGATAGAGCAAGTCTAATGGCTTGTTTCAATTTCAGGGAAAACAGAATTCAATATATAAGGGCTACAGTAGAGAGCATATGTACCTAATTTTATCTCATGGATAATTGAATGTATTTTAGAGGATTGAGGTTTTACATTGTTTTAGAACAATGAGTAGAAATAACCAATTGCAAAAAATTAGACAACATAAAATCTGAAACTAGACTGCCTAGATTTATATTCCACTCCCAATTCACTAGGTAGGTTAAATAGAATAAATGTGCCGAAGTTCCTTTATGTATAAAATGACATATAATAGTACATCTCTGATAGAATTTTTCTTAGATTTAAATGCATTTATATATGCATATTTCTTACAAAGAGTCTTGTTTTAGAGGAAAAAAAGTCTTTAGAAGTGATTTCTATTATTATTATCATTATTACTATTATTACGCTAGACATGACATGCACTAAGCACTCAGTGCACATACACCCATAATAAACATTTAAGTAAAGTCAAGGAGACAAAAACAGTGAGGTATGTGTATGGAAACACAAGAAATTTGGTGAATGGGGCATGGAATGGTTAACGGGGTTAAGAAGAGGGACTATAGGAGGACCAAATCATAGAATGTCAATAGGAACCATGACAAGCTCTCAAGCTCTGACACTGGCAGGTATGTTTTTATGTACTGCTCCAAGAGTAGAAAATTGATTTTTGTATAGCAGAAGCAGGAGTACCTAGGGAATTACTGCAATGGTTCAGATGAGCAGTGGGAGGACTTAGATTGATACAATAGTCTTCAATATGAATAAAGTAAGGAGCAAGTACATTTTAGAAACAGAAACACGTGTTTGTGATTTGATGGGTGTAAAGAAGAGAATTGAAAATTCCTTTGAGCTTTTAGTAACACTGAAGTCAATCTTTTTTTTTTTTTTTTTTAAGATTGCAAAGTGTACAAAATAAACAGATTCAGTTTAACACATGATGGATGGGTGGGCTTGAGATGCATGTATGGCAAGAATGAAGATGTCCAATACAAAATAATATCCACTACTCTGGAGCTGTATTTGCTTTTAACCATCCATAGGGCTCTAGAGTTTTGTTTCATAGTTTCCTAAACTTGTAAGTGTAGAATATGGCCTGCCACACAAGAAATTACTCAGATGGTAGAAATTCAACTGTAATTTTTTTTTTTTTTTTTTTAGTTATTGTTAATGTGGTTGGTCTCAAAATTCAGTTTATATTATGAAAACCCTTGATTTTTAATGAAAATAAACTGAAAACATGCATTGTTTCAGAATAAATATTTTTGTTAGATGTTTCAGTGAACTTTTAGGAAATCTGTGTTTACTCAATTTGGGGACACATGAAACACAGAAACAAAGAAATTATCTGAGCTTGCTCCTAGAAGAATTCTTTCTCCAAATGAAAATTCCTCTAACTCCCCATTGCAATTTAGTAAAATAAATATCCACCTCTCCTCGTACTGAGCATTTTTAATTTTTTCTGCCAGAAATCAAAATGAAAATTTTAGGCCTATGTTTTGGTTACTAATTACCGGCTACAATTTACATTATGTGACCATTTTAGGATTCAAATTGAATTCAAGGAATGAATATAAAATGAGTTGGGCCAGCTTTTCTTCAACAGCTCTTTGTATTTTTATTTTCTTTATGCTATTTTCTTCTACTTTGTAGTCACATCTCACTTACAGAATTGGCAAGAGCTAAAAGCTCTGTACTTTGTTCTTTTGACCTTTTATTTATTAAATTGCTTTCGGTATGGATTAATTTACTTTGCAAATATTTATTGTTGTTTCACCTGACTTGAAAAGGGAGCTGTAGGCACTTTGATAAATGAATTGGGAGGTTGTTTGACTTCTGCATACCTCTTGGAATTACTTTTATCCCTTACTGAAATGATATCTTGCAATCCTGCAATTTTTTGCTAGTGTGTCTGTAGGGAAATCGTTGATATTTCTATGAATTCTATTGCTTCAGCAATAGCTCTATTTCCTTTGCTCTCTGTTAGTGAAGATACATTGCTGTAAAGACAAAAAAAAAAAAAAGTATCCCTCTGAAGCAATGGGTTTTTGTAAGTGAAATCTTTTAGTTATGCATTACAGACAACAATGAAGGAGGCTGTGTTGTCAATAGTCAGGAGAATGGGTCTTTTCACTAATCAATGGGTGTTGTCACAGGATAGTTCTTGGTACATTTTATTGTTCTAGCAACTTCCTTAGCTGTGTATGACTCCGACAGTTAAGGGATCCTGTTTTACTGTAAAGATACTGGCCTTAGATACAAAACTCTCTCTTTCATCATTATAAAAACAAAAGATTCAGTTCAGATTCAAGTTCAATTTGAAAAAAACACAATTGCAGTGGATGTGGATTCCATGTATAACTGTTAGGTCAGGTGAAACAATAATAGGTAAAATCTTCTATGGATTACCACAGAGTCAAGTTAAAAATGAAACTTCCAGTTGACTGGGTAAAGTCATGAATTTTTCTCACAAATCCGCCCAATCCACTGGTTGCCTTTAATATCAAAGGAGGCTTTTCCAACCACTGTCTGCTCCTTTCCATTAGAAATTCAATGACATTATTTTATTCATTTATGCAACACTGGCTACTGTAACAAGTAGGACAATGACAAATTTTTATTTATACCAAGGGTATTGCCAGACACAACAAAATACCAATATACTACTAGATCCACCATGCTGAGGCTGATGGATTTTTTTTTCAAATTATTTTGTCATTACAATTTTAATTTTCAAAATTTGTTTTTTAGTTTAAGATCTTAAACTGGATTGATTACTTGAGAGACATTAGTTATATCTCCATGGATTAAAGTGTCTTCATATTTACTGGGTTGACTAGAAAGTTCTTTAAGGTTTTTCAGTAAGATGTCATGGAAAAATCCAAATGAATTTTTGACCAACCCATTACATAGTAGATCATTTCTTAGATGGGAATACCTACTTTTCTGGGTATGGAAGCCCCTTGGAAAATATACAACATGGTTCCAGGGCCTCTTGACAATCACATGTATTACATTTCCCTTTAGCTTCCTGATTATATAAAAACCATTCTTCCCAGGTAGTGCTAGTGATAATGAACAAGCTTGCCAATACAGGAGATTTAAGAGACACAGGTTCAATCTTTGGGTTGGGAAGATCCCCCTGGAGAGGGCACTGCAACCCACTTCAGTATTCTTGCCTGGAGAATCCCAACTGACAGAGGAGCCTGGTGGGCTACAGTCCATAGAGTTGCAAAGAGTTGGACTTGACTGAAGCAACCTAGAATGCACATGTGTAAACATTAGGTACAATAAAATAAATAAACACCAGAGGGGGAGAACAAAAAATATTTGAAAAGTTCCTTAAAATTCTTCCATGATTGTGTGTCATCTTTATGTTTTATATTTCCATAAACTAATGGAAGGAAAGAGAGTCCAAAATGAGTTTAAATGTGATTGCACATGTTACAATGGCTCAGAATCTTTGTCCCTGGATAGATCATAGAAAATGACCAAACTCACCCCCTTTCTCTAACTAAACACCATTTCCCCTCAGCTGAAATGAACAGTAAACAATTCCACAATGGCTTGGTTCTAAGCTGCTGAAAAAACCTCAAGGTACCACCTAATCACCCAGCAAAACAGGCCAGCTCCTGTGTGTCAAACACATTGGCCTATTAAGGAAAACCACCTTCAGTACAATGTGAGAATTGTTGTGGAAGAAGATATGAGTTCTTACACAATACCTGTCTCCTCATTTTTCTGTAGAGAGTAGAAATTGTACTTTGGCACATGGCAACTGACTGGAAGATGCATTCTTCAGCCTTACCTACAACTTAATTAATTAATTAATTTATTTTTCATTTATTTTTATTACTTGGAGGCTAATTAATTTAAAATATGGTAGTGGTTTTTGCCATACATTGACATGAATCAGCCATGGATTTACATGTGTTACCCATCCTGATCCCCCCTCCCACCTCCTTCCCCATCCCATCCTTCTGGGTCTTCCCAGTGCACCAGCCCTGAGCACATGTCTCCTGCATCCAACTGGGCTGGTGATCTGTTTCACCCTGGATAGTATACTTGTTTCAATGCTATTCTCTCAGAACTTCCCACCCTCACCTTCTCCCACAGAGTCCAAAAGTTTGTTTTGTACATCTGTGTCTCTTTTTTCTGTTCTGCATATAGGGTTATCATTACCATATTTCTAAATTCCATATATATGCTTTAGCATACTGTATTGGTCTTTATCTTTCTGGCTTACTTCACTCTGTATAATGGGCTCCAGTTTCATCCATCTCATTAGAACTGATTCAAATGAAATTTTTTAAAGGATGAGTAATATTCCATTGTGCATATGTACCACAGCTTTCTTACCAATTCATCTGCTGATGGGCATATAGGTTGCTTCCATGTCCTGGCTATTATAAAAAGTGCTGTGATGAACATTGGGGTACACGTGTCTCTTTCAGATCTGTTTTCCTCGGTGTGTATGCCCAGGAGTAGGATTGCTGGGTCATATGGCAGTTCTATTTCCAGTTTTTGAAGGAATCTCCACACTGTTCTCCATAGTGGCTGTACTAGTTTGCATTCCCACCAACAGTGTAAGAGGGTTCCCTTTTCTCCACACCCTCTCCAGCATTTATTGCTTGTAGACTTTTGGATAGCAGCCATCCTGAATGGCGTGAAGTGGTACCTCATTGTGGTTTTGATTTGCACTTCTCTGATAATGAGTGATGTTGAGCATCTTTTCATGTGTTTGTTAGTCATCTGTATGTCTTCTTTGGAGAAATGCCTGTTTAGTTCTTTGGCCCATTTTTTGATTGGGTCATTTATTTTTCTGGAATTGAGCTTCAGGAGTTGCTTGTATATTTTTGAGATTAATCCTTTGTCTGTTGCTTCGTTTGCTATTATTTTCTCCCATTCTGAAGGCTGTCTTTTCATCTTGCTTATAGTTTCCTTTGTTGTGCAAAAGCTTTTAAGTTTCATTGGGTCCAATTTGTTTATTTTTGCTTTTATTTCCAATATTCTGGGAGGTGGGTCATAGAGGATCCTGCTGTGATTTATGTCAGAGAGTGTTTTGCCTATGTTCTCCTCTAGGAGTTTTATAGTTTCTGGTCTTACATTTAGATCTTTAATCCATTTTGAGTTTATTTTTGTGTATGGTGTTAGAAAGTGTTCTAGTTTCATTCTTTTACAAGTGGTTGACCAGTTTTCCCAGCACCACTTGCTAAAGAGGTTGTCTTTTTTTTCATTGCATATCCTTGCATCCTCTGTCAAAGATAAGGTGTCCATAAGTCCATGGATTTACCTCTGGGCTTTCTATTCAGTTCTATTGATCTATATTTCTGTCTTTGTGCCAGTACCATACTGTCTTGATGACTGTGGCTTTGTAGTAGAGTCTGAAGTCAGACAGGTTGATTCCTCCAGTTCCCTTCTTCTTTCTCAAGATCCTTTGGCTATTCGAGTTTTTTGTATTTCCATACAAATTGTGAAATTATTTGTTCTAGTTCTGTGAAAAATACCAGTAGTAGCTTGATAGGAATTGCATTGAATCTGTAGATTGCTTTGGGTAATATATTCATTTTCACAATGTTGATTCTTCCAATCCATGAACACAGTATATTTCTCCATTTATTTGTGTCCTCTTTGATTTCTTTCATCAGTGTTTTATAGTTTTCAGTATATAGGTCTTTTGTTTCTTTAGGTAGATATAATCCTAAGTATTTTATTCTTTTTGTTGCAATGGTGAATGGTATTGTTTCCTTAATTTCTCTTTCTGTTTTCTCATTGTTAGTGTATAGGAATGCAAGGGATTTCTGTGTGTTAATTTTATATCCTGCAACGTTATTGTATTCATTGATTAGCTCTAGTAATTTTCTGGTAGGGTCTTTAGGGTTTTCTATGTAGAGGATCATGTTGTCCCCAAAGAGTGAGAGTTCTATTTCTTCTTTTCCTATCTGGAATCATTTTATTTCTTTTTCTGCTCTGATTACTGTGGCCAAAACTTCCAACACTATGTTGAATAGTAGTGGTGAGAGTGGGCACCCTTGACTTGTTCCTGACTTTAAGGGAAATGCTTTCAATTTTTCACCATTGAGGATAATGTTTGCTGTGGGTTTGTCATATATAGCTTTTATTATGTTGAGGTATGTTCCTTCTATTCCTGCTTTCTGGAGAGTTTTTATCATAAATGGATGTTGAATTTTGTCAAAGGCTTTCTCTGCATCTATTGAGATAATCATATGGTTTTTATCTTTCAATTTGTTAATGTGATGTATTACATTGATTGATTTGCAGATATTAAAGAATCCTTGCATTCCTGGGATAAAGCCCACTTGATCATGCTGTATGATCTTTTTAATATGTTGTTGGATTCTGTTTGCTAGAATTTTGTTAAGGATTTTTGCATCTATGTTCATCAGTGATATTGGCCATAGATTTCTTTTTTTGTGGCATTTTTTGTCTGGTTTTGGAATTAGGGTGATGGTGGCCTCATAGAATGTTTGGAAGTTTGTCTTCTTCTGCAATTTTCTGGAAGAGTTTGAGTACGATAGGTGTTAGCTCTTCTCTAAATTTTTGGTAGATTCAGCTGTGAAGCCATCTGGTCCTGGGCTTTTGTTTGCTGGGAGATTTCTGATTACAGTTTCAATTTTCATGTTTATGATGGGTCTGTTAAGATCTTCTATTTCTTCCTGGTTCAGTTTTGGAAAGTTATATTTTCTAAGAATTTGTCCATTTCTTCCAAGTTGTCCATTTTATTAGCATATAACTGCTGGCAGCAGTCTCATGATCCTTTATATTTCAGAGTTGTCTTATTTGATCTCTCCATTTTCATTTCTAATTTTGTTGATTTGCTTCTTCTCCCTTTGTTTCTTGATAAGTCTGGCTAACAGTTTGTCAATTTTATTTACCTTTTCAAAAAACCAGCTTTTAGTTTTGTTGATTTTTTGCTATAGTCTCTTTTGTTTCTTTTGCATTTATTTCTGCCCTAATTTTTAAGATTTATTTCCTTCTACTAACCCTGGGGTTCTTCATTTCTTCCTTCTCTAGTTGCTTTAGGTGTAGAGTTAGGTTATTTATTTGACTTTTTTCTCGTTTCTTGAGGTAAGCCTGTAATGCTATGAACCTTCCCCTTAGCACTGCTTTTACAGTGTCCTGTTGGTTTTGGGTTGTTGTGTTTTCATTTTCATTCATTTCTGTGCATATTTTGATTTCTTTTTTTATTTCTCCTATGACTTGTTGGTTATTCAGAAGCATGTTATTTAGCCTTCATCTGTTGGAATTTTTAGTAGTTGTTTTTTTTTTTTTTTCTGTAATTGAGATCTAATCTTATTGCACTGTGGTCAGAAGAGATGACTGGAATGGTTTCAATTTTTTTGAATTTTCCAAGGCTAGATTTATGGCCCAGGATGTGATCTATTCTGGAGAAGGTCCTGTGTGGACTTGAGAAAAAGGTGAAATTAATTGTTTGGGGGTGAAATGTCCTATAGATATCAATTAGGTCTAGCTGGTCCATTGTGTCATTTAAAGTTTGTGTTTCCTTATTAATTTTCTATCCATAGGTGTGAGTGGGGTATTAAAGTCTCCCACTATTATTGTGTTATTGTTAATTTCCCCTTTCATTCTTGTTAGCATTTGCCTTACATATTGCAGTGCTCCTATATATATATAGTGCATATATATTTATAATTGTTATATCTTCTTCTTGGATTTATCCTTTGATCATTATGCAGTGTCCTTCTTTATCTCTTTTCACAGTCTTTATTTTAAAGTCTATTTTATCTGATATGAGTATTGCTACTCCTGCTTTCTTTTGGTCTCCGTTTGCGTGGAATATTTTTTTCCAGCCCTTCACTTTAAGTCCGTATGTGTCCCTTGTTTTGAGGTGGGTCTCTTGTAGACAGCATATATAGGGGTCTTGCTTTTGTATCCATTCAGCCAGTCTTTGTCTTTTGGTTGGGGCATTCAGCCCATTTATATTTAAGGTAATTATTGATAAGTATGGTCTTGTTGCCATTTACTTTGTTGTTTTGGGTTCACGTTTATACAACCTTTCTGTGTTTCCTGTCTAGAGAAGATCCTTTAGCATTTTTTGAAGAGCTGGTTTGGTGGTGCTGAATTCTCTCAGCTTTTGCTTGTCTGTAAACCTTTTGAATTCTCTTTCATATCTGAATGAGATCCTTGCTGGGTACAGTAATCTAGGTTGTGGGTTCTTCTGTTTCATTACTTTAAGTATGTCCTGCCATTCCCTTCTGTCCTGAAGTGTTTCTATTGATTTGTTTGCTGTTTCTCCCTTGCTGCTTTTAATATTTGTTCTTTGTGTTTGATATTTGTTAATTTGATTAATATATGTCTTGGGGTGTTTCACTTTGGGTTTATCCTGTTTGGGACTCTCTGGGTGTCTTGGACTTGTGTCACTATTTCCTTCCCCATATTGGGGAAGTTTTCAGCTATTATCTCCTCGAGTATTTTCTCATGGCCTTTCTTTTTGTCTTCTTCTTCTGGGACTTCTATGATTCAAATGTTGGGGCATTTCACGTCATCCCAGACGTCCCTGAAGTCCTCATTTCTTTTAATTCTTTTTTTTTTTTCCCTCTCTGCTTCATTTATTTCCACCATTTTATCTTCTACCTCACTTATCCTATCTTCTGCCTTCATTATTCTACTGTTGGTTCCCTCCAGACTGTTTTTGATCTCATTTATTGCATTCTTCATTTTTAATTGACTCTTTTTTTATTTCTTCTAGGTCCTTGTTAAACATTTCTTGCATCTTCTCCATCCTTGTTTCCAGGCTATTTCTCTGTAACTATATTTTGTTTTTACGATTTTGGATCATTTTTATTATCATTATTCTAAATTCTTTTTCACGTAGATTCCCTATCCCCTCCTCTTTTGTTTGGCTTGGTGTGCATTTTTCATGTTCCTTTACCTGCTGGGTATTTCTCTGCCTTTTCATCTTATTTAGATTGCTGTGTTTGGGGTGGCCTTTCTGTATTCTGGTAGTCTGTGGTTCCTTTTTATTGTGGAGGTTTCTCCCAGTGGATGGGGCTGGATGTTTGTCTTGTCGAGGTTTGCTGGTTAGGGAAGCTTGCATCGGTGTTCTGGTGGGTGGAGCTGGATTTCTTCTCTCTGAGTGCAATGGAATGTCCACTAGTGAGTTTTGAGATGGGTCTATGGGTTGGTGTGACTTTGGGCAGCCTGTATGTTGATCTCAGGGCTATGTTCCTGGGTTGCTGGAGAATTTGTGTGGTATCTTGCTCTGGGACTTATTGGCTCTCCGGTGGTGGTTGGTTTCAGTGTAGGTATGGAGGCTTTTGGATGATCTCTTATTACTTAATGTTCCCTGTAGTCAGGAGTTCTCTGGTGTTCTCAGGTTTGGGGCTTAAGCCTCTTGCCTCTGGATTTCAGTCTTATTCTTCCAGTAGCCTCAAGGCTTCTCCATCCATACAGCACTGATAATAAAACTTCTAGGTTAATGGTGAAAGGATTCTCCACAGTGAGGGACACCCAGGGAGGATCACAGAGTTACACAAAGAAGAGGAAAGGGAGGAAGGAGATAGAAGTGATCAGGAAGAGAAAAGGGGGGATTCAAGAGAAGAGACACAGATCTAGGCAGTGCTCTGTTCCCTAAGTATTCTCCACAGCCCAGAACACCCACAGAGATTCACAGAATTGGATTGAGAAGAGAAGGGGGAGGGAGGAAATAGAGGTAATCTGGGGGAGAAAAAGGAGAGTCAAAAAGGGGAGAGAGTGATCAAACCAGTAATCACACTCCTAAGTAAAAATGGGTACTGAAGGTTGGATTCTTAAATGGCCAAAATTGATATCAAATACCAGAAAACAAAGATTAAAAATCTAGAGTAGAGATTAGACTCTTAAAAATACAATATTAAAAAAGAACAAAAACAAAAAAAAATTAAGAAATATATATGAAGTTTGCTTTAAAAATAGGGTCTTTTTTTTTTTTTTGGCCAGGTTATAATGGGTTATAAAAATGAAAATTAAGGAGTGATAGAGGAGTAATAGAAGACTTCAAAAAAAGAAAGAAAAAAATTTTAATTAATAATAATAATAGTAAAAATAAATCTAGGAATTTCTCTGGAGCTGTTGCGGGCAATGTGGGATCAGTTCAGTTTCAGATAACTCCTTGTTCCAGCTTACACTTCTCAATATCTATAGGTCCCTTCCAGTGTAGTCGGTGTTAACTACAGGGATTTTAATCTGTTGCACCTGCCACTTCTGAAGCGGTTCCCTTTGTTTATTTGGCTTCTGTTTGCAGGTCTGTTCAGTGTCTAATTTCTGCCCTCACACAAGGGGGCGGAGGTGGTCTCTTGTTTAGGTTCGCTTGTTCAGTCATGCTGTGGGGAGGGAGGGGCGCTGCAGACAAATCTCACTGGTGTGTGTGGGGAGCAGTCGCAGTGCTCCTGCCACACTAGGTTTGCCCCCGCTCTTGGCGGCCGTATGTGCTTTCCCCGTCTACACTGCTCAGGCTCCAGGCTGCTCTCCAGGGAGCGGGCCCTGAGTTGTGTGCACTTTCCAGGCCCAAGCCTCTCAGGTTCAGGTTTTCGGGTATTCCACAAAAATGCAGAATCTGTTGGGCCTGCGTTTTGTGCCTTCCCCGACCGACCCGAGCAGCTCAGGCAGCCAGGAGCTTGACAAGCACACTCTCCCTGGGTGCGGTGTGCCTTATCCCCTCTGTGGTCGCAGCCTCAGTTTCCCAGTACGCTGGTGAGGTGCGCCTTGTGTCTGTTCTGGGGAGCTGGACTCTAGCTGCGACCCTCCCGGCGGATGTCAACCATCCAGAATCTCAGGAAGTCTTTGGTTAGAGATTGGAAGCCTGTTTGCAGTTTGGTAGGGGATGCCATCTCTGGGGCTAAGTTTGCCCCTTTCCCCTCTCCGCTGCCTCCTGCCTCCGGCGGGGGATGGGCCAGTCCGCAGCCGGCTAGCTCTTCTCTGGTATTCTTTCAGTCCTTCGTTCTGGGAATGGGCGGGTAGTGCTATCCCACAGTTTAAGTTGCTGTCTCACATTGGCTCCCTCCGATTGCCCTCAGGGCACTCAGGCCCAGTCCTTACCCTAAGCAATGCCGCCCACTCCTCTCCGTTCAGCCCCCACTTGCTGGTGGTGGATGCAAGCGTCTGGGGGTACTTTTCTGCTGGGAGTTGTTTTTAGGCATGTAATCTGTGGGTTTTATTTATTTTTCCTCCCAGTTAGGTTGCCCTCTGAGATTCAAAAATTTCCCCCAGACCCACCAGTGAGAGGGTTTCCTGGTGTTTGGAAACTTCCTCTATTAAGACTCCCTTCCTGGGATGGATCTCCGTCCCTAACTCTATTGTCTCTCTTTTTATCTTTTATATTTTGTCCTACCTCCTTTTGAAGATAATGGGCTGCTTTTCTGGGTGTCTGATGTCCTCTGTTAGTAATCAGAAGTTGTTTTGTAGAGTTTTCTCAGCGTTCAAATGATCTTTTGATGAATTTGTGGGGGAGAAAGTGGTCTCCCTGTCCTACTCCTCGGCCATCTTAGCTCCCTCCTCCTTACCTTCTACTTTAATGAGTAGTCACACTAAAGTGATGACTCATGGAATGTAACAAGTATGGATGAGTAGAAATTTCAGGTCATATTCCTAAAAGAACAGCTCTGCCATCCTTTCCCTTCTTCCTGCATTTTTCTTATAAGAATACAAGTATGGTAACAAGTAACCTTGGACCTTGTAAATGAGGGCTGTATCATGGAGATGGTAGAACCACAAAATACGAGGGTATTGTATGACACCATGAAATATGACACCATGATGTTAATTTAGTATTCTTGGATAGATTACTCTCGCATCATTATTTTTGAGAAAAATAAACTTGCTTTTTATTTGAGCCACTTTTACTTTACTAGCATTATGTGTGTAAAATCTTAAAAATCAGTGGAGTTTCTAATAAATGCACCCATCCCTTCAACAGAAATCACTACCACCATAGACAAGCCAACTTTATGTCTGAGATGCTGAGAACACTATTAAAAATTTAAAATCCAGATTAAGAAAAACTTACCACCTTCTTAGTATTATAAGATCACCTTCCAAAGGTAAAAGGCCTTTTCAGGTTTCCAAGGTGCAGCTGCATTCTGTACTTTGAAGCATTTTTTAGATGAATGTATTGCCATTACAGTCTATCAATGCCACATACAAGTTGATCCCAACAAATCAAGCACTTTTCTTCACTGATCTGTATTTAGAACTTGTCATTGTGTCAGAGACATGACTTCTGTTTGATACAAAAATGTTTTTAAAAAGTTTGTCTGATCAAAAGTCTTTGATCAAGGAAGAGTTTCTTGTTGTTGTTTTCTCCTGCTTTAATCTTTTTTCTACCGCTTTAATCTTTTAAGTACGGTTCTAAGTTTCAACAGGGTTGAAAGAACTCTAAAAACTATTCATTTCAAAAGTGTTTTTAAACTTTCTAAAAGTAATGCTATTATTCCAGTTTACTTGGCATGATTCTACTCCCCTGTGCTTGTTGTCAGTGAAAATCCTGTATAATGTGCCTCATTGATTTCAATTTCATCTTCAGTTATTTGGACCTGTCAGCAATTTATAACCTGAAGTTTTCTTTCTTTTCTTAATCAACACCTCCAAATAAACACACATGTATGTGTGTGTGTGCATGCATGCACACACACACACAAACACACACACATTTTATCTCACTCTGCTTTGTCTAGAATGTGTGTGTGGACATGCAATTGCAACTGTTAATCCCTGGAGAGTAGGTACTGTATTTCGGTCTTATTTATTTTTTCCTGCACAGTTTCTGTAGGACTTTACAGAGTAAATTCCAATAAACATTTGTTCCATTTAATTATAATTAGACTGGAAAGACTTCGCTAAAGAAATCACCAAACTATTGTGATTGAAATTGCACTCTTTCAGGCACAAACTAACAAAAGGTTGAGTTATTCAAATGTGAACACGTCATCAACTAGAATCATTTTCTGGTCTTAAAAAACAAGAGTTTCTCAAGTGCAGACAAATACTAAAGGTGCTAGAGTGCACTCTAAAGTGAAAGTTATTTTATATAATTCTACTATAATTACTTTGAGTTTCATTCCTGATTTACAAGTATTCATCATAAAAAAATGCTTATTATATATTACAGACTCTGACATAGCATGAGGAGAACTGCCATAGCTTAATTTATTGAATAAAAATTAAATTGCTTTTTTGCACATCATTGTATAAACATAATACGATGGCATCATTATAGAATTTGTGATTTAAGGGGAAGCAATTAAATTCATACTTTCATTCCTATAATGAAAAAGTAGGACTTAGAAAGGCTTACTGATTGTCCATATTCCTAAATATCTGTAAGATGACGGCCAAGAGTTTTAAAAATAGCTGTCATTTATTGAGCACATTGGAGAAGGAAACAGCAACGCACCCCAGTATTTTCACCTGGAGAATTCCACGGACACAAGAGCTTGGCAGGCTATATAGTTCATGGGGTTGCAAAGAGTTGGACATGACTGAGCGACTATGACTCACACTCACATTGAACACATAGTCTATTCCATCATATTAGATAAGTTCTAGGAAGATAGATTATTGCTGTGCCATTATGCTATTGATTATTAAGAGAAGCCTCTGGAGCAAAATTGTTTAAGTCTTAATCCTGTCTCTTCTATCTAGTAACAGTGTGATAATTGGGCAAGTTCCTAACACTCTTTTTTCTATTTGCCTCCTCTGTAAAATAGAGTATATTTATATTTTACTCTCTGAGTTACTGTGGGGATTAAATAAGTGAATACGTGATACACTTAAGAGTTTTACACAGTGTCTTTCACGTAACAAGCTTTAATTGATCATTAGCTATTTTTATTAAGTAGATCATATTTACTGTTCAGAAAATTTGAATATACATCCATATTTTACATAAGGCTACTGAGATTCTGAAAGGGAAAGTCACAAAGTGTGTATGAGCTTCAGTTGGAATTCAAATGTTGTTTTGACTCAAAAGCTTTTTATTTATTTAACTGTATTAAGCTACGATTTTCTCTACTCTAACCAATTTTTACTGAAAGTATCTCTTGACCTGAATTATGTGGTTAATAGCTTTTATTTTTATGGCAGTTTAAATGCAATAGTTAAACATGGAATAAAATGTTATGCTAGATACTTGAACATTTTAAATTGGAGAAGATAACCTTACCCATCAAATATTTTATTTTTCTTGATTGGAACAAAATATAACACAAAAGATTTTATTTTGTTTGTTTGTAATTACTCTGGGGTTTTCTTTTGATATATGTTGCTATTGCTAATATAGAGAATTTTTTGTATTTACTCAGAAGTAATACAGGGCTAACTTAAATTTTTTTTTTTTAATAAAACCAATTAGCCTACAATTTCTGATTTCCAACATTTGGTTCAGTAATTTTTCTTATATCCACAAAATGATGATGTTTTGAGAAACATTTATTGCCTCAATTATGTTACAGCAAATTATGCGTCTTTTTGTTTTTGATTACTATTGTAGAAACAGGCATAAAAGAAAAGTTAGAAACCAATGTATGATGTGTGTTAACAAAGAAATAAAGTACTTAAAAACATACCCCCCTTGTGAATCAGTACAGTAAATATTGTTAGGTTTGAGTGTGACTGTTAAATAAAGGATCTCATGACTTATTTAGTACAAAGAACAAATAATATATTGCTGCTTTTAATCTTATTAAGTTGAAGACATTTCATGATGCTTTCTAAAATTGTATTTGAATTTGAATCTAACTATATGTAAACACATGTATTATTTAAAGGCACCACCTCATAAATGAAGGCAAGCAGTTTACTGGCAAATCAAGAGTATAATTCCCAGATTTTTTTTTTTTTTTTGAGCCAAAGAAAGTATCAAACTCTGGGATTTTGCTACTCATAAAATGAAAAAGCAATAAAATGTTACGGCTTAAGACTTTTCTTTCATACCTGTAGAGAAAAATATGGTCATGCTAGAGTAATAGAATGTGACAAAAATGAAAAAAAAAAAAAAAGTAGTGTCTTCATTTCTCAAATTCATGTTATTTTAATTTTCAATTTAAAAGATTAATGCAGCTTTTATATTTAAACTTTTGTGGTCACCCTGAAACATTTTTCTCCCTTCCAAATAATCATGTTGTTAGCAATGAGATCAGACAATAAATAACAATTTTAGAATCTTTAAAAGGTATTTTTGAGCATCATTTGAGATCTGATTAATTAGAAGTGTTAACATAATGAAAACTAAACATGTTGATTGTGTCATTGACCTATATTCTTGAAAATTTCATATGGATTGAGTACAGCCTTTTCATATTACCTAAAGTTTTACAAAAATCAGTATCACCTTAAGATTATGTGTTTTTTTTTAAAAACTTTAATACTGAAAACTGCTTTTATAACAGTATACTAAAAAATAAAAGGTTAAAAATATGTTGGGGAAAATTTGTAGAATGATATGTTATTATAAAAGGTATCTCCAGGACAAAGCAGATTGGAAGATCATGTATTATCTTACTAAGTATAAATTCCTCTGGGTTTCGGGATCATTTATAAAACAATGCTAGTTTCTACTTCTGTTTCCTCAGTTAATCTCCTTCAGTTGCCCATTGGCTCAGTCTCTTTGCTCTTTCTTGGAGTTCTCATGTGGTGGAAATAATGAATGATGAATAATGGTCCCCAGATCCTAGGGATTAGATTCCTAATCCTTAGAGTGTCTAAATGTTACATTACATGAGCAAACAATCTTGCTAGATGTGGTTAAATCAAGGTATTCACATACAGATTTTTAGATACAACCACAAGTGCACATTTAGGAAGAGGGAAGAGGGAGATTTAACAAAAACAGAAGTCAATGTGCCCAAGGAAGCAGCCACAGCAGTGATTTGGCCGCAAGCACCAGAGATGCTAATAACACCAGAAGCTCCAAGGGGCAAGAAATGTACCATTATCTTAGAGCATCCAGAAAGAGGACAGCTCTGCTGACACCTTTTCATTCAGTGATCCTAATTTTAGACTGCTAGCCACAGAACTATGAGAAATAAAGTTCTATTGTTTTAAACCATCCAACAGTGGTAATTTGTCACAGCAGCCACAGGAAAAAAATAATACAAGCTCACTATTGCACCTATATTCCTTCACTTATGACTTTACTCAATTTTTTCTTGACCTAGTAAACTGTATCTTTTATGCAAGTATCATTCATCCTGGTTTCAACATCTGCCTTTAAACTTTTTCCTGTTATACCAGTTCTCTCTCATCTTCTCATCCTCTCATCTTTTAACACTTTTGTCACAAAAATTAGTCTTTAATTCATAATTTTATAATTGACTGTCCAGCAGTTGATTTTTAATAATTTTTATTAAATGTATTGCACTTGCCTTCAGCTTACAATATATCTATTATTTTTATAGAGTTTACGTTCCCTGCAATATTGATCACTCATAAAGTAAGCAATATATTATATGTCATTCAAAGGCTTTCTAACTTTTCCGTTTTTTTTTTTTTTTTTTCCATTCTCTTCTCTCCCTGTGTATTTTTTTCTACCCATCATTGTAAATCTCTTTCTGATTATCCCCTAATCGTCTGTTTAAATGGCAATCTTGTTTTTCGTTTTTGAAATGAAAATCATTTTGTGGGCTTTAAATCTCATGTTTGAATCCAAGTTCTCAATGCTGGAAACTCTCCAGTGATGAAGAGGTTATGCATATTCAAGAGAATACCAATTTGAATGGGTACCCACTCTGTTTTGATTGCCAACATATAGCTGGCATTTAGGAGACTGTCTGAAGCTGTGGCCACATAACAATATACTTTGTAAGTAAACTACAGATGTTATTCCCAGTTGGCTCTTTTGAGTACAAAGACAGACCTGGAGATAAAAGAATCTGTTTCAGCATGGCCTGCGACACATGTTCTCACTGGTTAAACCACAAAGGAATCAGGTGTACTGACTCATTCAATGCCTCAGTTTCTAAGATAAATAGATGGAAGGAAATTAAATGTGGGTGTTTGTGAAGTATAATGATTCCAGATAAAAAAACTAATGTTGTTCTAAGGGGGAAAGCTACTAATTAATCAGATCCTTGAGACAGACAAATAGAGCCTTTTGAATATATTTAACAGTCAGAGAGAAGAAAAAAAGTTAACTTGACTGATTGACCTCATTTTGACAAGAGCCAGATTTGGTCTCTGAATATTATATAGCTAGCTTATCTGGCAGATTATCTCTGTGTCTTATTATTTGATACCATATAGATATACTCATAGACTGAGCACGCAAACATATGTGCACCTTCGTATACATGCTTTACCCACATATAATGCACACATGAGAAAACACATAGATGTAAAGAAATGATCAAATAACCAACTGACTGAAACTTACTAATTTCTCCATTGGCAGGGGAAAAGAGTTTTATCTTTCTCTTCCATAAAAGCTCCCCATTGTTCAATCTTGATGAAAGCATTTATTAGCGGAGTAAAATTGAAAAGGAGAAATGGCTGTGAAACTTGCAAAACAGTCAAGGGCAGCCAGAAGACAGAGGTTCTTGTAGTGGGGGGCACTTTGTGAAGCAAACCAAATTCTTGAGAGAAAGAGTCTCACTTCTTCAGACTTTGTATTTAGCCTAGAGAAAATGGTGTGCCTGGCAACATCACAGTGAATGAAAAAAGTCAATGATTTTGAGAGAAATATTTTCAAACACCATAAGCGTGAATGATACATATACTGAAAAATAAATGTTTCTCTCCACAAATGTTATTTTGATAGCTCCTTACCACCACTCTTCCACTCTATTTTTGTCAGGTTTTTAGAAGTTTTCATATATTCTTCTCCATTTCTGAATCATTTACAATTTTCTGCTACAATAGCTTTATCCACAATGTTAAAAAGTAAAATACATTGACTGAAAATGTTATATATAAGTGTACACTAGAACTATTGATTTAAAATTCATTATGCAGCAACCAGAAAAGATAATTTATCACAGCATGGTGTCCTGACTTCAGAAATAATTTTTCTCTGATTAGTCTATCTTTTTCCTATTTGTTTTCATCATTGCTGTGAATGCATATAAACTTCTTGTTTATTTGGTTCAGAAGTTTGGTGGTTACAGTTGTCAATAGCTGACCTGTCACTTCCACTTTTGTAAATGAACATCTCGGTCCCAAGCCTGCTCATTTCATCAACTTTGCTTCATTGAACACATTGGTAAGTCTCACAGACCCTGGGTTCTTTCTTTCAGGAATAGGCTGCTTTTGCTGAGCAATATATATGTTATCTCTCTTATTTCAAACCCCTTGCTTCTGCACATCAAGGCCTAGAGTTCATCTTATCAGAAGAGTTGACAAAGAAGTGGAAAATGTATGGAAAATACAATTTTCATTTTTAAATAAAATGCATGAGGTTGGCCTGACTGGTCATGGAAATTTAAACTCTCTCTTTGTGTGTTTTAGATATCCCCAAGGGAGATACCTGCAGTAAAATTTGGCATTCATAGATTTCCTAAATAGGAAGAAAACTTGGAGTTTTATGTGAAGTGTAGAAGGTTATGATAATGACATGATACCCACCCTTTTAAGATTAAGTCACCATTTCATTTTCACAGAGTTTTAGGTGGTTAACTGAATCCATGATAAAGAAAGAGCTTCAAGTTGTCACTAATTTCCTTTTGATTTTGTGAAACCAGGGTGCTGTTGAAAATCATCCCCTTTTATGGGCACTTGAACACTTTTCTAGCTTTATTTTTTTCCCATTTATTTTTTTATTAGTTGGAGGCTAATTACTTTACAATATTGTAGTGGTTTTTGTCATACATTGACATGAATCAGCCATGAATTTACATGTGTTCCCCATCCCGATCCCCCCTCCCACCTCCTTCTCTACCTGATCCTTCTGGGTTTTCCTGGTGCACCAGGTCCGAGCACTTGTCATGCATCCAACCTGGACTGGCGATCTGTTCCACACTTGTTAATATACATGTTTCAATGCTGTTCTCTCAGATCATCCCACCCTCGCCTTCTCCCATAGAGTCCAAAAGTCTGTTCTATACATCTGTGTCTCTTTTTCTGCCTTGCGTATAGGGTTATCATTACCATCTTTCTAAATTCCATACATATGCGTTAGTATACTGTATTGGTCTTTATCTTTCTGGCTTACTTCACTGTGTATAATGGGCTCCAGTTTCATCCATCTCATTAGAACTGATTCAAATGAATTCTTTTTAATGGCTGAGTAATATTCTCTGGTGTATATGTACCACAGCTTCCTTATCCATTCGTCTCCTGATGGACATCTAGGTTGCTTCCATGTCCTGGCTATTATAAACAGTGTTGCGATGAACATTGGGGAGCTTTATATAAAAACTTTATACATGAACCAAAAATGAGTCTGAGGCCTGTAAGATTAAGATATTCAAGTACTTCAACTTATTGTTTACTGGGACAAAGATGTTCCTAAGTGTGTCTCATTTTCCTGTGAGAAACTCTGTTGTATAATTTAAGGGTACAGGTATACATCAGAAATATTGTGTTTTCAATTGCAGAACACCACAATAGAGCAGATTTCTAAATAAAGTAAGTCATTAATTTTTTGGTTTCTTGAGGCATATAAAAGTTATGTTTATACTTTGTACAATCTATGAAATGTACAATAGCATTATGTCTTAAAAAACAACAACAACAACAATGTGCATTCCTTAATTAAAAATACTTTATGGCTAAAATATTCTTACCACAATCTGAACCCTCAGTAAATCATAAGGTAACATCAAAGATCACTGACCGTAGGTCATCATAATAAATATAATGGAAAAGTCTGAAATACTGTGAGTTACCAAAAATGGGAAACAGAAACACAAAAGGGAATAAATGCTTCTGGGACAATGCCACCAATATACTTGCTCAACACAAGGTTACCACAAACTTTCACTTTATAGAATGCATGACATCTGTGAAGTACAATAAAACAAAGTAAGCTTGCACTATGTTTATAAATTTTAGACTAGATGTGCTTTATTTACTCACCAAAAATAAAATGTTACATGGATTACTGTTTTGTTTTAACTTGTCCACAACTCTCTCCACAACAGTGGAGAGAGAGAGTAAGGAGAAAGAAGAGCTGTCAGGAGACTTCCCAGTGAAGGTCAGACTCTCCTCATACTCCTAGACAGAAACCTGAGAAGAGAATTTCACTATCTAATTTCATGACTTCAACCTAAATTTCTTTATCAGATATCTCTGAGTTTCAATTCTCAGATGCTTATTTATCTGGATAGTCTTCTCAACCACCCTCCAGGTTACCTCTGTAAATGTCAGACTATGTTCTATTAATAGGTTTCACTAAGTTTTTTTCTCTACATTAATTTGCAGTTATTCTTCTGTAGCTAGATATTTTTATTTTACCAATTGTTGGTTATTACCTAATTTTGTCTATAATGATGAAGAGTTTTCTGTTCATGACCTCTCCACCATCTAGATATTAAAATGTATCTTTCACATTAATAGGGATGTTGCTGTTGGTCACTAACTTTTGTCCCACTGTTTGAAACTCCATGAACTTCCAGGCTTCCCTATCCTTCACTATCTCTCAGAGTTGACTCAAACTCTTGTCTATTGAGTCAGTGATGCTATCTAACCATTTTATCCTCTGTCATCCCCTTCTGCTCCTGTCCTCAATCTTTCCCAGCATCAGGGTCTTTTCCAATGAATCAGCTCTTCACATCAGGTGGCCGAAGTGCTGAAACTTCAGCTTCAGCATCAGTCCTTTCATAAAGATTCAGGGTTGATTTTGTTTAGGGTTGACTCACTTGATCACCTTGCTGTCCAAGACACTCTAAAGAGTCTTCTCTAGCACCACAATTCAAAAGCATAGGGGTGTTAACTTTGTTGTTATTCTTTTCATCGTTGTTTATCACTGTCAGTAATAGTTGGTGAGAGAATGGAAATAGGTCTAAAAAAACTGATATTTCCTTTAATGTGAGCTGGGGGAAAAAAAAAAAAAAGATTTAAGGTTCACTGAGACTTTAAGGTTTCATTCTTTCTGGTAGAAATCAAGTACCTGAGATGTATGAGAGAGAAGGTAGGAGAGAGAAGGTGATATAGGCAAAGTTATACAATGTGTGTGTTGTGGGGGAAGTTGGCAAATCAGCCCTAGTGAATGTTGAGTTTTCCAGCTTAGCAGAACATTGCTACATATATTTTGTGTAAAGTAATTTGAAGTTTTTATCATTAAATTATTTAAAATAATACATACCTCCAAGATAAGAAGGAATTGAAGTCTGAGACAGGTAAATTTGTCGCAATATTACTCAATGTGGAAAAAGTCATGCAGTAGAAGAAATAAATATGGAATAAACAAGCCTTTCCTAAGATAATACATAATACTAGTATTGGGCTTCCCTGGTGGCTCAGTGGTAAAGAATCTACCTGCAATGCAGGAGATGCTGGTTACATTACTGGGTCAGGAAGATACCCTGGATAAGGAATGACAACCGACTCCAGTATTCTTGCCTGGGAAATCCCGTGGACAGAGGAGTCTGGTGAGCTACAGTCCATGAAGTCTCATGAGTTGGACATGACTAAACCACAACCACCAAAGTTAGCCTTGGTTATTTTACTTTTTGAGAATTATGTAACATTTCTTTCTCTTCATTATAGTACAGAGAATTAAATATATATTTTTATCCTCTTTTCAAGTTAATAATTTAGTTTTACTCATTTAATATTCATGCTTATGAAACTATTTTTAAATGAACTTTTCATATTCTAATCAGGAAACACTAGCTTAGGAAACACTAGGCTCAGGTCTAAGCTGTGGACTAAATGGAATTTAATTTGGACATAACATGTTTCACTCTCAGGGTATCATCTATCATTGGATGATATTGTTGAAGATTCCACAAATTACTAAATTTAGTTTTTACTATTGAATGGATGCAAAATACACTATTTGTAAGTTATTTGACTATGTATCATACCTCATGAGTGTGTGCACACACACACAGTCAAGCACATCTTCCATGCTCAGTAGCAACATGGAATAAGTTAGTAACAAAATTTACAAGCATTTACATTTAAAAATCCCAAATGAGGCATCTATTCATCCAAAATACTTAAAATAATGTTCTTAAAAGCATTATTTTAGTGTTAGAATGAAAAAGATCTCTAGATGAAAATGTAAAGAAAAAAAATATGGAACTGGTATTTCCCAACTTTCTTTTAAAGAGATATAAAATGTTTCCCTAACCATATAGAGTTATTGTTAATCCAGTCCCAACTCTTTAAAAGTGTCTTTTTGTGAAAGCCTGAAGGGAGATTTTAGGAAATTCTTAATAATGATGCTGAAATTTTAATTCACCATGACTCATAGGGGAGCAGGGATCAAGATAACAGAGTGGGAGGACATGGAGATTACCTCTCCCTATAAACACATCAAAAGTGCATCTACCTGTGGAAAATTCTCACAGAAAACTAGCTGGAAACTGGCAGACAAACTCTTATACAACCAAAGCTGTAAGAAAGATTTCCAAGTGACGTGGTAGATGAAGAAAGGCATAGGAACTCAGCCCCTAAGAGGGGTCTGAAAGGGAGAAAAGGTTTCTATGGGTAGACTCACCCTGAGAGTAAGTGGGTCAGGCCACACAGGGAGTGTCCCAATCCTGGTGTCCTCCGTGGAGGAGACAGCCCCCTTGGCTATTAGGAGAACCACTTGAGAAGACCAGAAGTGCTGTAGAAGCTTACTCTACTCTTGAGGAGCACTTGTGCCCTGGCTTGGCAATGATCAAGACAGGAAGAGCTTTTCACAGGCAGCTGCCACCTTCCCACACTCCCTAATTTGAATGGTGTGACTACCCGGGCCCTGCTCACTCCACACCACAGCCTGGAATAAGGTCTGGACCAATCTGGCCCTGGGGAGAGAATCAGTCTAGCCGGGCAGAGAAAGACCAGGAGGCCTGGGTTGTGACCCAGGTCGGGTGGCTGTGAACACCACCAGTGCTCACTAGGGTAGTTCTACCAGGGCACTGCCTTGCTTTACCTCCCAGCCCAGCAAGAGGGTTCCAACACCACACTCTCCACTTTAAAAACCCAGTGAAATTTTCCATGATAAATGGAAGCTATCTATGAAAGATGGGAAAATTGTAAGTGATGAGTATTTTAGATTCATGCAAATTCTGGACATAATGTCTTATGATTGTAAGGAATAAGTTCTGAGAGCAATCTTTAACAAACATCTGCCTTATACATTATATTTATACACATTTAAAACATTAAGAATTTTTTAATGAACCAAATTTTGCAATTCAGGACATTCAAACTTTATCTTCGTTGTTTCATTTTATTTATTCTATCAGTTCTCATCAAGCACTATTGCTTTGTGGTGGGAGGCAGGGGGTTATAGATGTTTTAAGTAAGTTTTTTTGTGAAATCAACTATGTATCTGGGAAAAAAGTCTCTTCTTTAATGCAGACTTCATGTGAATATAGAAATTAATAAATTTAAAATATTAATAGCATCTTTAGAATATATGAGTTCTGTACCAAGTAATAAGTCCCTGTCTTTTCCACTGTGTACTTTCCTTACACACTTGATTATAAAATGAGGAAGGGGTTAGGTGTGTGTTATTTTGTGCTGTTATCAGTGGTATGTTACCTCATGGATTCCAATTTTAATAAAATGCAATCATTTTGTTGCCTTACTATGTCTTTTTTAAGAAAAATTCACTTTGTAAATACATAATTAGATACCCGTCTATCAAACAATAAGCAACTTTATCAATTAGCCTTTTAGCAACCTACTACATGATAATCCCTGAAACAGTAAATGGTGGACAACACTGCACAATCTCTGCCTGTAAATTTTTAACTGGGGAACTCAGATTTAAAAACTAATTATTATAATTACTTAAAGTTACTCATGTGCTTGTGCTCTAAAGGAATATGTACAGGATTTTATATAAATCTAAATTCAGGAAAACAAACTTACCCTTGGAGCATAAAAGTCAATGGAAAAGTATTCCTTAAGGAAATAGTTTTTGAGGCTAGATCTGAATGATGAGAAAAGATTATCAAGGTAAAGAGAGAGAAGACTAGTATTGGGTTGGGTCAAAAAGCTTGTTCAGGTTTTTCTGTTACAGCATATGAAAAAAAAAAAAAAAACTTCAACAAACTTATTGTTCAGCAAATATTTCAGATATATGAACACTCCAGGTAAGAGAAAACATGATGGGTTTTAGACACTGAAGTATGACATTTTAGGCATTGTGAGAGGTCTAAAATTGGTTTGAGAACAGAATATAGAGGACCAGAACTAAGTAAGCTTGGGAATATAAGCAGAACTCAGATCATGCTTGAATTCCTAGACTCTATTAAGTATTTTCACTTAAATCAACACTGGCTCTCTGCTGAAGAATATTAAACCGAGACATGGCAAGAAGAGGCTCACACTTTAAGAAGTCCACGTTGGATTGAGGTGGAGATGTGAGCAGCTACATGAAGACCAATTATAATATTACATCTATAGCCTGATCTAAAGTGTTATGGTCATAATGAAATTTCACAGAAAGTCTTTAGCTGAGAAAATTCAATTTTTGCTCATTTCAAATTGAAGCAATGTTTCTTCAAGAGCTAGTACACAGCTAAACAAATTTACTAGGTTCCTTGGCAGTTAGGTTAAGCCATATGACTGTGGGCCAGCCAAGGAAATAAATGTGGAAGTGATTGGCACCTATTCCAGCTTTGGCTCCTAAAACCATCCCACCTGTGTTCTTCTGTGTTTCTCCACAGGAGATGCAGGAAACAAACTGTTGAATATGGCAGAGCTACATCAAGCTGGATCACTGCCAGCTTTTTCACCTGCCTGGTATTATCATCTGAGCAAACATAGAACACATTTGGGGCCTAGTTATTACATCAGTTAGGTAATGCTAACTAATATACAACCTAGGATTTAATTTAAAACACAAGTTGATTTTGTATACAACTTTAAAATCAGTTAAAGACAGTTGGTCATGTGTCATCCAATCTTTTTTACTTTAAGTTAGTAACTTTCATTATTTAAGCATTATTCTTTTTTTACTCATAATAATGGCATGTCACTTCACCAATGCTATTTGCATATATTGTTCCCAATATGCCCTTACGCTATTTTCCAAAAGGAAGATTTTACTGCGGTAAAATACACTATTTTAGTTTTCTAGGATTCCTATTACAAATGACTGCAAACTGGGTGGCTTATTGAAATTTATTTTCTCATAGTTCTGGAAGCTAGAAGTTTAAAATCAAGATGCCAGCAAGATTGGTTTCTTCTTGAGGTTTTAAAATAAATAAAAATTACAATGATTCTCTTCTACCTTCTTGCAATTATCAGCTATCTTTGACACTCCTTGGTTTACAGCTATATTGCTCTAGTATCTGAGTGACATTCTCTCTGACTCTATACCTCTGCCTTCACATGGCCTTTTATAAGGATATTGGTCAGTGGATTTAGACAAGACTTTAATACTGTATCTCATTTTAACTTGATTACATCTGCAAATAAAGATCCTATCACCAAATAATGTCAAAATCACAGGTACCAGGGGCTGGGACTTCAACATCTCATTTTGGGGAATACAGACCAACTGATGACAGATACATACAACAAAATTCAGCCATCATAAAAATGTGATTTTATTTTCCTTTTACTATAGAAATCATAGTATGTAAACACCACCATACTCATAATATAGAAGCCTTTCATCACCTCAGCAGATTCCTCCTGACACTTTGCAATTAATATAATACATAAGCCAGTATCTAGCAACTACTAATCTGCTTTCTCTCACTATGATTTTGCCTGTTTTTACTATACTTAGTTTCTATCACTCAGAACAATGCCATTAAAATTCATTATACTGTTGTGTGTATCTGAAATGTGTGCTTTTTTGTTGCTGTGTAGGTTTCTGTTCCAATCCCAAAGAAAGGCAATGCCAAAGAATGTTCAGACTACCTCACAATTGCACTCATCTCACATGCTAGCAAAGCAATGCTCAAAATTCTTCAAGCCAGGCTTCAACAGTACATGAACCGAGAAATTCAAGACATTCAAGCTGGATTTAGAAAAGGCAGAGGAAACAGAGGTCAAATCGCCAATATGTGTTGTATCATAAAATAAGAAAGAGAATTCCAGAAAGAACCTCTGCTTCATTGACTAGGATAAAATCTTTGTCTGGATCACAACAAACTGGGAAATTCTTACAACAATGGCAATACCAGTCCACCTTACCTGTCTCCTGAGAAATCTGTATGCAGGTCAAAAAGAGTCAGTTAGAACCAGACATGGAGAAATGGACTGGTTCTAAATTTGGACAGGAGGTATGTCAAGGCTGTATATTGTCATCCTGCTTATTTAACTTATATGCATAGTACATCATGAGAAATGCTGGGCTGGAAGAAGCACAAGCTGGAATCAAGATTGCTGGGAGAAATATCAATAACCTCAGATATACAGATGACACCACCCTTATGGCAAGAAGCAAAGAGAAGCTAAACAGCCTCTTGGTGAAAGTAAAAGAGGAGAGTGAAAAAGTTGGCTCAAAATTCAACATTCAAAAAATGAAGATCATGGCATCCAATCCCATCACTTCATGGCAAATAGATGGGAAAAATGGAAAGAGTGACCGACTTTATTTTCTTGAGCTCCAAAATCACTGCAGATGGTGACTGCAGCGATGAAATTAAAAGACACTTGCTCCTTGAAAGAAAAGCTATGACCAAAATAGACAGCATATTAAAAAGCAGAGATATTACTTTGCCAACAGAAGTCTGTCTAGTTAAAGCTATGATTTTTTTCAGTAGTCATGTATGGATGTGAGAGTAAGACCATAAAAATGGCTGAGCACTGAAGAATTGATGCTTTTGAACTGTGATGTTGAAAAAGACTCTTGAGAGTCCCTTGGACTGCAAAGAGATCAAACCAGTCAAACCTAAAGGAAATCAATCCTAAATATTCACTGGAAGGATGGATGCTGAAGCTGAAGCTCCAATACTTTGGACATCTGATGCAAAGAGCTGTCCCACCCATTAGCAAAAACCCTGATGGTGGGAATGACTGAAGGCAGAAGGAGAAAGGAATGACAGAGGATGAGATTGTTGTATGGTATCACTGACTCAATGGACATGAGTTTGAGCAAGCTCCACTAGATGGTGAAAGACAAGGAAACCTGGTGTGCTGCAGTCCATGTTGTTGTAAAGAGTTGGACACGATTAACTGACTGAATAACAACGAGGTTTCTCTTCTTTGCTCATGCTTATTCCAATCACTATTTCAAACTTGTATGCCATTGGCTTAATTGTTAACCCCACTGTTCTTCTTATTCTATTTGTTATATAAAACTGATATAATTTACATAAAGTGTTTTAATAAATATTATTGTATAAACATGTAGTTCAAATATCCTTCTTTAAATCTGCATATCCTATCACTGAATATCCTATCACTTTCCTGAGCATTCCTCCTGTTATATGATCCAAATGATCATAACGAATGAACTATATCCACAATTTATTAAATATTCCACATAGCATATTTCTGATATTAAACATATATTCAAACACCACTTCCTTCCTTCATTTATTTAAAGACTTTTTCACTGAACTTTCTTAATTATTAAATCCTTCAACTTCCATATCAGTAATTTCTCTTCAATACGATGTTATTTTCCAACCACCTCTCATTATTGAAATAATATCAAAGGAATCATAGTAGAAGGAGTAGGAAAGTTGAAGGAGACTTTAGATATTTTGATAATAAATTGACAAACTTCTATCATTATTGAAGTAGAGATGAAATAAAGAAAAGAGAATGAAGATGACAGTAAGTTTGTTTGACATGATATAGATAATTAGATTAGAAAATAATTTGAGATTAGAAATTTGACACACAAGGAAAATCTGCTACATGAAATCCTTTTAATCATCATTTTCTTATTTACCTCTCAGAATAAAACCATATGGTAACTATCAATATCAGTCTTTCCCATCATTAGAAAACACATTTCTGAGGAGTTGAATTACTTAACACTACACATAGCGTCATTTTGAGTAGGATAAAGTTATCTGAAATAAACAGAACTAAACCAATTAGAATTTATCTTTCAGCAGTAGCTTTTATCATTTTCCATTACAAAATGTAGCAGAGAGAAAATACACAGAAAAAGTGTACAACCTAATGATCCAAAGACAAAAGAATATTGCCACCTCCCCCAAAGATATTTCACTATCACTCTCATTTTCTACATCCTCTGGCTCTCCCCCAGAGACATATATTATCTTAATATTGGGTAATAGCTTTCTTGCCCATCTCAGTACCACACTAAAAGCTATAGCTTTATTTGGTCATTATTTTGGAGCTAATGTAAATGTAATCATCCAGCATGTACCATTTTCTACCTGGGTCCTTTTGCTCATGTTTAAATTGTTCAGTTTAGTTCAGTCGCTCAGTCCTGTCCGACTCTATGTGACCCCATGAACCGCAGCATGCCAGGTCTCCCTGTCCATCGCCAACTCCCTGAGTCTACCCAAACCCATGTCCATTGACTCGGTGATGCCATCCAACCATCTCATCCTCTGTCGTCCCCTTCTCCTCCTGCACTCAATCTTTCCAAGCATCAGGGTCTTTTCAAATGAGTCAGCTCTTTGCATCAGGTGGCCAAAGTATTGGAGTTTCAGCTTCAAAATCAGTGCTTCCAATGAATATTCAGGACTGATTTCCTTTAGGAGAGACTAGTTGAATATCCTTGCAGTCCAAGGAACTCTCAAGAGTCTTCTCTAACACCACAGTACAAAGGCATCAGCTCTTCAGTGCTCAGCTTTCTTTATAGTCCAACTCTCACATCCACACATGACCACTAGAAAAACCATAGCCTTGACTACACGGACCTTTTTTGACAAAGTAATGTCTCTGCTTTTCCATATGCTGTCTAGATTGGTCATAATGTTATAATGCCTTTGTTCTCATTGCTCTATAGTATTCCATTGTATTTATTTATAGCAATCTATCTAATTTACCCTTAGTAGGTATTTTGGTTGTTTTCTGGTCTATTTTAGCATTCCCATGACAGCTCTAAGAGTCTTGATGCACATACTCATGAATATCAATTGGGTATATATGTGGAAATGGAATTGCTGTCTCATACAGTCTTTGCAGGTTCAATGTTGCTGCTGCTGCTGCCAAGTCACTTCAGTCGTGTCCGACTCTGTGCGACCCCATAGACGGCAGCCCACCAGGCTCCACCGTCCCTGAGATTCTCCAGGCAAGAACACTGGAGTGGGTTGCCATTTCCTTCTCCAGGTTCAATGTTAGCAACCTGCAAATGTTAGTCGATAATGCCAAATAATTTTCAAAAGAAATTTTAACAATTTATATTCCTTCAAATAGTATACGGGGACTCCCACTGCTCTGTATTTCCACCATCAGTTTGTCAGATTTTTACTTTTCCTTCTTTTTTCTTAATATTGGCCATTCAGCTGAGCATACATTGGCATTTCTGTAATTACATAAGAATTTAGTACCTTCATGTATTTATAAGCTAATTAGGATAATTTAATGATAAACTGATTCTTCATATCCGCTTTGCCATGTTCAGTCATGTCCAACTCTTTGTGACCCTATGGACTGTAACCCATCAGGCTCCTCTGTCCATGGGATTCTCCAGGCAAGAACACTGGAGTGGGTTGTCATTCCCTTGTCCAGGGGATCTTCCCAACCCAGGGGTTGAACCCCATCTCCTGTGTCTCATGAATTGGCAGACAGATTCCTTACCACTGAGCCACTTGGGAAGAAAAGTTTATTACTTTTTTTTTTTGCCACACCATGTGGCGTGTGAGATCTCTGGCCACAGATTGAACCTGGGTCCCCTGTAGTGGAAGTATAGAGACTTAACCACTGGACTGCCAAGGAATTCTTCCTTAGACTTCTTAAAATTAGGTTCTTAATTTTTTTTTATTGCTTTAATACTTTATATAAGTTAGATATAAGACTTTTATAGGTTATATGAGTTGAAAATGCCTTCTGCAATTGACCAAATTGGATTTCACTCTCTGAACTATGTATATAGATGACAATTCTATGAAGTGAACTTATTCCTATTTTAAATGATTAGTGATTTTCTTTACTATCTTTTTTATAAAACCCTGGATTTATACTGATAATATACTCCTTAAGATTTTTGCATCTATAGTCATGAATTATGTTGCTTTAAAATTTTATTTTCTTATAATATCCTTATCTGGTTTTTGTATCAAGGTTATGTAAGCCTCATAAAGTGAGTTATGGAATGTTCTGACTTTTTTATTCCTTAGGAGATGTTTGTAGTTTAGTAGAATTTATCAATTTCAACATTTGTTGAAGCCACATAGGTGTAAAAGTTTATTTGTGAAAAGATTTTAAAATTGCAGACTCAAATTCTAAAATTGATGCATAGCTATTCAAATATCTCTTGTATCATTTTTGTTCTGGCATTTTTCCTAAGAATGTATCCATTTTAGCAAGTATTTAAAATATATTGGCAAATAATTGTTCATAACCATCATTTTTACTTCTGTTTCTTTCATTCCATTACTCCTATAACCCTGTTCTTTAACTTCATGTAATGACTTTCCTCCATTGTTACATTGAACCATCTTTTTTCTTTTCTTTTCTTTTTTTTTTTAGATTTGACCAATTTTGCATCCCTGGATCTTATACCCTCTTTGCTACTCTCGGTAGAACGTATTCTCTCTAGTTTGGATTCCTACAGTACTGTCCTAACTTTTTTTGTATTTTTGTTACCTTCAAATGCATCCTTCATGCTGCCACTGGAATGGTAAAAGCAAAACATATATATAATCACACTTTTGAAAAAGATAAGGTTTCCCAACTTTCTACATTGTAAGTTCTAGTAAATATTTCATGGGATATTTTTTCACTGCATTTTTACCAGTTTAATTCATATTCTTGTTTTATTCCAGTACAGACACACTAACCTTAACCAAAGATAATTTGCTGAATATTATCCTACCAACCAACCAGGTTAACATAAGACTTTTTATGGCTTTGTATATTGATATGGATTTAAACTATATCATTTCATTAATTGCATCCTCTCATAAGTTTCTTGTAGGACCTGCTCCTATTTATCCACTTAATTCTTTAGATTGTTTTCATATCCTTGATTCCTAGCTCAGTAACTCATATCACTAAAACCTTCAAGAAATACTTATTAATGTGATAATTGAATAGATGAGCAAATAAAATATTTAATTTAATCAAAATCATTCTGATAATACAGTGGCTCATGGAAGGACAAGGAATTTTACTTAGCACTGGTCATACAAAAAGAATAACAGTGAAGGGATTAAAGTCAAGATGTTCCTGACTTCATTTTGATTACTTTGTAATAGTCTTTATTATCATGCAGTAGTTTAAAGCTAGTGAGCATGCCACATCTATTAAAAGTTTCTTGAGAAAAAAAAAAGGCAAATATTAAGTGATTATGAAAACTATAAGATTTCTAAAAGTTTAAAGTTAGGTTTGAGAATGTCTTATTCACCCCATTAGTCATTGAAACATATTATGTATTTGTATCTCTCTTTCAGGCAGTTAACAGAGGAGCAGACATGTATAGAACAGATTGGTAACACTTCTGGAAAGTTAGTGTCATTAGACATTTGTTGCTACAGCTATGCATTGAATAAGCTAACCAAAGACTGTACACGACATTTATATTTAATTATTCTTTGTTATTTTATTTTATAGGTAATATTTGTATGTAATATTCTTAGAAAAACTATCTTCATATAAAGCACCTGTGAATGAATTTCAAAGACTTTGGGGATTTTAATGTTTAATAGTTGGATTATTTGCAAATTCTACTTACACCTCATTTTTTACCACTGCTTCTTAAATACTACAGTCATTTTTAAGTCCAAAATAGATTTCATTTTTCTTCATGATATCCTCTACCTTGTTATCAAAGTGCATATCTCTTACTTCATTCTGTGCTTCTAAGAATTCAGTGCCTCTCCATCCGCTTCAAATTAAGATGCAAACTCCTGAGGCTAACACACAAACTCGGTTATATCTCAGCCCTTTTAAAACATGTCCAGGCTCATCACTTTCATATCCTCTGTGATTTATACCATAGACACATTGGAGGCACCATATCCCAAGGACACTCATTGTTTCTTGCCCTCATGCCCTGCACATGCTTTTCTCTCTCCCCTGAAGAGTTTCCTTTTCCATTTTCTAACTCCAAGATTTCCCTGAAAGGTTAAACTCCCAGTGGGATGAATACCTTTCCTAACCTACTGACTGGCATCAAGTGTTCTTCCCAAGGCTTCCCATGTCGATAATGGATGCTACTTAAAATATATAAATAGTATCACAATGATCAGTACTCCTTTCAAAATTTTATTCAATTCTGTACTGCTGGAACCAAGCAGAGCTCCAGGAAGTCCCAATCCTTTTCTTAAATGAATAGGTGGATACGTCAGTTTTGTGAACATGCACTTACACACGGCCCTTACTGTTCTGTAAGTGACTATTTTCCCTGCTCTTTCCCTCCTCGCTTTCCTCATTATACCACGGTTACCATCTTGTGGACACATGTTTCATTCATGTGCCCGTTGTCCTAGGAAATTCCTGCAGCTGCCAGTCAGTGTACCTTTGCATCTGTGAGCTTCCCTTCAGCTCTTAGTTTAAATAACACTCCATATGCATTCTTCAAGGTTTGTTGATTCTGCTTTCTAGAGAGTGTCCTATACTTCAAGTGAAGAATTTGAAAATATGGGGATCATTAAAACAAATTCCTGTGTTTTGGCCAAGTTCAGTCACAGTGTTGCAGTAGTTTGCGGATTTCAGCCTGGAAGCAAAGTTACATAATACAAGAAATTGAAAGCAAGCATCTAAACTACAGATTAATAAAAGAAATTTCTGGGCCTTAATTTCAATCAGTTTATCTGCCACAGGAGACTAGCATTTAAAGTCAAAGTTTAAAAACTCAAATATGTATTAATGGAATTCATTATTGCAAAAAACTGAAGTTATGAATAAAAGCTATATTGCAGGCAAAACAAATCCAAAATATGAAGAGACACTTGGAATCTCCCCAATATTGTGGTGTAATTTTATTTAGTTTTTTCATAAATGCTCATGATTTTGTAAAAGGTATCCGATAAGTTCCAAAAAGTTCACATATTATATCTCAGAAACTTAGATAATTAATAAAAATATGCCTTCAAAATTTTTATCTCTGGCTCAGAACTTTATCCTGAGGATGAAATTCATATATATATATATATATATATATATATATATATACACACACACACATATATATATATACATATAAAATTGTCCTATACATATGCAAAAAACTGAATTTGTGTCAGAACTCTCTGCATACCTTCTCCCCTTGCCACTTTAATTATCTTAATTATTGATAATTCAAAATTCAAAATAAAAAAATTCAAAATTTTTATCTCTGGCTCAGAACTTTATCCTGAGGATGAAATTCATATATATATATATATATATATATATATATGTATATATATATATATACATATACACACACACACACACACACACACACACACATATATATATATAATTGTCCTATACATATGCAAAAAACTGAATTTGTGTCAGAACTCTCTGCATACTTTCTCCCCTTGCCACTTTAATTATCTTAATTATTGGAAATTTCATCAACGGAAAACACCATGTGTAAGCCATCTCCCTCTCTGCTACACACATCACCCTTCTGTCATCAAATCTGATGAATTCTACAGCAAATCTTTAGTGTATCTCCAGCCTCACTCTTAGGGATTATTGTGCTGCTCTCATTTTTCCCTGGGTAATTAAAACATATTTCCATTTTCCTTGTTTTTCACGTTTAACTCTTAGAAATCACATTTTCCTCTCTGATTCCCTCAATCCATAACTAATCCTTCAATAACTCCTATTAGACTCTACTTCCAAATGTATTCCTGTTTCGACCACATTTATTTATTGTTGCTAAAACTAGTCCTAGTCATTCTTCTCTTTCATTAAGGCTACTTCAAAAGTTTTCAAACTGGTCATCTTATCTTTACTTGTGCCCAGTCACTTCTGTATACCACTCTAGAACATTGTTTTAAAAGACAAAAAATCAATCATAATTGCTATTTCTTGCAATGTTTAGTCTCCTGCCACACATGTTGAAACACTTGATAAAATATGTGCAAAAATTATTTTAAATATATAACAGACTTTTAAAAAGCTAGTAAATATCCTAAGGTCAAAACATAAACAGTGCCAGTACCATACTGTCTTGATGACTGTGGCTTTGTAGTAGAGTCTGAAGTCAGGCAGGTTGATTCCTCCAGTTCCATTCTTTTTTCTCAAGATTACTTTGGCTATTCGAGGTTTTTTGTATTTCCATACAAATTGTGAAATTATTTGTTCTAGTTCTGTGAAAAATACCATTGGTAGCTTGATAGGGATTGCATTGAATCTATAGATTGCTTTGGGTAGAATAGCCATTTTGACAATATTGATTCTTCCAATCCATGAACATGGTATGTTTCTCCATCTGTTTGTGTCCTCTTTGATTTCTTTCATCAGTGTTTTATAGTTTTCTATGTATAGGTCTTTTGTTTCTTTAGGTAGATATACTCCTAAGTATTTTATTCTTTTTGTTGCAATGGTGAATGGTATTGTTTCCTTAATTTCTCTTTCTGTTTTTTTCATTGTTAGTATATAGGAATGCAAGGGATTTCTGTGTGTTAATTTTATATCCTGCAACTTTACTATATTCGTTGATTAGCTCTAGTAATTTTCTGGTAGTGTCTTTAGGGTTTTCTATGTAGAGGATCATGTCATCTGCAAACAGTGAGAGTTTCACTTCTTCTTTTCCTATCTGGATTCCTTTTACTTCTTTTTCTGCTCTGATCGCTGTGGCCAAAACTTCCAACACTATGTTGAATAGTAGTGGTGAGAGTGGGCACCCTTGTCTTGTTCCTGATTTCAGGGGAAATGCTTTCAATTTTTCACCATTGAGGGTGATGCTTGCTGTGGGTTTGTCATATATAGCTTTTATTATGTTGAGGTATGTTCCTTCTATTCCTGCTTTTTGGAGAGTTTTAATCATAAATGAGTGTTGAATTTTGTCAAAGGCTTTCTCTGCATCTATTGAGATAATCATATGGTTTTTATCTTTCAATTTGTTAATGTGGTGTATTACATTGATTGATTTTGTGGATATTAAAGAATCCTTGCATTCCTGGGATAAAGCCCACTTGGTCATGGTGTATGATTTTTTTAATATGTTGTTGGATTCTGTTTGCTAGAATTTTGTTAAGGATTTTTGCATCTATGTTCATCAGTGATATTGGCCTGTAGTTTTCTTTTTTTGTGGCATCTTGTCTGGTTTTGGAATTAGGGTGATGGTGGCCTCATAGAATGAGTTTGGAAGTTTACCTTCTTCTGCAATTTTCTGGAAGAGTTTGAGTAAGATAGGTGTTAGCTCTTCTCTAAATTTTTGGTAGAATTCAGCTGTGAAGCCATCTGGTCCTGGGCTTTTGTTTGCTGGAAGATTTTTGATTACAGTTTCGATTTCCTTGCTTGTGATGGGTCTGTTAAGATCTTCTATTTCTTCCTGGTTCAGGTTTGGAAAGTTATACTTTTCTAAGAATTTGTCCATTTCTCCAAGTTGTCCATTTTATTGGCATAGAGCTGCTGGTAGTAGTCTCTTATGATCCTTTGTATTTCAGTGTTGTCTGTTGTGATCTCTCCATTTTCATTTCTAATTTTGTTAATTTGGTTCTTCTCTCTTTGTTTCTTAATGAGTCTTGCTAATGGTTTGTCAATTTTGTTTATTTTTTAAAAAAAAAACAGCTTTTAGCTTTGTTGATTTTTGCTGTGGTCTCTTTAGTTTCTTTTGCATTTATTTCTGCCCTGATTTTTAAGATTTCTTTCCTTCTGCTAACCCTGGGGTTCTTCATTTCTTTCTTCTCTAGTTGCTTTAGGTGTAGAGTTAGGTTATTTATTTGACTTTTTTCTTGTTTCTTGATGTAAGCCTGTAATGCTATGAACCTTCCCCTTAGCACTGCTTTTACAGTGTCCCATAGGTTTTGGGTTGTTGTGTTTTCATTTTCATTCATTTCTATACATATTTTGATTTCTTTTTTGATTTCTTCTATGATTTGTTGGTTATTCAGAAGCGTGTTATTTAGCCTCCATATGTTTGAATTTTTAACAATTTTTTTCCTGTAATTGAGATCTAATCTTACTGCACTGTGGTCAGAAAAGATGACTGGAATGATTTCAATTTTTTTGAATTTTCCAAGACCAGATTTATGGCCCAGGATGTGATCTATTCTGGAGAAGTTTCCGTGTGCACTTGAGAAAAAGGTGAAGTTGATTGTTTTGGGGTGAAATGTCCTATAGATATCAATTAGGTCTAACTGGTCCATTGTGTCATTTAAGGTTTGTGTTTCCTTGTTAATTTTCTGTTTAGTTGATCTATCCATAGTTGTGAGTAGGGTATTAAAGTCTCCCACTATTATTGTGTTACTATTAATTTCCTCTTTCATACTCGTTAGTTTGCCGTACATATTGCGGTGCTCCTATGTTGGGTGCATATATATTTATAATTGTTATATCTTCTTCTTGGATTGATCCTTTGATCATTATGTAGTGTCCTTCTTTGTCTCTTTTCACATCCTTTATTTGAAAGTCTATTTTATCTGATATGAGTATTGCGACTCCTGCTTTCTTTTGGTCTCCGTTTGCATGAAATATTTTTTTCCAGCCCTTCACTTTTAGTCTGTATGTGTCTCTTGTTTTGAGGTGGGTCTCTTGTAGACAGCATATATAGGGGTCTTGTTTTTGTATCCATTCAGCCAATCTTTGTCTTTTTGTTGGGGCATTCAACCCATTTACATTTAGGGTAATTATTTATAGGTGTGGTCCCGTTGCCATTTACTTTGTTGTTTTGGGTTCACGTTTATACAACCTTTCTGCATTTCCTGTCTAGAGAAGAGAAATATAGATCAATGGAACAGAATAGAAAGCCCAGAGATAAATCCACGAACCTATGGACATCTTATCTTTGACAAAGGAGGCAAGGATATACAATGGAAAAAAGACAACCTCTTTAACAAGTGGTGCTGGGAAAACTGGTCAACCACTTGTAAAAGAATGAAACTAGAACACTTTCTAACACCATACACAAAAATAAACTCAAAATGGATTAAAGATCTAAATGTAAGACCAGAAACTATAAAACTCCTAGAGGAGAACATAGGCAAAACACTCTCCGACATAAATCACAGCAAGATCCTCTATGACCCACCTCCCAGAATATTGGAAATAAAAGCAAAACTAAACAAATGGGACCTAATGAAACTTAAAAGCTTTTGCACTACAAAGGAAACTATAAGTAAGGTGAAAAGACAGCCCTCAGATTGGGAGAAAATAATAGCAAATGAAGAAACAGACAAAGGATTAATCTCAAAAATATACAAGCAACTCCTGCAGCTCAATTCCAGAAAAATAAATGACCCAATCAAAAAATGGGCCAAAGAACTAAACAGACATTTCTCCAAAGAAGACATACAGATGGCTAACAAACACATGAAAAGATGCTCAACATCACTCATTATCAGAGAAATGCAAATCAAAACCACAATGAGGTACCATTACACGCCAGTCAGGATGGCTGCTATCCAAAAGTCTACAAGCAATAAATGCTGGAGAGGGTGTGGAGAAAAGGGAACCCTCTTACACTGTTGGTGGGAATGCAAACTAGTACAGCCGCTATGGAGAACAGTGTGGAGATTTCTTAAAAAACTGGAAATAGAACTGCCATATGACCCAGCAATCCCACTTCTGGGCATACACACTGAGGAAACCAGATCTGAAAGAGACACGTGCACCCCAATGTTCATCGCAGCACTGTTTATAATAGCCAGGACATGGAAGCAACCTAGATGCCCATCAGCAGATGAATGGATAAGGAAGCTGTGGTACATATACACCATGGAATATTACTCAGCCATTAAAAAGAATTCATTTGAATCAGTCCTAATGAGATGGATGAAACTGGAGCCCCTTATACGGAGTGAAGTAAGCCAGAAAGATAAAGAACATTACAGCATACTAACACATATATATGGAATTTAGAAAGATGGTAATGATAACCCTATATGCAAAACAGAAAAAGAGACACAGAAATACAGAACAGACTATTGAACTCTGTGGGAGAAGGTGAGGGTGGGATATTTCAAAAGAACAGCATGTATACTATCTATGGTGAAACAGATCACCAGCCCAGGCTGGATGCATGAGACAAGTGCTCGGGCCTGGGGTACTGGGAAGACCCAGAGGGAATCGGGTGGAGAGGGAGGTGGGAGGGGGGATCGGGATGGGGAATACGTGTAAATCTATGGCTGATTCATATCAATGTATGACAAAACCCACTGAAATGTTGTGAAGTAATTAGCCTCCAACTAATAAAAAAAAATAAAAAAAAAAACAAAACAAAAAAAAACATAAACAGCAATTATGAAGCTAGACAAGTAAGCTTGCACTGATATTCACCTGCCCAGGGGCACTTAGCAATCCTTGTAAGCAAGAAACTTACAGTAAAAAGTCTAGGAGAAAGGAGGCCACAATACTCTTGCCTTGAGAACCCCATGAACAGTTCAGTTCAGTTCAGTTCAGTTCAGTCGCTCAGTCGTGTCCGACTCTTTGCGACCCCATGAACCGCAGCACACCAGGCCTCCCTGTCCATCACCAACTCCCAGAGATTACTCAAACTCATGTCCATCAAGTCGGTGATGCCATCCAGCCATCTCATCCTCTGCCATCCCCTTCTCCTCCTGCCCCTAATCCCTCCCAGCATCAGGGTCTTTTCCAATGAGTCAACTCTTCTCATGAGGTGGCCAAAGTATTAGAGTTTCAGCTTCAGCATCAATCCTTCCATTGATCTCCTTTAGGATGGACTGGTTGGATGTCCTTGCAGCCCAAGGAACTCACACGAGTCTTCTCCAACATCACAATTCAAGAGCATCAACTTTTCAGTGCTCAGCTTTCTTCACCATCCAATTCTCACATCCATACATGACCACTGGAAAAACCATAGCCATGGCTAGATGGACCTTTGTTGGCAAAGTAATGTCTCTGCTTTTTAATATGCTGTCTAGGTTGGTCATAACTTTCCTTCCAAGGAGTAAGCGTCTTTTAATTTCATGGCTGCAATCACCATCTGCAGTGATTTTGGAGCCCAGAAAAATAAAATCTGACATTGTTTCCATTGTTTCCATATCTATTTGCCATGAAAGGATGGGACCAGATGCCATGATCTTAGTTTTCTGAATGTTGAGCTTTAAGCCAACTTTTTCACTCTCCTCTTTCACTTTCATCAAGAGGCGTTTTAGTTCCTCTTCACTTTCTGCCATAAGGGTGGTGTCATCTGCATATCTGAGTTTATGGATATTTCTCCTGGCAATCTTGATTCCAGCTTGTGCTTCTTCAAGCCCAGCATTTCTCATGATGTACTCATCATATAAGTAAAATAAGCAAGGTGACAATATACAGCCTTGACGTACTCCTTTTCCTATTTGGAACCAGTCTGCTGTTCCATGTCCAGTTCTAACTGTTGCTTCCTGACCTGCATACAGGTTTCTCAAGAGGCAGGTCAGGTGGTCTGGTATTCCTATCTCTTTCAGATTTCTCCACAGTTTACTGTGATCCACACAGTCAAAGGCTTTGGCATAGTCAATAAAGCAGAAATAGATATTTTTCTGGAACACCCTTGTTGTTCAATGATCCAGTGGATGTTGGCAATTTGATCTCTGGCTCCTGTGCCTTTTAAAACCAGCTTGAACATCTGGATGTTCACAGTTTACGTATTGCTGAAGCCTGGCTTGGAGAATTTTGAGCATTACTTTACTAGTGTGTAAGATGAATGCAATTGTGCAGTAGTTTCAGCATTCTTTGGGATTGCCTTTCTTTGGGATTGGAATGAAAACTGACCTTTTCCAGTCCTGTGGCCACTTCCGAGTTTTCCAAATTTGCTGGCATATTGAGTGCAGCACTTTCACAGCCTCATCTTTCAGGATTTGAAATAGCTCAACTGGAATCTCATCACCTCCCCTAGCTTTGTTCGTAGTGATGCTTTCTAAGGCCCACTTGACTTCACGTTCCAGGATGTCTGGCTCTAGGTGAGTGATCACACCATCGTGATTATCTGGGTCATGAAGATCTTTCTTGTACACTTTGTATGTGTATTCCTGCCACCTCTTCTTAATATGAACTCTAAAAAATTCCATCTTTTGTGAGAAGTTATAGAATAGAATAAAACATCATTTATCATGGCAAATAGCAAGGATACATCTGTGTTTCACCCAATGCTTTACATGGAAAACTAGTCAGTCATGAAGATCATCAGCACAAACAGTTCTGGTTTGGGATATAAATTTATGGTACAATGTCATGAAAACTGCAAGCTCTGTAATTGCCAGAAGTGCCTAGAGTGCACATCAGAAAGAATGCAGATCACCACCAAGTTGGCATGCTTACAAGGTGAGACTAGAAATTGTGTTTACCAATAAAACATTACCTAACACACAGCTGTTTTAAAAAACCACAACAACAAAACCACAACCATAGAAACGAAATAAAACAAAGTATTAAAAGAAATAATGAAGAGAAGGAACATTCAGCAGAACATGCCCCCAAAATTCTGTAAAACTTATAGAATAGCTCTTATTTGGTGAGTGTGCACTGTGTTATAGAGTTCTTCGCATATGCTGATATTTAATTATCAAAGAATGTAAACAGATATTGGCATATTTTCATATGTTAGCATATGAAAAAAAAATGAAATAGACAAGTTTAGCATATTTCTCTTTTTCACATGTGAAATCAGGGCTTCCCTGGTGGTTCAGACGGTTAAGAATTCATCTGCAATGCGGGAGACCTGGGTTCGATCGCTGGGTTAGAAAGATCCCTTGAGGAGGTCATTACAGTATTCTTGCCTGGAGAATCTCCATGGGCAGAGTAGCCTGGTGGGCTACAGTCCATGTGGTCGCAAAGAGTCAGACACGACTGAGCAACTAAGCACAGCAAAACATGTAAAATAAAAGCTACGTATTCAAATTCTGTCATTCTTGCTTTTAATCACCTTGCTATATTGCTTACTGTTATGTAAAATCTTAAAGATTAGGAGGCTAGTGTCACACTAGCTTCCTCATTCCCTCATGTGAAAAATTAAACACTTCTTTGAATATAAGGTTCCTAACACTCAACATCTATGAAACGTTAGGTTTCTTGGCTAAAAAAATCCCCTGTGGAGGTGTTTACTGTATGATATCCATTAATTTATGTTTTCTGAAATGCCAGTTTCAAAATTACTGATTTGTAGTAGTGACATGTCTTCCCTGGTGGCTCAGAAGCGTAGAATCCACCTGCCAATGCAGGAGACACAGGCTTAATCCCTGGGTCAGGAAGAGACCCTAGAGAAGGAAATGGCATCCCATTCTAGTATTCTTGCCTGGGAAATCCCACAGACAGAGGAGCCTGGCGAGCTTCAGTCCATGGAGTTAGACACAATTTAGTGACTAAACAACAACAGTAGTAAGATATAACTTGAATACATATATACTATAGTTCCGTACAATTGAGTTTGCTCTGTGACTTTGTTGAGGTCATACATGTATCATCTACAAACATTAGCAACTTTAAAATTTTAATCATTCTTTTATTTATATTGTATGTAAAATTAAAATTAAAAAAATAATCATTAGTAATATAAAGTTATATATTAGTCTTAATTTTATCTAGGATTAAGAACTGGTGTAAGGTAAAGGAAAGGGAAGTCTGGTATGCTGCAGTCCATAGGGTTGCAAAGAGTCAGGCATGACTGAATGACTGAACATCATGAAAAAAAATTGACATTGAATAAAATTAAATATTTTACATTATGAAAACATGTGTGCATCTCATGTGACTTTTCTTTTTGTTAGTAACTAACAATCTCCAAACACAAAGAACATAAAGTGTTAAAAAAAATATATTTTTAGATTGTAATGTTAGCAGGGTAAGTTATATAATTCCTTACAAATATTTTACTGATATGCTTGACTTACTCATTTCTTTTATACATATATATGTGTGTATATATAAGTGTGTGTGTGTGTATATATATATATATATATATACATACTCATTGGAGAAGGCATGGCAACCCACTCCAGTACTCTTGCCTGGAAAATCCCATGGACGGAGGAGCCTGGTAGGCTGCAGTCCATGGGGTCGCTAAGAGTTGGGCACGACTGAGAGACATCACTTTCACTTTTCACTTTCATGCATTGGAGAAGGAAATGGCAACCCACTCCAGTGTTCTTGCCTGGAGAATCCTAAGGACGGCGGAGCCTGGTGGGCTGCCGTCCATGGGGTTGCACAGATTCGGACACGACTGAAGCGACTTAGCAGCAGCGTCAGCAGCAGCAGCATACATACTCATAAGAAACTAGGATTATAATATTAAAACACAAAAGTTTATAATTGGCAGACAAAAATAAATTTATGGAAATTATAGGAAAAAAGTGCCCAATGTATATGCCTTGATGAATTGAGCGATACATTGAAAAAATGTCAATTTCATTGTAAAAATGTTAAAATGGCAATACCACACATTGTAACAAGGAGGGTAAAATTTTACATGTTGATCTCAGAAATATTTTATGGTCAAAATTTACTGAGTCTTCAAAGGTTAGTCTTCGAAGAACTGTGCATTATGCATAATATAAGACATTGTGTTTGTCTGAGGATATCTTTATTGGAGAATCATACTTTTGGGAAAAGTATAAGCATTTTAGGATATGATATATAATGAGAGAGGAAAAGATCTATAAATCATATCAATACAAAACTTGGGTATATATTCCCATATGTATCACTAGCTTGGATTTATACTGCTTCTCTGGAGACTATTGGTGGTATGGGGACCATCTATTGATCTCATGATTATAGGGGAAGGCACTGGCCTATGCTGCTTTGGGGATAAGGTTATTAACATAACAAAGAACACAGAACTTTCTTGCTCAGATGTCCCTGTTGTGGAAAACAGAAGACACTGGCTTTTATTTTGATGTTGTGGATAGTAGTTTTGCATACAACTTCAGGTCCTGAGGTAACTCACCATGACACTTAAATTTTAATCTGCCTCAGTTCAGTTCAGTCGCTCAGTCGTGTCCGACTCTTTGCGACCCCATGAATCACAGCACGCCAGGCCTCCCTGTCCACCACCAACTCCCGCAGCTTACCCAAACTCATGTCCATCGAGTCGGTGATGCCATCCAGCCATCTCATCCTCTGCCGTCCCCTTCTCCTCCTGCCCCCAGTCCCTCCCAGCATCAGGGTCTTTTCCAATGAGTCAACTCTTCGCATGAGGTGGCTAAAGTATTGGAGTTTCAGCTTCAGCATCAGTCCTTCCAATGAACACCCAGGACTGATCTCCTTTAGGATGGACTGGTTGGATGTCCTTGCAGTCCAAGGGACTTGCAAGAGTCTTCTCCAACACCACAATTCAAAAGCATCAATTTTTTGGCACTCAGCTTTCTTCACAGTCAAACTCTCATATCCATATATGACCACTGGGAAAACCATAGCCTTGACTAGACGGACCTTTGTTGGCAAAATAATGTCTCTGCTTTTTAATATGCTATCTAGGTTGGTCATAACTTTCCTTCCAAGGAGTAAGCATTTTTTAATTTCATGGCTGCAATCACCATCTGCATGATTTGGGAGCTCCCCCAAAATCAAGTCTGCTAGTTTCCATTGTTTCCCCATCTATTTCCCATGAAGTAATGGGACCAGATGCCATGATCTTAGTTTTCTGAATGTTGAGCTTTAAGCCAACGTTTTCACTCTCCTCTTTCACTTTCATCAAGAGGCGTTTTAGTTCCTCTTCACTTTCTGCCATAAGGGTGGTGTCATCTGCATATCTGAGTTTATGGATATTTCTCCTGGCAATCTTGATTCCAGCTTGTGCTTCTTCCAGCCCAGCGTTTCTCATGATGTACTCGCATATAAGTAAAATAAGCAAGGTGACAATATACAGCCTTGATGTACTCCTTTTCCTATTTGGAACCAGTCTGCCGTTCCATGTCCAGTTCTAACTGTTGCTTCCTGACCTGCATACAGGTTTCTCAAGAGGTAGGTCAAGTGGTCTGGTATTCCCATCTCTTTCAGAATTTTCCACAGTTTACTGTGATCTACACAGTCAAAGGCTTTGGCATAGTCAATAAAGCAGAAATAGATGTTTTTCTGGAACTCTTGCTTTTGCGATGATCCAGTGGATGTTGGCAATTTGATCTTTGGCTCCTGTGCCTTTTCTAAAACCAGCTTGAACATCTGGAGTTCACAGTTCACGTATTGCTGAAGCCTGGCTTGGAGAATTTCACACTAGCATGTGAAATGAGTGCAATTGTGTGGTAGTTTGAGCATTCTTTGGGATTGCCTTTCTTTGGAATTGGAATGAAAACTGACCTTTTCCAGTCCTGTGACCACTGATGAGTTTCTTTAATCTGCCTAGTCTCTGTTAATGAGCTTCATGACTGTAAAGTTTTTGAAAAAAAAATCAAGAAGAGTAACTCATTTAAAATAATTTCTAGTGATGCTTAAGATGACAATAAAACAAGATTTGAAAACTTTTCTATTTAATATTATAATTAATTCTTTATGAATTTTTATATTTATAGTACAGTATTATTTTATTGGCATTGAGTTACATCTAGAACTCTTAATATTACATCAATTAATGAAGAAAATTGGGAGAATGCTTTACATGCTTCTTGCTCATAATATATTAACAGCATATTTAAGAACATTTCATTAAAATGTGTTCTCAAAATAGCATATGATATATTTCATGAAAAAAGTACAAAGATAAATTTAGCTGTATTACAAGGAATAATTTTTGGGGAATAATTTTAAAAATTCTATTTAAAAGTAGAAAAATAATCTCAAAAGAAATTCCACTCAACAAATATATTTAAGAATTCAGATACATCCTTTCAATATTTTTTTCTTCATGGGCACAGAAACATGTCTGAAAAAATTCCATCTTTCCATCCTTCCTGTAAGGTAGACTTTGGTATAAGTTACAAAGATGTGTTAACAGTGAGGGTGTTGCATGCTTGCATTTTATAATTTAAGTAGGAACCAGCTTGGGATTCTTCCAGCTTGTCTAAGCATTCAGGAAGTAACTGATATTCTGACCATTGCTATCAAGTAACATTCCTCACTGTCTTTCTGCATTACAATGCTGAAGGCTTAATATACTCATTAAAGGACCATTGTGATATATATTCAAATCTCATTGGAGATTTTATTTTTTATATGAATAAATTCACACAGATTTAGAAAGATAGTCTTTTTAATTGCAAACATATATATGAAAACACTTAAAACTATGTAAAAATGTCAATGTGCCATTATAATGTGCCCATGAATGTCAGTAGTGAAAATCTTTTATTGATTTCCTAAATTTAATTTAAAACTTTTTATTCCTAATACTTGATTAAGTACTAATATCATTTCATTAAATAAAAAAGGAGGATTAATTTGATTAAGTTAAATTTAACCTATGAGCCAGTATTTGTCTTATATACTTCTATAGCTAACAATTAATAAGGATAAATTTTAAGACAACTTCAATATTAATGAAAACTACTCCAGTAAAAGTCATAGTATATTCTAGAATATAAAATCAATAAAAATATAGGTATTTTAATACATATTTTATAAATATAATTAATAAAATATATAAATGCTAGGTAAATTATATAAAATATTTTTAAACATTTTGAACTCACAAAAACAAGGAGGTTATCTAAAAATAACAAAACAATAAACAAGATGTGCTAAATCTAGGTTGCTATTGAATATGGAAGCCATAACTTTTCTCATTTCTTCATAATTGTTGAAACATAAGTGTGTAGAGAAGAATGACTCTACACAACATCAAATTTTGGTTCTTGGACCCTTATAGAAGGCATCTCTCAACACAGATGTCCCATAATTCATTTACATTCTGTGTGTGTGCTCAGTCATGTCCAACTCTTTGTGATCCAGATTAAATACCAATAAATTTGAGTTTACTAAAAAACACAGTACCAAGTGCCATGAGAAGACTACCATAAGCATGAGTTAGCCAGAACAGTTCAAAACAAATTTACACCCAAATAATCCAGATTTGGAAGTATTATATATAGATTATAAAATAATTATATGAAAGTGTGAAAGTCTTAGTCACTCAGTCATGTCCAACCCTCTGTGACTATGGTCTGTCCTTTGAATTCTCCATACAAGAATACTAGAGTGGATTGCCATTCCTTTCTCCAGGGGATCTTCCTGACCCAGGGATTGAACCTGGGTCTTTTGCACTGCAGGCAGATTCTTTACTATCTGAGCTAATAGGGAAGCCCAAAATAATGATATCAGTTCAGTTCAGTCACTCAGTCGTGTCCGACTCTTTGCGACCCCATGAATCGTAGCACGCCAGGCCTCCCTGTCTACCACCAACTCCCGCAGCTTACTCAAACTCATGTCCATCGAGTCGGTGATGCCATCCAGCCATCTCATCCTCTGTTATCCCCTTCTCCTCCTGCCCCCAGTCCCTCCCAGCATCAGGGTCTTTTCCAATGAGTCAACTCTTCGCATGAGGTAGCCAAAGTATTGGAGTTTCAGCTTCAGCATCAGTCCTTCCAATGAACACCCAGGACTGATCTCTTTCAGGATGGACTGGTTGGATGTCCTTGCAGTCCAAGGGACTTGCAAGAGTCTTCTCCAACACCACAATTCAAAAGCATCAATTTTTTGGCACTCAGCTTTCTTCACAGTCCAACTCTCATATCCATATATGACCACTGGAAAAACCATAGCCTTGACTAGACAGACCTTTGTTGGCAATGTATTGTCTCTGCTTTTTAATATGCTGTCCAGGTTGGTCATAACTTTCCTTCCAAGGAGTAAGCGTCTTTTAATTTCATGGCTGCAATCACCATCTGCAGTGATTTTGGAGCCCCCAAAAATCAAGTCTGCCACTATTTCCACTGTTTCCCCATCTATTTCCCATGAAGTAATGGGACCAGATGCCATGATCTTAGTTTTCTGAATGCTGAGCTTTAAGTCAACTTTTTCACTCTCCTCTTTCACTTTCATCAAGAGGCTTTTTAGTTCCTCTTCACTTTCTGCCATAAGGGTGGTGTCATCTGAATATCTGAGGTTATTGATATTTCTCCTGGCAATCTTGATTCCAGCTTGTGCTTCTTCCAGCCCAGCGTTTCTCATGATGTACTCAGCATATAAGTTAAATAAGCAGGGTGGCAATATACAGCCTTGATGTACTCCTTTTCCTATTTGGAACCAGTCTCCTATAATGATATAGGAGGTTTTCAAAAGAATGCATACAATAATTTGAAATGAGTGAGAAATAAAAATGACAGAAGTTTAGAATATTATTGCATACTTTAAAATAAGCTAGCTTAAACTTCTGGTAATTAAAGGTACTGCCATAAAAGAAACACAAAACTAAATAAAACACAATCTTAGGAGATTTTAAAAAGCAAATCAAAAGCAAGTGTAGAAACACTTACTGTATTGGTCTTAAATTCTGATTCAGTGCAAAGGAAGAGAAAAACATGAAATTGAGAAAAGACACAGTCAGTAACACAAAAAGGTGCACAAGACATCTCATCTGAGTTCCAGAAAAGAAGATAGAAGACAATGGCAGGGCTATACTTAAAAATACAGTGAGAATTCTCCAAGTTTGATGAAAAATATAAGTCCTCTGTCTCATGAAGGTCATCATATTCTAAGCATGGCAAAGAAATTCATATCTAAAGAATATCAAAGACAAAGATTGAAAAGCAGCCTAATAGAAAAGACAGATTACATACGAAGAATTGATTATTAGACAGCATTGTTTTTAAAAGCAAAGAAAAATATTACTTTCATAAAATCAAAGTGACAAGAGAAAATATTTGTCAATATAAAATCATATACTTAGGAAAACTATCAATATTAAAGGGAAAACAAACACATTTTCAGGTAAACTGAAAACCATTTACTAGCAATAGATCTTTTAAAAAAAGACTTCTTAACAAATGTGTTCCCTCAATAAGGTTCAATTTCAAGTTTTTCAATGCTGCTATTATGCCAATCTCTTCTACTGCCATAAACTACATAACATCAAGAACGTTGGATATACAAAATATAAAAAATGTTCTGTGAACAGCTTTTAAAGTCTGAGCTTGATTTAATGTAGTAGACATTTCTCTCAATTTTGGGAATTTCCTGTACTATTAGCTCTATTATTTACTTAGACACAAATAATAGTTTAGAAACAGTATTAAAGCAACAGGTAACTGTTGAGAGGCAACAGAATTTTTGTAACCTGAGGAAATGGTCTTGCCTTCCAGGTCATATTTCCAACCACAATTGTTGTCCTCGAAAACTATTAATTTACCAGTTTGTTTCCTACCTGAAATGTTTATATCCTTAGCGTTATGCAACATAAGGCATGCTAACAACACCTAAATCCACAGAAAGGAATGTTGTATCAACTGCTGTATTAATTTTTCTAGATTATGTTTGTATTAAAAGGTATACTAAGGAGTGAAATATAAATTATGCATGACATTAAAACAAAAACTATCACAGGGAAAGACCCTGATGCTGGGAAAGATTGAGGGCAGAAGGAGAAGTGGACAACAGAGGATGAGATGGGTGGATGGCATCACTGACACGGTTGACATGGGTTTGGGAGGACTCCAGGAGTCGGCGATGGACAGGGAGGCCTGGCGTGCTGCGGTTCATGGGGTTGCAAAGAGTCGGACATGATTGAGTGACTGCACTGAACTGAACTGATCACAGGGAAAACATACTAAAGAGAAATTAATAGCATGGAATGACTATATTAACAAAGGAAAAGGTTTAAAATCAATATTCTAAGAGTCTACCTTAGGAAACTAAACAAAGAGCAACAAATTGAATCCACAGTAAACAGAGAAAAAAGAAATAATTAGAGCAACAATCAATCTACCTTAGGAAACTAAACAAAGAGCAACAAATTGAATCCACAGTAAACAGAGAAAAAAGAAATAATTGGAGCAACAATCAATAGATTTGAAAATGATGACTTGATAGAGAAAATTAACAAATGCAAAAGCTGATTCCTTGAATAGATCAATGACACTGGTAAGCCTCTAGCCAGGCTATCCAACCAAAGGAGAGGATACAAATTGCTAATAATCAGAAATGAACGAGGGGACATTGTTACAGAGCCTAGGGCTTCCCTGGTAGTTCAGACAGTAAAGAATCTGCCTGCAATGCAGGAGACCCGAGTTTGATCCTTGGGATGGAAAAATCCCTTGGAGAAGGAAATGGCTACCCACTCCAGTATTCTTGCCTAAAGAATTCCATGGATAGAGGAGCCTGGCAGGCTAGAGTCCATAGAGTCAGAAAGCGTTGGACATCACTGAGCTACCTAATGCTTCCATGCTTTCATGAGCATTAAAAGACTAGTAAAATAATACTATGAACAACTTTATACCCATAAATTCAATAACCTAGATGGAATGGACTAATTATTTGAAAGACAAAAGCTGCACAAGGGTTTCCCAGGTGGCGCTAGAGGTAAAGAACCTGCCTGCCAATGCAGGAGACATAATAGATGTGAGTTCCATCCCTGGGTTGGGAAGGTCCCCTGGAGGAACACATGGCAACCCACTCCAGAATTCTTACCTGGAGAATCCTATGCAGAGAGGATCCTGACAGGCTACAGTCCATGGGGTCACAAAGAATCGGATATGACTGAAGAGACTGAGCATGCATGCCCAGATGCACAAGACACGAACTAACACCAGAAGACAATAAAATGAGACTATATATATTAAAGGGATTGAACCAGTACTGATAACCTTCCCAAACAGAGACATATGTGTGTGTCCACCAGTACCTTCTATAAAACATTTCAGGAAAAATATCCACAATTCATCACAATGTTTTTCTGAGGATAAAAGCAGAGGGAATATTTCTTAACTCATTCTATGAGACCGGAATTACCCAAATACAAAAATCTGATAAAAACATTACAAGGGAAAGAAACAACAGCAACAACAACTACAGACCAATAGCTGTCATGAACATAGTTGCAAAAATGTTCAACAAAATATTAGCAAATCAAATCCTATAATATATAAAAATAATTGTACATCAGAACCAAGTGGGATTATCCTATATGCAAGGGTAGTTCAAAATTCAAAACCAATTAAAATACTCCACCATATCAACAGACTAAAAAATATCAAATTGAGCTCACTCATAAATGGAATAAGAAAAGTGTTTGACAAAATCCAATGGATATTCATGATAAAAACTCTCAGACTAGGAATAGAGGAAAACTTCCTCAACTTGATAAAGAATACCTATAGAAACCTACAGTTAATATCATATTTAATGGTGAGAACCTTAAAGCTTTCCTACTATGACCAGGAACAAGTCAGGGATGTCCTTTATCACTACTCTTTTTCAACACTGTACTGGAAGTTCTAGCTAATGCAGTAAGACTAGAAAAGAAAACAAGAAGTATACAGATTGGAAAGAAATGAAACTGTCTCTATTCATAGATGACATGATCATCTATGCAGAAAATCTAAAGAAATCAATGGAAACCTTCCTTGAACTACTAGCAGATTATAGCAAATTTGCAGGAGACAAGACTAATATCCTGAAGTCAATCACATTTCCATATACCAACAATTAGAAAATGAAATATGAAGGAAACACAATATCATTTAAATTAGCACCCACTTGAAATGAAAAAATAAAAAAGGTATATATCTAAAAAAAGGTACATAAAAGATCTCTATAAGAAAAAAAAATGCAAAACCTTGATGGGAAACTAAATAAATAGAAAGATAATCCATTCTTATGGATAAAAAGACTCAATATTGTAAACATATCCATTCCTCTCAACTTGATCCACAAATTAGTTAAATATCAATCAAAATCTAAGCAAGTTATTTTGTAGTTATCCACAAACTAATTCTAAATTGTGTATGCAGCAGCAAAAAACCAGAAAACTCAATATCGCAGAATACGCAAATAAATGGAAAGATATTTTCTGTACATGGATAAGAAAAGTTAATAGTGTTATAATGTTTATACTACTCAAAGCAATCTAAAGATTCAATTCAATCTCTATCAAAATTTCAATAATAATTTTTTACAGAAATTTAACTAACAGTCCTAAAATTTGTTTAGAACCACAAACAAACTCAAATAGCTACAGGAATCTGGAGAAGAAAGAACAAAGCTGGAGGAATTACATTCCCTGATTTCAAAATCAATTGCAAAGCTATTCTAATAATCAAAACACTAGATATTGGCATAAAAGTGATAGATTAATGGAACAGAAGAAAGAGCCCAGAAATAAACCTAACATATATGGTCAATATGTTTATGACAAGAGAGTCAAGGATATGCAATGATGAAATACAATCTCTCAATAAATGGTGTTGGAAAAACTGGACAGCCACATGCAAAAGAAAGAAATTATAACACTATAATATAACATACACAGCAATTAACTAAAAATGGATTAACAACTTAAATATAAAATCTGAAACTATGAAACTCTTAAAAGAAAACATACAGTAAGCTCCTTAACATTAGTTTTCATGAATAATTTTGGACTTGACACCCAAGGCAAAGACAACAAAAGCAAAAGTAAACAAGTGAGACTATATCACACTTAAAAGCTTCTTCACAACAAAGAAACCATCAAAAAAATGAAATGTAACTTACTAAATGGGAGATAATACTGGTAATTTGTATATCTGATGAGGATTAATGTTCAATATACATGTAAAGAAGTTTCACAACTGAATAGCAGGAAAAAGACCCAATTAAAAAATGAGCAGAAAATCTAAACTGATTCTTCTATTTGCATGTGTGTGTGCTGAGTCACTTCAGTTGTGTCTAGCTCCTTGTGACCCCATGGACTGTTGCCCACCAGGCTCCTCTATCCAGAGATTCTCCAGGCAAGAATACTGGAGTGGGTAGTCATATACTTTTCCAGGGGAACTTCCTGACCCAGGGATTGAACCTGTGTCTCCTGCTGGTGGATTCTTTACTGCTGAGCCACTGGAGAAGCTCAATCTTCTATTTAGGTATGCTAAATAGGCATGTTTCCAAAGAAAACTTATAGATGGCTTCCCTGGTGGCTCAGATGGTAAAGACTCTGCCTGCAGTGCAGGAGACCTGGGTTTGATCCCTGGGTCAAGAAGATCCCCTGGAGAAGGGAATGGCTACCCACTCTAGTATCCTTGCCTGGATAATGCCATGAACAGAGGAGAATGGTAAGCTACAGTCCTTGGGGTGGCAAAAAGTCAGACATGACTGACTAACACTTTCTTTTTTCAAATAGACATTTTTCCAAAGAAGATATACAGAGGATAAACAGTTACATAAACTGCTGCTGCTAAGTCGCTTCAGTAGTGTCTGACTCTGTGCGACCCCATAGACGGCAGCCCACCAGGCTCCACCATCCTTGGGATTCTCCAGGCAAGAACACTGAAGTGGGTTGCCATTTCCTTCTCCAATGCATGAAAGTGAAAAATCAAAATGAAGTCACTAAGTCATGTCCGACTCCTAGTGACCCCATGGACTGCAGCCTACCAGGCTCCTCCGTCCGTGGGATTTTCCAGGCAAGAGTACTGGAGTGGGTTGCCATTGCCCTCTCCAAAGTTACATAAAAAGCCAGTGCAATATCACTAATCTTCAGAGAAATGCAAATTGAAGCTATGAGATATCACTTCACACCTATGAGAATAACTATTTTCAAAAAGACTAAGTAACAGATGTTGCCAAAGCTATAGAGAAAGGGAATTCTTGTTGGTGGGTTGTATGACATTCAGGAAAAGACAAAATTATGAAGAGATAGAAAGATCAGTGGTTTCCAGGATTTGGGAGGGAGTGGAATGAATAGGTGGAGCCCAGAGTGCTTTAGGATAGTGAAAATACTCTGTATGCTTTTGTAATAATAAGTAAGTGATAGTTGCTTAGTTGTGTCCAACTCTTAGCAACCCATGGACTAAGAGCAACCCTGTAGCTCTCCAGGCTCCTCTTTCCATGGAATTCTCCAGGCAAGAACATGGAGTGGCTTGTCATTCCCTTCTAGAGGGTCTCTTCCCAACCCAGGGATTGAACCTGGATCACCTGCATTTCAGGCAGATTCTTTATCACATGAACCACCAGGGAAGACCCATTGTAATAATGGCTACATGTTATTATATATTTATTCAAACTCATAGAATGTACAACACCAAGAGTGAAGTACAATATAAACTATAGACTTTGAGTGGTTATGATCCATCAATATAGGTTTGTAAAAAGTTGTAATGTTATTGATGGGGGGAGCCATGCATGTATGAGGGTAGAGAGTATATAGGAATTATTTGAATTTTCCTCTCAATTTTTCTGTGGAACCAAAATTAAAGTCTTTAAAAAATAAAATCCAAAAAAATTTGGCATATCAAATGAATTTTTCACGTGTGAGACTCTACTTCAAAGTGGGCATCCCTTCCCCTACCCCAACTCAAGAGGTACTAATACTATCCAGAAACATTACGGAGGTTCCATGAGATCACATAGGCCCAGTACGATCAGTTTAGGAAAAGTATAAGAATCCTTACTTTTACATAAAACTTAACGTTTCTCTTTTGATTACAAGTTTCAAAATGTAAATACAAGCTGAAGGTTCAATATAGTCAAACACGGTTTGAAGTCTAAAAACAAAATACTCATTCAAACTATGTTTTACAGACTATCCCTTCATTGTGTTTGCTATAAAATCTCCCCATAACCTTACACATGCCCTACTGTTGGCAAGTTTACCCAAACTGAACATGTTTAGCAACTTCATATAATTCTAAACTGAGGCTCACAGTAAAAAGCTTATAATACAAAAAAGTGTAAATTCCCCAAAAGCAGAGATATGGCCTAGTCTGTGTTATTCATCATTCCATAGTGTCCCTAGCGACCACAAAATTACCTGGCATAGTAACCACTGAACATCTGTTTCACATACACATATATGTATATATAAATTCCATCATTTATTCATAAATTATAGTCATACATATATACATTTATGGGGTTTCCCTGGTGGCTCAGACAGTAAAGAATCTGCCTGCAATGCAGGAAACCTGGATTTGATCCCTGGGTAGAAAGATTCCTTGGAGAAGAGAATAGCTACCTATTCCAGTATTCTTGTCTAGAGAATTCCACTGACAGAGAAGCCTGGCAGGCTACGGTCCATGGGGTCGCAAAGAGTCGGACAAGACTGAGTGACTAACACTTTCACTTTTCATACACATTCGTATATATAATTTATGAATAAGTGATGGAATGAAATAAACCAAGTCATACCTATAAACCCTGTAGTCCACATTCTAATTTCTGTCCTGATAATTTCATTATCATAATGTTTTCCCACAGCCTCTAATGGTAATAAATTAAGTTTTGCTAGAGTGAGTGTCCTTGGTAAATTTCATATTACTGTGTAGCTGCTTTATAAAGCTATTCAAATAGCTGAAGTCTGAAATTAGGGACTGAAGCCATCTTCTCCTTATCCACCCACACCATTAGAACTAACAAAAGGTTTAAAATGCAACTGGCTTCTCTCTCTTTTTTTTTTTTTTTGCTTAATTATAGAATTTTCTGTGTGATATTACAAGGCCTGAAACAAGTATTTTCTCAATGTCCATAAGATGATATTGATCCAATGAAATTCAACCAATTTTTATCTAATTATGTTATATTTTAGGATGAAAATAAATACTCTTATAATTTATGACAATGACCTTTTATAATCTGAAATCTGCTTTAACTCTAAAACTTCACTTATTTCCTCTGGCCATGCTTCTTCTGTTCTGGTCCACTGTCCTTACTGTTTGGTTGTCTGAAATGATCTTCAACTTTTCCTTTTACTGGCTCCATGAATCTAGATTATTGCAGGCTCTGAGAAGGGTCTTTTATATGATGGGTTGTATGCTTACCTGCTTAAACTGCCCTTGAGACTTTTTGTTTCTTGAGGACTTGACTATGTCTTGTCCTCTAAAGTACTTATAGCCCTTACTCAACTGAGTGTCTCATTTTTGATGTTCAATAAGTACATGATAAAAGAGTGAATAAATGACTTTTACTTGACCCTGAGGGGTGGCTGATTTAATCTTGGTTTTGAAATTTCAGTGCTTAGCATTGGGACATGTAAATATTTCCTTTACTTTTATTTCATTCAGTATTGTAGTCATCAAAATTCTATTAGTCAGCATTTATTTAGAATTATGATAATGTGAACACCTCAATATTATCTTACTCATTATCTATTAAATTCTTTTCAGCATGATTTTAATAATGCTTTTAACATGCTGTATTTGCATAAAAATATGATAGGCACCATAGCATTAATCCAAATGTTTGATTAACTATAATACCCCATTTCCTTGTCATTAAAGCTTACGGATAACTTATTATTCTTGTTGTAATGATAATAATATCCTATCTGGATGAGTCTATTTAAGTCTAATACTAAACTCTCATTCTGGGTGATTCATATACATCAATAATTTCTTCTGCTGATTTAATATGTTCTAATGTACTATATTTTTCAAACTGCAAGACTATGTTATTTTGGATATAAATGAAAATGATATCTGAAGAATCAGTAACCAATAATCATCTCCACTCTGCACATTTTCCTTGGGAGTTTATCATGTACATAATAGAACTTTAGAGGTTTCTGTGAGATATTTAGTACTATAGAGCCCCGAGGATGCATTTTAACAACAGCAAATACTTCCCTTTTGGGAGAAAGAATGTTCCAGTGATATAGTGTGTAATAAGGCATTGTGTTTCTAATCTTTGAGGTTTATGGCTAATGAGGAGATAAAAACAAATAAAATAACTGGAAGCAGTTTGCTCCATGCTAAATGCAATAAAAAAGTAATCTGAACCCTGGCTAGCATGGAGACAAGCTTGACCAGCAGATTTTCTAAGTTACAGACCATTCAGCCTTGACCACTGAATTAGTAAGTAATCAGATACCAGCAGGTGGAAAGAGCCCATGATTAGTGCTTTGCTTCTTTCATTTCTTTAAGAAGTGGTTGGTTCCTCTTAGTGAATTGTGAACTGAAACTAGCCTGCAAAGTAATATACAAGCTTGAACCAACCTGCAGGCATAGCACTGCCATTATCAAAGCAAAGGGTGTAGATGGGTGGCAAAATTCTGCTCTAAAATGAATTGTCTAATTATAATTGCTGTTCTAGCTCTGTGATTCATGTTATAATAATAGACAAAAGATGAAATTCTAGTGCTTCAAGTGCTCCAGGACAAGATGGCCTTTTTTGAGAAGGTCAGGAAAATGTTATAGCTCCCAGTAATAGTAACACACCATTTCACCATTTATAACAGTATATACTCAACTTTGCAGTTGGAACTTTTTAAAATTCAGGAAAGGAAGACTTGTAAAGAGGCCATCATGATCTTATCAATATATTTGTTCACAAAGGAGCTTCAAGGTCTTTAAAATTTCTCCTTCCCTTTCTCTTCTTAGCTTCACCTTTTTCTGCCTCTTATGGTGATTACTTACAATCTCTGAATTAATCATTTTATTTAATTCTATTTAATTTCATAATCAGTTGCATTGTTCATAACATGAATTTGTCCATTTCAGCAGCTAAGGCAAGGCTGTTGGGAGGAAATTTTAGCTCTGCTTGTTGCAATTACCACTGAAGTATCTGGACAGTAAGGCTGAACAAAGATTTTTCTTGCAAGATGGTTGGTAAGGGGCCTTAATCCTAAACCTAAAATTTCCCAGTTCCTTTCTTTGCTTTAAAGTAATGCTAAAATGAGGGCCAAGTAGTGTAACCTTTACAATATTGATTTCCTTCAGAATAAACAAAACCAGTATAGAAGGCTATGCAGTCAGATGTCAGCTGGAGGTTCTCCAAAGAGGCAAATAAGCAAAACAGAGCTTGTAAGAGGCACCAGAGACCCTTCCAAAGAGCTTTAGGGATGCTTAACAACAACTCTAAGGAAGAGAGCTATATTACATTTATGATTAAATGATGCAAACACAAGTTAGGAACAGTGATGAATTGTTACACTTCAAAAGTGTATAATATTTAAAGAGGGATGATTATGACCTTCACTAAGTATTTTCTTCAAGTTTAGAAAATGAAAAAATCTTAACTGGTGGTATAATTATTTAATTAATATACTTAGAGAGAAATTTGATATAGAAAACAAACTTGTGGCTACCAAAGTGGAAAGAAGGGGGAGGGATATATTTGGAACTTGTGATTAACAGATACAGACTGCTATAAATAAAATAGATATATATGAAATATGTACTTATTATATAGCATGGAGAATTTGACTCAATATTCTGTATTATGTATTTATTTGGAGTGATGTCTGTGTCTGCCACATTGCCAAGTATCACTCCATTAGACCTAAGGATTTAAAAAAAAAAAATCTGTGTAAATGAGAATATTATGTAAGTTTCCTGTGTTAGTTATCCCATTACAGTTTGTTCTGACTTTCCCATTCATATAATAACTTTGGTTCCCTCTCTCTCTTTTTAAGAGTCTATATTAAGACAAAATTCCTGCTAAGTTCACCTGTATTGGAAAAATCTGATTTCTCCCCTCTCTGAATCAGGTACTTTCTGATACTTAAGAAATCAAAATGAGCCCATCTTGAGGCTGATGTGTTAACCGTGCACATGAAAGAAAAAAAAGTCTCTTATGTTTTGCTTTACAAGATCCTGCTTTGAGCCATGACAATGACTATTGTGGCGTTTGAACTGTCATTCTTTGTAGGGTCTCTTAGTTCCCCAGATTCTTCATGATTACATGTTTAGTCCCAATAACATAATTCTAACTCACTTTAGTTCAAATCAAAGAGATAAGGCCTTATGTGTGATAAATATTATCAAAACAGTAATTCACATGGTTGTCCTATATAAAGTATAATCAGTATATTTTACTATTAATTTTCTAAATTATGAAATAAAATGGATGTATAATTTTTATCATATATTGCTTATAAAAAGTACTATATATTGATATTAGAAAGTTTAATAAAATGACACGTTAGAAAATTAAAATTTTTCATCATTTCTTGGTTTAGAGATAACTACTATTTACCATCTGTGTTCATTTTCTAGGGCTGCCATAATAAAGTACCACAAAGTGTGGATTAAACAATACAAATCAACTGTCTCACAGTTCTAGAGACTTGCAACCTGAAATCAAGGTGTAAGTGGAGTTGCCCCTTGTGAGGGCTATGAGGGAGAAGCAAGTTCTAAACTTTCTCCGAGCTTCTAATGTCTTGCTGGCAATGTTGTTGTTCCTTCGCTGCTGCGGCATCATCCAGACCTCTACTTTCATTGTCATAGGATCCTCTCCTTGTCTATGTGTCGGTCTCTAAATTTCTCCTTTGAAAGACCAGCGGTCATACTGGATTACAGCTCCACTCTGTTCCCGTATGACCTCATCTTAACCAATTAGATCTGCAATTACTTCATGTCCAAATGAAGTCACATTCTGAGGTTCTGGGAGTTTAGATGTCAAATATGAATTTGGGAGGAATACAGTTTAACTCATAATACAATCTCCTTATAGATCCTTTGTGTTTTCTGTGTTTATGTAGTTACAAAAATCACCATATTTACTAAACTCTTTGTGTCAATAGCTATGCAAACCGATTCAATGATTTATCTCATTTTATATGAGAATATACCTAAGAAATTATACTAATTTCACCTTTTTACTTTGGGGGGGAGGGGGAAACAAGGCATAGAGAAAATAAGTAATTTCCCTAATGTCACATAGCCAAATACAAATCCAGGCTACCTGAACCTTGCCTATTTGTAGGGGATTTAAGGCGTACATTCTGTTTTATAGCCTGAACCCTAAAAGATGTTCTGATGTTATATAGGTCATTTGTGATGTAAACTTTGGAAACTCAGTATTGGATAGAAGATTGAAATGAATTCACATTTTTTAAAAAAATCACTTTATCCAGAACTATTTGGCAAAAGTCACCAAAGAATTGTTCCCTATTTTCATGACCTATATTTTTGTTTGGATTTTCAGATACTAGATCCATGACTTATTAGTTGTGTCAGTTGTGAAAAAATAAACCCTTTACCAATGAATGATATAATTGTTTTGTTTCAATGTAACATTTCAAAAAAAAGTTTAGATTTTTATGCAAAAATTTTAATATTCTATTATATTCACCATTTTCTATTTTTTCAATAACCAGGACCACTTGATGGAATCACAAATGAAAGAAATTGTGCAAAAGAATAAATGTAAAATGAATCTAAAATAATATTTAAGAGAATCAACTACTGAATTGTAGAGAAGAGGATACTGAAGCAAGAATACAACTATTAAATGTTTTATTTAATCTTTACAACAAGACTTTGAGATTGGTACTATTGTTTTCATTTAATAAATGAGGAAAATTGGGCACAGAAAGCATAATTTCAAATTATTCAATATGGAGCCAGGTCCAGGACATAAACATATACCTCCGTCACTTGAGACCCAGGGCTCTTATTCCTAATCACTTTGATATACTGTCTTTAATAAAATTCTTCTTTCATACTTCAGTTTTTTGAGTTCTAATTATCTTCCTCTTAAATATGTAATAGCCATTATGCCTAGGCCTCTCTCAGGAACATAACTACTCCAAAGTAACATCCCCTACTATTTAAAAGACTATTTATTCTTCATAATTTTTTCAATTAATTGATACGATATGATTCATATTTATTAAATCAGTTCAGTTCAGTCCAGTTTCTCAGTCAAATCCGACTCTCTGTGACCCCATGGACTGCAGCATGCCAGGCTTTCCTGTCCATCACCAGCTCCTAGAGATTACTCAAACTCATGTCCATCGAGTCGGTGAAGCCATGCAACTATTTCATCCTATGTCGTCACCTTCTCCTTATGCCTTCAATCTTTCCCAGCATCAGGGTCTTTTCTAGTGAGTCAGTTCTTCACGTCAGGTGGCCAAATTATTGGCGTTTCAGCTTCAACATCAGTCCTTCCAATGAATATTCAGACTGATTTCCTTTAGGATTGATTGACTGGATCTCTTTGCAGTCCAAGGGACTCTCAAGAGTCTTCTCCAACACCACAGTTCAAAAGCATCAATTCTTCGGCACTCAGCTTTCTTTATAGTCCAGCTCTCACATATGTGACTACTGGAAAAACTATAGTTTTGAGTGAATGGACTATTGTTGGCAAAGTAATGTCTCTGCTTTTAAATACTCTGTATATGTTGATCATAGCTTTTCTTCCATGGAGCAACTGTCTTGTAATTTCATGGCTGTAGTCATCATCTGCAGTAATTTTGGAGCCCCCCAAAATAAAGTCTGTCACCATTTCCATTGTTTCCACATCTATTTGCCATGAAGTGATGGGACCAGATGCCATAATCTTAGTTTTCTGAACGTTGAACTTTAAGTCAACTTTTTCACTCTGTACTTTCACTTTCATCAAAGGGCTCTTTATTTCTTCTTCACTTTCTGCCATGAGGGTGGTGTCATCTGTATATCTGAGGTTTTTATTGATACTTCTCCTGACAATCTTGATTCTAGCTTGTGCTTCATCCAGCCCAGCATTTCTCATGATGTACTCTGCATATAAGTTACATAAGCAGGGTGACACTATACAGGCTTGATGTACTTTTCCTATTTGGAACCAGTCTGTTGTTCCATGTCCAGTTCTAACTGTTGCTTCTTGATCTGCATACAGATTTCACAAGAGGCAGCTCAGGTGGTCTGGTATTCCCATCTCTTTAAGAATTTTCCATAAGTTGTTGTGATCCACAGTCAAAGGCTTCGGTATAATCAATAAAGCAGAAGTAGATGTTTTTCTAGAACTCTCTTGCTTTTTCTATGATCCAACAGATGTTGGCAGTTTGATCTCTGGTTCCTCTGTCTCTACTAAATCCAGCTTGAACATCTGGAAGTTCACCATTCATGTAGTGTTGAAGCCTGGCTCACAGAATTTTGAGTATTACTTTGTTACTGTGTGAGATTAGTGCAACTGTGCAGTAGTTTGAACATTCTTTAGCATTTCCTTTCTTTGGGACTGGAATGAAAACTGACCTTTTCCAGTTCTGTGGCCACTGCTGAGTTTTCCAAATTTGCTGGCATATTGAGTGCAGCACTTTCATAGCATCGTCTTTTAGGATTTGAAATAACTCAACTGGAACTCCATCACTTCCACTAGTTTTGTTCGTAGTCATGTTTCTTATGGCCTATTTGACTTCAGACTCCAGGATGTCTGGCTCTAGGTGAGTGATCACACCATAGTGGTTATCTGGATCATGAAGGTATTTTTTGTATAGTTCTTCTGTGTATTATTGCTACCTCTTCTTAATATCTTCTGCTTCTCTTAGGCCCATATAATTTCTGTCCTTTATTGTGCCCATCTTTGCATAAAATGTTCCCTCGATATCTCTAATTTTCTTGAAGAGATCTCTAGTCTTTCCCATTCTATTGTTTTCCTCTATTTCTTTGCACTGATCACTGAGGAAGGCTTTCTTATCTCTTCTTGCTATTCCTTGGAACTCTTTGCATTAAAATAGGTATAGCTTTCCTTTTCTCCTTTGCCTTTAGCTTCTCTTCTTTTCTCGGCTATTTGTAAGGCCTCCTCAGATAACCATTTTGCCTTTTTGAACTTCTTTTTCTTGGGCATGGTCTTGATTACTGCCTCCTGTACAATGTCACAAACCTCTGTCCATAGTTCTTCAGGCACTCTGTCTATCAGATCTAATCCCTTGATTCTATTTCTCACTTCCACTGTATAACCATAAGGGATTTGATTTAGGTCATACCTGAATGGTCTGGTGGTTTTCCCTACTTTCTTCAATTTAAGTCTGAATTTTGCAATAAGGAGTTCATGATCTGAGGCACAGTCAGCTCCTGGTCTTATTTTTGCTGACTGCATAGAAATTCTCCATCTGTGGCTGCAAAGATGTATTTATTACATACATAGAAATAAATGTAGGTATATGTATTATTTCTATGGATAATTGAATATTATAATAGTTATAATACTTATAAGAAACATCAAACCCATAGGATATTTCAAATTATACTAATCTTTGTGGATATTTCTCTTTCTAAACACATTAAAGGCACGATTAGAAGTTAAAATGTGTATATAATTAAGCAAAATGTAGGAAAACAAATGAATTTTTGACTTACGTCAGGGCTATGAGCTATGAAATGAAACAATTTCAGAAAAGTGAAAAGACCTTTAGACCCATAACAATTTTCCTCATTACCAGTTTCAGAGTTTAATGGAGTGTCTTAAAATGTGCCTCTGTCGGTAATATAATTTTTTTTTCTAATATTAAAATATAACTCAATTGAATGTGTTGTCTAATTATTTTCCTATATGGGATAATTAAATTTGTTACAGCATATGTAAAATTCAAAAGTCACTAGCGCAAATAATCATAGATTATGAAAATAAAAATCAAGGTGGCAACTTTCTTCCTATATTTTTGTTATTTTTGACAGAGAAGTTTATAGCAGAATATTCCTTTATTATAAGAAAAACAGTAGGTCAGATGTGATAATGTTATGCAACTTACCATTAGCTTTGGTTATTAAAGCTTCAGCACTGTCTGGTAACGACTGTGGAAAATCAGAAGTCTACGGCTTTGTGTAAATAAGGCAGACACTAACCAGCTCCTATTGTTGATACTGGGTCTAATGTTACCAGAGTGTCTGACATTTCAAGATAATCTGCAGAGCCATATTTTATATGGATACTTCCAATTTTTAAATGTTGGCTCCCGATAGTTATGTGCCAAACAAAATAAATCTACAGGCTAAATCTGTCATTTAGATCACTAACACACAATTTCTGAAATATTGGCTTTGGTTTCCAACAGTCTGTCAGCTATTTTTCAGAATAGAGGAGGAAATTTTGAAGTGGTATCAGTCAAAATCCTATTTGTGATTTAGCTGTCAAAGCTAGTCATTTATTTGTTTAATCTTAGATGTAGGCTAAAGGATACAAACTTGCAGTTAAAGATGAGTAAGTTCTAGGGATCTAATAACAAACAATATGACTATAGTTAATAATTCTTACTACATACTTAAAAGTTGCTAAGAAACTAGATTTTAAAAGTTCTCACCACAAAAAGAAATGATAATTATGAGACAAGACAGAGGTGTTAGCTGATTCTATGGTGATAATCATATTGCACTATTTAAATGTCACAAACCAACATGTTGTACACCTTAATTTTACATGAATTTATATGTCTATTATACCTCAATTAAAAAAAATTTAGATACTCTGCTATGATAGCTAAACCATCTTCAGCTTTGTCTGTTCTTCATAGAAAAGCAACAGTAATCTCATCTAGGTATAAGGCAGGTATTGTCAATCTTCTGCCTAAAATCATGAATGACTTTCTGTTTATAGTAAAAGCCAAAAACTTGTAAATTCCCAGATTATTTATTCCCATTAACTATTGAATCATGGATGAGGTCTCACGTGGCTTCCACCCCCTTTCTCTTAACTTTATTTCTAATTCACTGGCTTTCTCAAAGTATCTCCAACATTCCAGAAGGTGCTTTCTTGAGTGAATTTACTATTTTCTTTGCCTGGATTTCTCTTTTCACTTACATCTGCTTGACCGTTCTCTTACTTTCCCAGATTTTCATCCAAATGTCACTCTTAAAATAAGATCTTTCCCTGCCCTTCTAACTTAAATTTCAACCCCCTATCCATGGTTCATTACAGTATTCTTATCTGTTGTTGTATTTATTTCCCCCCCGCTCCACAATCTAATTTATACACCTACATCATGAGATTGTGGTATTTACCCATATCCTGGCCCGCTTAAAATTTTAATTATAATTTTGCAAAAGCCTCACAAATTCTATTCAAATGGGACATTTTTCTATATCCTTAATAGAATTAAGAATATAGCACTGTGTTCTGAATTAGAAAAAACATTTCAGGGAATAGTAAGAACCAATTCAAGGTTTTCTGGTGACTTATTAAAGTGATAGAGATTAGTGAGTCAAAGATAACTGATATTTAAAATAGGATGTTTCCTGCAAATATTTAGTATTTAGAAAATCTTGGTAATTGATTAAAATATGTGGTGAGTTCCTGAAATGTTTAATTAAAAAGGTAAGTTAAATGTTGGACTTAAGTGGCCAAGGGAATATTTTCATATCATGTAACTATGAATACATTATCAACAAGTATATTTAAATATTACTTATTGAGTAATATTTATTGAGCAGCCAATGTGATACTGATATAGCATAAGGCACATTATGTCATCCCTCTTTCAAAATCTGTTAATGTCTTTTAATAGCACTTAGACTAAAACTAAGTTATTACAATTGCATGCTCAGTCACTTTCTTTAGATTGTTTTTCAAATGTTACCTTTTGTTTTACACTTCTAGTGATACTATTTTAAGCTGTAGTATTTCCAGCCTTCTATTCTCTTCATCATTTGATTTTACTATATATTTCCTTATTTCTTTATTTCTCTCCCCACTACAAATGTAAACTATACAAGGACAGAGATTTTCATCCAATTTTTTTTTATTAATTTATCCTTTGTGCCTATAATATAACCAAATAAATCAATTAATACAGGTATAAATTCCTATAAGCTATACATAATATAAATTAACACACAGAGTCACTCTAAGTAACTATATGAACTAAAAAGAAGTATAAAAAATAATTTAAAAAAACATAATTTTTAAATTGTCACTATTTTTCTCAATTTACAAGTATAATACTTTAAAATAAACATATTTAAAATTAAAATATTCAACAACTCACTAAAAGGATCCTATACCATGATTAGGGTAGAATTAATTCCAGGAATGTAAGAATGATTCAACATCTCCAAATCAGTAAATGTTATATACCACATTGACAAAATGAATAATAAAAATCAGAAGATCATTTCAATAGATGCAGAAAATGAATTTTACAAAATTCAGTATCCATTTATTGCATTTATTATATACATTCTCAACAAAGTGGGTGTAGAAGACACATACCTCAACAAAACAAAGGCCATACATGACAAGCCCACCAGTAACATTGTATTTAATGGTGAAATCTGAAAGCATTTCCTCTAATATCAGGACCAAGACAAAGATTCCCACTCTCACCGTTTTTATTCAACATAGTATTGGAAATCTCAGCCAAAACAATTAGGCAAAAGTGAGAAATAGAAGCATCCAAATTGGAAAGGGAAAAGTAAACTGTCACTATTTGCAGATGACATTATATATAAAAGAGCCTAAAGACTCCATCAGAAAACTGTTAGAACTAATCAACAAATTCATTAAAGTTGCAAGATACAAAATCAATGTACAACAATCTGTTGCATTTCTAAATAGTGGCAATAAATTCTCATAAAGAGAAATTGAAATAGTCTTATTTACAATTGCATTAAAAAGAATAAGGTACCTAGAAATAAACTTAACCAATGAGGTGAAAGAGCTATATATAGAAAGCTAGAGAACATTAATGAAAGAAATTGAAAAAGATACATATGGAAATATATTCCATGTTCTTGACTGGAAGAATCCATATTGTTAAAATTGCCACACTACTTAAGCAATATAAAGATCAAATATAGTCAAAATTCCAATGACATTTTTCACAAAAATGGAGCAAGTAGTACTAAATCACATAGACTTTGAATAGCCAAATCAATCTAGAGAAACAAAAACAAAACTGAAAGCAGGATGCTCTCTAATTTAAAACTGTATCAAATTACTATAGTAGTTAAAGCAATGTAGTACTGGCATAAAAACAAATACATAGATCAATGAACTAGAATAAACAGCTTAGAAATAAGCCCACACATAAATGGTCAACTAATTTACAATGAAGGAGCCAAGAATATATAATGGAGAAAGGACAGTCTCTTAATAAATGGTCCTGGAAAGACTGAAGAGGTACATGCAAAAGAATGAAACTGAACCATTATATTACACCATACACAAAAATTAACTCAGAACAAATTAAAAATTGGAATATATGGCCGGAAACCATGAAAATCCTAGAAGGAAACTCAGGTTGTAAGCTTCTAGACACAGGTTTTGGCAGTGACTTGGAATTTGACACCACAAGCAAAAGCAAAATCAAAAATAAACAAGTGGGACCATATCAAAACAACAAGCTTCCGCACAGCAAAGAAAGCCAACAACAGAATAAAATACTAAATGGGAGAAAATATTTGCAAATCAAATACTTGATAAAGGACTAATATCTTAGATGCATAAAGAACTTATACGACTCAATAGCAGAACAAACAATCTGATTAATAAATGGGCAGAGGATCTGAGGAATAGACATTTCCCCAAAACAAAAGCAAAAGAATGGCCAATAAGTTCATGAAAAGATGCTCACCATCACTAATCAGGGAAATGCAAATCAAAACCCCAAGAATATCTCATCTCACACTTACTAGTATGACTATCAGAAAAAAAGACAAGTAATAACAAATACTGGTGCGTACGTGGAGATAAGAGAATCCTTATGCACTGTTGTTGGAAATATAAGTTTGTGCAGCCACTAATGAAAATAGCATGAAAACTTGAAATTTCATGGTGGTTCAGTGGCTAAGACTCCATGCTCTCAATACAGGGGGATAGGGTTCGATCCCTGATCAGGGAACTAGATCCACAAGCCGCAATTAAGTGTTTCAGTTTCTCAATTAAAGATTTTGCATTCCACAATTAAAAGATTCCGCATGTCACAACAAAGAATAAAGATCTCATGTGTGCCACAACTAAGACCCAGTTCAGCTTATTTACTCAAGTAAATAAATAATAAAAATAAATACTTTTTAAAAATCTGAAAATAGAAGTATCTTATGATCTGGCAGGTCCACGTCTGAGTATTTATTTGGAAAAATAAAATGGAAACAAGAAAAAGAAGAAAAAAAATGAAAACAATAATTTAAAAAGATATTTGTGTTCATTCCAACATTATTTACAGTAGTTAAAATATAGAAACGAACCTAAGTGTCTTTAAAGGGGCTCATAAAAAAATTGTAGTGTATATATGTGTATAACAGAATATCATTCAGCAATGAGAAAAAAAGGAAATCTTATTCAGCCACAAAGAGATAATAAAATATTGCCATTTATGACAACATGGTTATACTTTAAGGGGATTATGCTAAGTGAAATAAGTCAAAGACAGTTACTGCATAGCATCTCTTGTATGTGGAATTATGCATGTGTACGTGTATACATATATATATACACACACACACGTGTGTGTGTGTGTGTGTGTGTGTGTGTGTATCAAGCTCATAAGATACAGAGAACAAATTAGTGGTTGCCAGAGGTTGGGGGGGTGGTGAAAAAAAAGGTTGAATTTTTTTCTTTAGCTTGAATAAATTTTTATAAAAGGAAAGAAGACATTGACTCATCAGAGAAAAACTTGAGTCAGATCTTGCAGGACTGGGGAGGTGAATCAAACAGACGATAAAGCATAAGCAAATGTACACAAGCCATAATGCAAAGAATGTGTGAGGAAGGGCTAAGAGGTCCTATTTGACTGAGGCACAGGATAAACAAAAGAGAATAAGACCTCAAAAGTGTGGACATGTATTTTATGGCAAGTCTGTAATGCCAGGATTGAAGGGTTAGGTATTAGATAGATACAGGCTATGGCACTGAGAGGTGGTTTTTGTTTGTTTGTTTGTTTGCTTGTTTTTTTTAACATACTCATAGCCCTGAGAGTCTAACATAGCTCAGGAAGAACAGAGTGCTTTGTTCTGGGAGGCAAGGCAGGTCTTTAGCCTGGTAGGATTTGCACTGCTCCCCTGAGATTCTCTATCTGATGATTTTGTTCTTTCCTAAAACAACCTAAACAAAGAAACAAAAAAACCCTCAAACAAAAATACAACCAGAAATTTACTCCTGGAGATACTGGTATACAATTGGAAATAAGAAGTGATTTAATTTTTTCTAGATGTCTATCAATGTAGAGGTAACAGAGAAGTCCATAGAAGTATGTCTTGGGAAGCAGTAAATGTCTGACTACACAATAAATCTGCAAACATCAGTGCTTTCAGAACCTCTATTTTAGGCTCAGAGTGAAATCTGTTCTGGGCTGCCACTGTTTTTCCTTGAGGTTACTTAATCTGAAGGCTTAAACTAGTGTCATTCCCCTCTTTTTTATTAAGTGCCCACACTTCCAAGGAAGTGGAGTTCAGTTCGGTAAGAACACAGGGGCCAGAGGCAGCCTAGGTTTTCACTGTGAGCAACTGTCTCTAAAGAGGATCCAGCTGGCAATCTGTGCCTTGTGGTTCAGTTTGTTAGCAAAAAGCAACTTTAAAGTGCTTCCTTAATGTCATAGGAGGATATTTCTAAAACTGACAAATATTTATAAACCCAATTCTCTCCCTTTGGAATATTGGACCAATACATAATGAACATGCCCCCCGACTGAAGATTATTCTATAGACACTATACTCAGTGGTGGATTTGCTGTTGCTTAGTCAGTTAGTCGTGTCTGACTCTTTGTGACTCCATGAACTGTAGCTCACCAGGCTCCTCTGTCCATGGGATTTCCCAGGCAAGAATACTGGAGTGGGTTGCCATTTCCTTCTTTAGGGAATCTTCCCCACACTGCCTGAATTACAGGCAGATTCTTTACCACTGAGCCACCGGGAAAGCCCAATAGTTGGTTTAGTTACAATAAATATTTAAAGAGATTTCTTTCCCTAATTTATCTGCTATATTAAAACTGTCATCTAGCTAAATAACTCCAATTCAAAAGTCAGTAGTTATAAAAAATAAAATTTTGTAGTTTAAAAATAGACCAACTAATTCTTAGCATATATGACTCTGGAATATTATAGAAGTAATTGAACAAAATGCATTTTTAACAACAGTCTACACTTTGACAAATATATGAGTTTCTGAATCATTAGAAATAATTCTCAACATAAATAAAGGTAACTATTAATGATATACAAATGAAATTCAGTTACAAATCACAGTTCTGAATTGTCTAGGAATTTTATGTTATAACATTGCAGCCAAAAGTCATTCATGAATACAACTGTGCATCATATCAGTCAGGGAAAGTTAGTTGGTATTGTGGTTTCACAATACTCAAAATTTCCAGCTCCTAAACCTGTTTTTTAATTTATATTTATTAATTATTATTTATTTTTTTTTATTTGGCTGCACCACAGGTTGTGGGGTCTTAGTTGCCTGACCAGGAACAGAACCTGTGCCCTCTGTAGTGGAAGCAAGGAGTTTTAAACACTGGACTGCCAGGGAATTCCCCAGCTGCTAAACATGTTTAAAATTATTTTTATTTTTGCTGTGTATCTAGAACAGGCCTGGATCGGCAAAGAGTGTCTTCTCATTGTAGTTCCTCTGGGTTGTGGAGTGAGAGAGGGTCCATTTCAATATATGCTTTCAAAATCAACTAGACAGAAGGAAGAGAAGGTATGATTAATTTTTGCAGTTTCTGTGCAGAATAGATACCCTTGGCTCATTAAACATAGAAAGTAACAGGGACATGCCTAACTTCAAAGGCAAGGGCATCTTATGTTTTGATGGAGGAAGATTAGGAGGAGGAGGGTGAACATATGTGAATATGTATGAAAGACACAAATGACTATGCAAGGGTATGTAACGTGATGCAAATGTTTGGTAGTAGATATGCCAATGAAAATACAGTTGTGAAGAATATATTAAAGAAGATGATTCAGCTTTCGAGAGATCATGGTTAAATCCCACTGATCAAATGCTCCAAGAAACCCATCAGTAGACAGTAATAATAATGAAGATGTTTAGTGGGCTTGCTGCAGCAAGGAAGACGTTCCTCAGAGCAAGCATGGTGTATCACATACGGGAGAATGCAAGTTAGAAGGGCTTGCTGGCTTTTAACAGAATTTGTACTTGGGCTGGAATTGATGACAGGTTTCCAAGGCAGTGGGGAAACTTCTTGATTGCACACTGTCAGAATGAGAGTTGTCATGGCTGGAGATCAGCGGTCAACCCTGTTAGCAGTGTGGCAGTGTTGTGGCCTGGAGTTCAGTTCAGCTCACAGAATAGTCTAGCTGGATCTTTTCTTGTATTCAATAAGCAGTACTGGTGTATGGTTGAGAATGTGCTGCTCTGGTTGCCAGCAGAGCCATTTCTGCTTTTTACAGATTTAATAGCTGGGAATTTATTATTTTTAATAAAACTCAGTCATCATTATAGCCAAAAAAAAAAGAAAAGGGATTATTTTAATCAACTCTAATTGGTGGCAGTAGACAGATGTGGCCTTGGGTTCAGTGCCTTCATTGTTTCTTAGTTCACTTCTTAGCCTACTGATAAATAATGAAAAAATATATATTTGGACTAGGCAATTGCAAGCTAGTAAAAATGCACAGACCTGAGAATCAAAGACAGTTATGGACCTAATACTAAGGAATTGTATCAATTTAGCAAGCATATTAATATACTCTCTCTTCAATTTGTTGCAAATCCCTAAAGTTGCTAATTAATTCTATGATATGCACTTAGAATCCAATAAATGTTACCATTAAAAAATGTATACATTAAAAGTTATCTCCAAATGCAAGCTATTGGTCTTTCATGCTTGCTCTACAGTTTCAGTGACTCAGCCCAGAAATTCTGATATTTAAGCTAAAAAGCTAGCATTATCAGTTATTATGTATTTAGCAATTCCAGGCCATGTCTCTCAAATATCAATAAAAACCTCTTTGTCAGAAGTGTGCTTTTTACCTTTTGACAATTTTCATCTATTTCCACCATTCTCTACCCCTACTTTTGGCAACCATCAGTCTGTTCCATTCTCTGTATCTATGAGTTTGTGGGATTTTTGTCCCTTTCATTAAAAGGTGAAAATTTCCAATTATAAGATAATTAAATTTTGCATGTGTAATATACAGCATAATGATTGTAGTTAATAATACTGTATTGTATATTTGAAAGCTGTTAAGAGTGTAGACCTTAAAAGTTCTCATGACAAGAAAAAAGTGCTTAACTACGAGGTAACTGATGTCAACTAAACTTATGTGGTGAATATTTCACAACTTATACTAATACCAGGTTATTGTTTTTTACACCTTGTACTAATACAATGTCACATGTCAGTTATATCTCAATACAACTGGATTTTTTTTTAACAAAAAGAAGTATGTTCTTTTGTGATCAAAATTTATAACAATTATTTTTTTTGTATTCTCATTGGTACAAGCTACATTTCTCCATTTCTAAACCCATTTAAGTAGGTTGAAAATAAACACACACACAAATCTACACATTCATAATGTCATTATGGAGAAGGAAAAAGTTTTTTACAAAAAAAAATTAGATAAGAAAAGTAAAGGTTATTAATAATAAAATGTTTATAAAATTTGGCATGGGCTACTTACAGACACTATCACATGCAATAAGCATTATTTCTATATGAAATGAGATGCTTGCACTTTCTATCCAATAAAATAGGTTTAAAACATCTTTGAAATTATTTTATGTTAAAAAGTACATTTATAGATAACATGAAGTGCACATGGTTTAATACGGATGAGAGTACTTTTAAGGAGAGATTTAGAGAAAGCTGATCGTTTCCCTCCAATGGACTAAAAACCCAAAGGACAGAACAGCTAACATTTGGGAGAAAGAAAGAGGACAGAAGGAAGGTGAATTTCAGAAGAACTTGTTTTAGTTAAAAGTAGATTAGAGACAGGATATGCCACAGCATTGTGATAGGCTGAAAAAACATTTCCTTACAGATATCACTCCTAAAGGAAGTCAACCCTAAATATTCATTGGAAGGACTGATGCTGAAGCTGAAGCTCCAATACTCTGGCCACCTGATTGAAGAGCTGACTCATTGGAAAAGACCCTGATGCTGGGAAAGATTGAGGACAGGAGAGAAACATGGCAACAGAGGATGAGATGGTTGGAAGGCATCATCGACTCAATGGATGTGAGCTTGAGCAAATTCTGTAGGGTGGTGAAGGACAGGGAAGCCTGGTGTGCTGCAGTCTGTGGGGTCGCAAGGAGCGTAACATGACTGAGCAAGTGAACAACAACAGGTATCAGGTCCTATTCCCTGGAACCTAAAAACATTACACAATAAATTAAAAGATAATTGCAAATGGAATTAATAAGGACCTTGAGACATCCAGAATTAGAAGGATGAATCCTAAATGTATTTACATGTATTTTAAGAGGTAAGTAAAAGGAGATTTTACACACACATACACACACACACACACAGGCAAAATGATGTGAAAATGGAGTAAACAGGATTTCAAGATGTTGGCCTTGAAGTTGGGAGTGACATGGCCACAAAACAAGGAATTTCAGCAGCCACCAGAGGCTGAAAGAGGCAAGGAGTAGATTCTTGCCTACATTCTCCAAAGGGAGCCCTGCTGACTCCTTGATATTAACCCAGAGGTGATTTCAGATTTCTGGCCTCCAGAATTGTTAAAAATAAATAAAAAGTAAACTTCTGATGTTTTAAGCCTTCAGTTTATCTTAATTTGTACCAGTAACCACAGGAAACTAATATAAGCATCATATGAAAATAGATTTTAGCATATTACAAATTCTCTGTTTTTTTTAAATAGCATTTTTTTTTAAACAAGAAATCTGCTACTTTGATCTTGCCTTCTCCAATACAAGCTGAGAAGCTCAAAGTAACATTGCTGGAGCAGGTAAAAACAAACCAGTGTGAATCTTTTGCAGAGATGAGGTTTTGACAGACAGGGTTTATTTTTTGTAAATTGATAATTTCATTAATTCTGAAAACATTAGAATAATGATTTATGGAAAACCTCAGTTTCCTTTTTTTAAAAAGTACTTTTTTTCCCTAAAAGGAGTTACTTTGAGTAATAGCTGTCCTCATAATTATTAAAAGCTAGTACTTCTGGAAAACAGGAAGCATAATTTCAATATTCCATCCCTGAAAACAACATAACTTACCAAAAAGAGGTTAAAAGATCTTTATATATGCTAAAATGCTAGGAAATGATCATAATCTCATACTACAAACTTAGAACAGTATATTCCAGATAAACTACTGCTTAATCCCAGTTAAGAGGATGCTTGACATCTGAGTTGACAAGGCTACCATTTAATGATATGGGTAGCTAGAGGGACAAGCAGGTTTAAAAAATAATTTAAAAAAATCTATATTTTCATAGTAATTTTTTTAGGATAATTAGACCTCAAAACTAACATCAAAATGGGCAATTTAATATACAACTGAGAAGTTCAGCCAAAATATAACTAGGATACTTTGGTACATAGTTATGATTTGTCCTAGGACTAGGAATAGGATACAGATAGAAAAAGGGATCTCATGGGAAAACTAGGTATTATGTCCAAATTTAATCATCCAAACAAAAGAAAATGATGCATGCAAAAGAAATGCAGTAAACAGATATTATACAAAAATAAATAAATGAAGATAAATTGGAAAATGAATTTAGTACAGATTTCCATTCATACTCTAAGTTATAAAAAATAGGAATTTTACTGAAAAAAGAAAAAGATAAGATTGGGCCAGGTACACTGAGGCAATAAATTAAGGAGAAATAACTCAATTAGATATCATAGGGTGGAAATGAAGCAGAAAGGAAGAATCGGTAATGTAGAAAGCTAAATAAGTTTCATGGAAGACAGGTTCACAAAAATCATATATAATGTGAAAGAATAGGGCAGAGAGAATCAGTTCCTACAAAGAACACAGTACGTAGAGGACAGACAAAGGAGATCTGAAACAGTGATATTCTAGTTTACCCCAAAAGAACAAAGGAAATGAAGGAGGAAATATTCAAATTCTTACAAAAAAAAAAAAAAGTAAATGTTCAATAAGGTAAAGGAAATCTTGAATCAGTAACAAAAATATTTATATTCATTACATGGAAAAATGTAAAAAATTGACACAGTGCAACTTGGATTATTGATCCCGATTCCCCACTCCTCCTTGCATTCAAATTAGACCCTTTTCATATGACTTTGAAGTTCTTCCCTTTGGAGGTGGAATATACTTCCCTGCCCCATTGATGATGGACTTAACCATGAAACTTGCCTGACCACAGGTAAGTGAGGAAAGACAGCATATAACCACTAAGCTTAGCCTTAAGAGACATCACATGTTTCCTCCTGCTTCTTTTGAGCTTCTTCCAACCCCATGAGAAGATCCCGTGTGCCCAAAGTGTCCTTGCCTCTCACTGATATATTCCAAACCTCAGGTCACTCATGGTCCAGAGAAGATAACAAACATGGAGGCAGATATGGGCCCAAACTGCACTTTGGAGCCAATTCCAGCTAATCTCAGTCTGTACCATCCAGCCCCATGACTAATCTACTAGTATGGAATCACATATCAAAAACTGTTTTAAATCTGTGACTTCTTAAGTGATTTATTATATGGCACTTTTCTGGCAATAGTTGACATATGCATTGACCATCAAGAAAACATTCCATCGATCCAACTGAATTCAACTTTAAAGAAATAATATATTTTGGGGAAAAAATATGATAAACAAAAAAATATGATAAATAAAAACTAAATACTTTGGGGACAATGAATACTCCTGGAAAGAAGTAATTTATGTAAAAAGAAAATTACTAAGCAAACTGATCTCAACCTTCTAAGTAACATCTGGCGACTTCAAAGTCTATTTTTAAGACAACAACCACAGAAATGTGTAAAATCTAAGATCAGATCAATTCAGTTCAGTTCAGTTGCTCAGTTGTGTCCAACTCTTTGCAACTCCATGGACTGCAGCACACCAGGGTTCCCTGTCCATCCTCAACTCCTGGAGCCTACTACAACTCATGGCCATCGCATGTGTCCGTGATGCCATACAATCATCTCATCCTCTGTTGTCCCCTTCTCCTCCAGATCACTTCTTTCCCCTTGTTTAGAACACTGCAGTGATTTATATCATAATTTTATTAAAATCCAAGCTACTTACATCTAAATGACCTGGCCCAAAGCTCAAGGACTTTCCTGGTGGCTCAGTTGGTAAAGAATCTGCCTGCAATGCAGGAGACCTGGGTTCGATCCCTGGGTCAGAAAGATCCCCCGGAGAAGGAAATTCCCAAGGAATCCTTAGATAGAGGAGTTTGGTATGTTACAGTCCATAGGGTCACAAGAGTCTTGGACACAACTTATCGACTAAACCACCACCAAAGTTCCAACCTCTTAAGCAGTCTCTTCCATCATTAAATTCTCCACCAACACGCTGGCCTCCATGTTATTCCTAGTAATGCAAGGATGTTTAAAGGTTCAGAATATCCATTTGCTGTTTCCTCTGTTTAGGTACTCTCCTTTCTGATTTTAGATTGCTGGCTCCCAAATGTCTATCCTAACCATGCTTCCAAAAACCGCCTTCGTATTCTCCATGTAGTATACTGGATATTTCTATATAACATGGATTTATTTGTTTTATCGTATATTACATTCCCAATGCAATAGAAGCTGTGTTAAGGTTAAGATTTTGACTGCTCATGCAGTGCTGTATACTCAGCACCTGAAAATGTGTTTGAAAGGAGTCACTAGATGATTAATAAATATTTTAATAAATAAGCACCAGATGTCAAACAAATGTCCAAAGAGTTTTAATAAAAATAAAGTTCCCAACCTCTCTGTGGAAGCATAGAGTCTATATGATTTCCAAAGAAAATCTACTTCATGTCACCCTCTAGATTACTGAACAATTAATGGAAATACAAACTATAAAAATCAGAACATAATAGTATCAAAGTAGTAATGGTAGCATTACATCTAGCTATAAACACAGAATTGTATTACCTTGATAATTATGGCTATCGAGTTGTGTTACAACTTGTGAAAAATTCACTGTCAATTGCAAAAGTTATTATGATTTATCTACAAAATATCTGAGGCAAAAATCTCAGACATAAAAAATAATTTGGGAATGGTGATAGAACAGGCATAAGTAACTTTTTGTTTAGTTTTTACAAAGAGGGTCACTACTCTTAGCTTGGTTTCTGAGGTCTATAAATCAAGAAATATACATTAAGGATGGATATAAGCATATAAAGAAAATTATGCTAATAGATGAAAAACATTCTATAGTTTCCAGATTATCAAAAGAAAACAACTGAAACAATAATACAGATCATAAAGTGCACGTTAAAGGAAACTGCTAGTAAAACATTAAAAGAAAAAAAGAAAATCAAATAAGATTACAAAATAAAACCAAAATTATATGCCATGTCAATATATGTAAATGTAATAACTTCCCACTCAGAGTTATAAAATTAAATCCAACTATATAGGGTTATAAGATTCAACTGTATATTGTGTACAAAGAGACATGCCTAAACCCAAGTGATTTGCAAGGCTTGACTGTAAAAGAATGGATGAGATCTAGAAAAAAATGCAAATAAAAAGAGAGCAGTTGCCATGATGTTAATGTTAGAAAGTAAATTAAATTCTAAATACATAATAAATAGTAGCAAAATATATTAAACAAAAGTGCTAGTAACATAAGTGCAAAAAATGTGTTTGTCTCCTCTAATTGTTCAAGCAAAAAAAGGTTACATAGAAGCTCTAAATAGACATCTCAAGCTAAATTAATAACAGAGCTTACTAGAGGGAAAGATGAAGGGAGGGAATGGGGAATAAATTGGGAAATTGACATTTACACACTAGTATATATATATATATAAGAGATAACTAATGAGAACCTCTGTATAGCACAGGGAACTCTACTCAATACTATGCAATGGCCTATATGGGAAAAGAATCTAAAAAAGAGTATATGTATGCATGTGTACAACTTATTCCTGCAATGTAAGTCCTTCCCTAGTGGCTCAGATGGTAGAGAATCTGCCTCCCAATACAGGAGACACAGCTTTGATCCCTGGTTTGGGAAGGTCCTCTGGAGAAGGGAATGGCAACCCATTCCAGTACTCTTGCCTGGAGAATTTCATGGACAGAGGAGCCTGGCGGACTACAGTCCATGGGGTCACAATGAGTCAGAGACAGCCGAGCTACTAGCACTTTCGCTTTCATTATTTGATTTCATAATTGATTCACTGTGCTGTATAACAGAAACTAATAGAACTTTGTAAATCAATATACTCTAATGAAAATTTTGAAAAAAGAAGTCAGCAATTTACAGGCTCTAATTTTTATTCAGTGATATATTTTGAAGGTTTTTTTTCTTGTTTGAACCTTGTATTGTAATGTTATCAATGTCATCATCATTTCTTCATACTTTAAAAAAAAAATGTGGTTAAATGTAAAAATAATATAACACAGAAAAAAACATAGAAAACCCCCAGAATCCAAGAATATTAGAAATAGTATTAACTTAATCACCAGCAATTAAACAAAAATGGGACTCAGAGTACATAGCATAAAGCAAAATCATGACTGTGGCATCTTTAGAAAATAGCTATAATGAGCCAAACACATCATCAAAATCTGTGAACTATGGTCAAAGTTAGAGGAAAATTTATAGGCTTCAATATTTTCATTACTGAATAGGAAGCATAAAAATAAAGTATTGAACACAAGAATTTTAAAAAGAGAGCATAATTTTAAAAATGTCCAAATAGTGATATCAAAAATACAATGGTGGGGGGCAAGGGGGCAGTTTGTTTGGTTGGATGATTACATTAATCTAAAAAACTCTCAGCTCTTTTCTAGGTACTTTTTAATAGAATATGTTATTACATATGTGGTTTATAGTCAGGGTCCATCCAAATCTCAAGAATAGCTCATCCTAATCTTATCCAAACTCTTAAAGAGAGTATGAGATATAAGAAAAGCTTCCCAAGTACTTTGAGAGGCCAGTATATCTTCTAAACTAAAATCATGTTTAAAAAAAGAAAATTATGAATATAGCTTAAACTATCTTAATTAAGTATCAGCATTTTGGCCAAACTTGATTATATTACATCCTTTCTAATTAACAAACTCTCTGTGAGAAATTAAGATTAACTATTAGCTTTCTTGAATTTTAAAACAATAAAACATTTTAAGTTCAAAATATTTTTCTTTTCCTTCATACTTAGAAGTCCAAAGACCAAAACCTTAAGTTTAAGTCTAAAACTGTTCTCCCCAATTCCTTTTTTCTGTTGAGCTTCAAGTTTCTTCTCAAAGTTTATTTTCTTTATGCAATTGCAGCCTATGCTGTTTTGTCTGTTGATTGTTAAAGTTTCTGTAGAGTCTCTGAATTGTATTGGTTCAACATTAAATGTATAAATGTGTCCATACTTTTAAATTGCCAAGTGTACAATTTAGTGTACTTTTCAAATATGCACAGCCCTGTAACCGCTACTGCAGTCATGATGTGTAACAGTTTTATCACTTCCAAAATCTCCTTTGTAAGACTTTTCATTTAACTCCTGGACCCTGGCAATTAGTCAGCTGTTTTCTATCATTAGACTTTCCAGAATGTTATATGAGTAAATGATAAGGTATGTGGACTTTATGTCTATTTTATTTCCCTTTTAAGAGGCATCCACGCTGTTTCTTGCTTTTAGCAATACATAACCAGAAACTGTAAATAACCCAAACATCTACCACCTGGTCAATAGATAAATTATCATACATTTACCCAGTGGAATTATTCATATTTTAAAGACAGTAAAAGATTAAGAAACAAGATCTTTAAAGCATTAGCCATATATTTGGGAAACAAAGTCACTCCAATGCTAAACACTCCAGGACTGAGTACACAGGATTACTATAGTCCAAGAATGAGTTTTATTTGTACTCAAGTGAAGGAGCGAGTACAGAAATGTACTGTTCAGCTTTAGTGTTAAAAAAGAAAAAAAAAAAAAAAACAAAAACAGAAACACCGGGAAGTCTGGAACACCAAGAAGTCTGTGCCAGTTGTCTGGAATCCATGATGGATTCATTAACATTCAATTAGGAAAAGTTCCAACAAGAACTTAATTTTGTTACAACACATTTACCACATCTAGAAGCCAGCCATTCTATGAAGTCTGCCTCCTAGGCAAGGTCCCCACATGTGTTTCAACTGGAGAATCAAACTCACCATATTTTTGACCTGAAACTGCTATGTTGCTGAAGCCTAGGCCACAGTGGGTGGAAATTAGGGGTGAGGTGAACTGGAATGGACCAAACTTCAGTTATGTGCTCTTCAAAATGCTGTTTTCCTCCATTTTCAATTCTGTAAGTTGTTCAGGAATAATCCCTATGTGCACAAGCAGTATCTGCATACCCACTTACTATCATCCTCTCACCTTAAACTCCACTGTAATATTTTCATAGAGTAATTCTCATTCTCGAGCTTGTGGACAAGTCTCTATATCCCTCCACAGAATCCTCTATGGCCCAGAACGCAGAAAGGAATTTGATTCAGTGTACTTAGTCATGTCTACATAAGCCTAGCTCTAACAATTTAAAGCTGGAAATTCCCCTGTGCTCCATAGAACAAGCAAGCTCAGATGCCTTGCATTTTAACTGCAATGGAAATTATTCTGCACATAAATGCTTAAAAAGACTGAAAATATCCATTTTCTTACAATCAAATCTTTGCTTCAACCAAACATCCCTAGGAGATACTGCACCTGTATGCAAATTAGCAACAGCCTGAAAATTTACAATACCTCAGCCTGCATACACGCCCTTGGAATTGTGACTACTCTCTTGGCCACCTAGTGTTGGAGAGGTCACCCATCTACTGTTCTTATAATTGAATTATCTCTGGATCTGTGCCCACCTACTTTGGTTTCTATACCCTGTAGTATATATGAGATTCTCTTCCAGCCCCCAAGTAGCCATTCATCCCTTTCCTTTTGCATTTGCTTTTGTTCACATAAACTCATTTACCTTTACATGTTTGCATTCCCAACACCTTCCCCAAGACTTGTTTACATTTTCCTACTTCTTCACTTTGCTAAACATAGCCATTGAACCATGAACAAAGCTTCTTCCATAAACAGGACTCATCACCAAATTCAAAATACCATAAAGCCCAAGGCTTAAAACTTGTCAAGATGCCACTAGAAATCATTAAAATCAAAAGTGAAAGTGAAGTCGCTCAGTCATGTCAGACTCTTAGTGACGCCATGGACTGTAGCCCAGCAGGCTCCTCCGTCCATGGAATTTTCCAGGCAAGAACACTGGAGTGGTTGCCATTTCCTTCTCCAATGCATGAAAGTGAAAAGTGAAAGTGAAGTCACTCAATCCTGTCTGACTCTTAGTGACCCCATGGACTGCAGCCCACCAAGCTCCTCCGTCCATGGGATTTTCCAGGCAAGAGTACTGGAGTGGGGTGCCATTGCCTTCTCCGATTAAAATCAAAGCTCTACTCAAATCCTATAAGGTCCAAAGACACATAGCTTGATTTCACAAAAAGTCACTTCTATATATTTTGTGTTTTCCTACTCTACAAAGTCTACAGTCATGCAAAAGATATTGGTGTCTCCAACAGGGCACCTCTCCTGTTGAAGTTCTAAAAATGTTTAAAAAAATTAAAAGCAATAGCTAATTAGGTAAGGAATAAAATATGACCGCTATTTTTTTTTATAGCAATTGGATTAGAGAATACAGTTAGTATGGAATACAAATGGGCCTTATAACTGAATTCAAGGAATTAAGGAATTACATCTAGAAAATTACTAACAATATCAAGCCAAAGAATGAGTCTCCATATATGTAGTCTGGCTAGTTATATTTGTAATATGGAGAAATAGAAGACAATCCATGATTTCTATTAGTGCAAAGATCATAAGAGAAAGAGGACAGACTGAGGTAAGAATACCCAGAATATTGTTCCCATAGAGTGAAAGAAAGAGGACAGACTGAGGTAAGAATGCCTAGAATATGGAACTCTAAGCATGTGCAAGAATTTTTCATGATTAGAGGTAATTCTTTCAAGTAGGTTTAAACAAATTTATCTTGTAAAAACTACTCTTGTAAACATAGATTTGTTGCATCTTAGGTGCATTAGCAAAAGTTCTGGGGAAATCAAAACATCAAAATTCTACTATATATTTGTTCTAGGAAGATCAAAATTAGGCTATTAGGTATTTTCAATTATAACTATATTTACATTAAAAAAATTAAGATCTCTTTTCCTTTTGGAATGAAAAAACTGGAAGAATAAAGTTGAAGAGATAGATGTCTCTGAGGAGGCAGAGGGACACCAGGGACTGATTTACATGTGGGAGAACTTAGGAAGACATGACTGATATTAAGTGAATAAGACTAAACAGAACTAATGTTGTAAAGAACTGTGAAAAGAATGCATGTGATCTGCAGTGACAGTTAGGACCCCTTGTGAAAGTGAAAGTCACTCAGTTGTGTCTGACTCTTTGTGACACCATGGACTACACAGTCCATGGAATTCTTCAGGCCAGAATACTGGAGTGGGAAGCTGTTCTCTTCTCTTCTCCAGGGGATCTTGCCAACTCAGGGACTGAACCCAGGTCTCCCGAATTGTGGGCAGACATTATAAAGATGTCAATTCTCCTCTAATTAACCCATTAATAAAATGCAAAAATAACTCTATAATAAATGCAATTTCTATGCAATATCAACAGCTTTTAAACCTGTAATCAACAATATTTTAGCAGAAACTGTCAATCTGAATCTAAACATTTTGTGAAGAGTGAAGGACCTAGAATAGCATGCAATCCCTATTAAGCTACCAACAGTATTCTTCACAGAACTAGAACAAATAATTTCACAATTTGTATGGAAATACAAAAAACCTCAAATAGCCAAAGCAATCTTGATAAATAAGAATGGAACTGGAGGAATCAACCTGCCTGACTTCAGGCTCTACTACAAAGCCACAGTCATCAAGACAGTATGCTGCTGGCACAAAGACAGAAATATACATCAATGGAAAAAAATAGAAAGCCCAGAGATAAATCCACGAACCTAAGGACACCTTATCTTCAACAAAGGAGGCAAGAATATACAATGGAAAAAAAGACAACCTCTTTAACAAGTGGTGCTGGGAAAACTGGTCAACCAGCTGTAAAAGAATGAAACTAGAACACTTTGTAACACCACACACAAAAATAAACTCAAAATGGGTTAAAGATCTAAATGTAAGACCAGAAACTATAAAACTCCTAGAGGAGAACATTGACATTAAAACTTGTCAAGATGCCACTAGAAATCATTAAAATCAAAAATCATTAAAATAAAAAACTCTCCAATATAAATCACAGCAAGATCCTCTATGACCTACCTCACAGAATATTGGAAATAAAAGCAAAAATAAACAAATGGGACCTAATGAAACTTAAAAGCTTTTGCACAACAAAGGAAACTATAAGCAAGGTGAAAAGAAAGCCTTCAGAATGGGAGAAAATAATAGCAAATGAAGAAACAAAGGATTACTCTCAAAAATATACAAGCAATTCCTGTAGCTTCATTCCAGAAAAATAAATGACCCAATCAAAAAAATGGGCCAAAGAACTAAACAGACATTTCTCCAAAGAAGACATACAGATGGCTAACAAACACATGAAAAGATGCTCAACATCACTCATTATCAGAGAAATGCAAATCAAAACCACAATGAGGTACCATTACATGCCAGTCAGGATGGCTGCTATCCAAAAGTCTACAGCAATAAATGCTGGAGAGGGTGTGGAGAAAAGGGAACCCTCTTACACTATTGGTGGGAATGCAAACTAGTACAGCCACTATGGAGAACAGTGTGGAGATTCCTTAAAAAACTGGAAATAGAACTGCCATATGACCCAGCAATCCCACTTCTGGGCATACACACTGAGGAAACCAGATCTGAAAGAGACACGTGCACCCCAATGTTCATTGCAGCACTGTTTATAATAGCCAGGACATGGAAGCAACCTAGATGCCCATCAGCAGATGATTGGCTAAGGAAGCTGTGGTACATATACACCATGGAATATTACTCAGCCATTAAAAAGAATTCATTTGAATCAGTCCTAATGAGATAGATGAAACTGAAGCCCATTATACAGAGTGAAGTAAGCCAGAAAGATAAAGACCAATACAGTATACTAACACATATATATGGAATTTAGAAAGATGGTAACGATAACCCTATATGCAAGACAGAAAAAGAGACACAGATGTATAGAACAGACTTTTGGACTCTGTGGGAGAAGGTGAGGGTGGGATGTTCTGACAGAACAGCATTGAAACAAGTATACTATCAGGGTGAAACAGATCACCAGCCCAGGTTGGATGCATGAGACAAGTGCTCAGGGCTGGTGCACTGGGAAGACACAGAGGGATGGGATGGAGAGGGAGGCAGGAGGGGGGATCAGGATGGATAACACATGTAAATCCATGGCTGATTCATGTCAATGTATGGCAAGAACCACTACAATATTGTAAAGTAATTAGCCTCCAACTAATAAAAATAAATGGGGAAAAAAAGAAAGAAAGAAAAGAGTTGAAGTACATATAATTTAAGGATCTACAAAATTACAATAATGAAGGAAGCATAATATTATTAAAATGATAAAATGATCAGTGGAAGAGAATAGAGACAGGAACTAGATGTACTTGTATATTGTCAGTTGATTTTCAAACGTAATTCAATGGAAGTCTTGGAACAATTAGATTAGCACTGGAAAAAACATCAATCTTGAACTATATCTTGTTCAAAGCTACACTAAGTATATACAAAGCACTTTGGTCAGGACCTTTGTCTACATAAACAATTTGAAGCAGCCCAGATCAGAACTTCAGCAACACTCTGAGGTCATTCATAGCCATTAGTGTTCCAGAGACAGAAAAGGAAAAATATTCAAATGAAAAAAGCTGAAGAAAGAATGGTTGAAAACGTTCTAAATCTGTTAATGTCTGAAGACATTCTAGATTTGTTAATTTCCTAAATCTACAGATATAAGAAGCTTAATACAATAATATATGTATACACACACACAGACACAGACACACACACACACACACATATATATATATATATATATATATTCAGAGAAATAAATAACCAGAAAATAAGAATCAAATTTTTTAAAGCCATTGAAAAAGAAAAATCTTAAAGCAGCCAGCAAGAAAACAGGAGTAATCTATAGGGTAGTAACAAATTGAATAACACAGGATTGCTCATCAGAAGCCAAGAGTTTGGAAGGAAATAACATTTTTCAAATGCTGAAAGAAAAAGATGGGCAACCCATAATTATCTAGTGTAAATGTTCTTTAGGGCTGCAGGAGAAAGACACTGTCATATGAAGAAAAATCAAGAAAATCTCTTGCTCTCAGAAAAGGAAAAGATATACCCATCTGAATTCAGAGTTCCAAAGAATAACATGGAGAGATAAGAAAGCCTTCCTCACTGATCAATGCAAAACAGAGGAAAACAATAGAATGGGAAAGACTAGAGATCTCTTCAAGAAAATTAGAGTACCAAGGAAATATTTCACGCAAAGATGGGCACAATAAAGGACAGAAAAGGTATGGATCTAACAGAAGCAGAAGAGATTAAGAAGAGGTGGCAAGAATACACAGAAGAACTGTACAGAAAAAAGATCTTCATGACCCAGATAATCATGATGGTGTGATCACTCACCTAGAGCCAGACATCTTGGAATGTGAAGTCAAGTGGGCCTTAGGAAGCATCACTATGAACAAAGCTAGTGAAGGTGATGGAATTCCAGTTGAGCTATTTCAAATCCTCAAAGATGATGCTGTGAAAGTGCTGCACTCAATATGCCAGCAAATATGGAAATCTCAACAGTGGCCACAGGACTGGAAAAGGTCACTTTTCATTTCAATCCTAAAGAAAGGCAATGCCAAAGAATGCACAAACTACTGCACAATTGCACTCATCTCACTCTAGCAAAGTAATCCTCAAAATTTTCCAAACCAGGATTCGACAGTACATGAACAGTGATCTTGCAGATGTTCAAGCTGGATTTAGAAAAGTCAGAGGAACCAAAGATCAAATTGCCAACATCTGTTGGATCATTGAAAAAGCAAGAGAGTTCCAAAAAAACATCTACTTCTGCTTTGTTGACTATGCCAAAGCCTGTGACTACATGGATCACAACAAACTGTGGAAAATCCTTCAAAAGATGGGAATACCAGACCACCTGACCTGCCTTTTGAGAAATCTGTATGCAGGTCAGGAAGCAACACTTAGAACTGGACATGAAACAACAGGATGGTTTCAAATAGGGAAAGCAGTACATCAAGACTGTATATTGTCACCCTGCTTATTTAACTTATATGCAGAGTACATCATGAGAAATGCTGGGCTGGATGAAGAACTAGCTGGAATCAAGATTGCCCGGAGAAGTATCAAAAACCTTAGATATGCAGATGATACCACCATTATGGCAGAAAGCCAAGAAGAACTAAAGAGCTTCTAGATGAAAGTGAAAGAGGAGAGTGAAAAAGTTGGCTTAAAGCTCAACATTCAGAAAACTAAGATCATGGCAACTGGACCCATCACTTCGTGGCAAATAGACGGGGAAACAGTGGAAACAGTGACAGACTATTTTTCTGGGCTCCAAAATCACCGCATATGGTGTCTGCAGCCAAGAAATTAAAAGATGCTTGCTCCTTGGAAGGAAAGCTATGACCAGCCTAGGCAGAATATTAAAAAGCAGACATTACTTTCTAACAAAGGTCCGTCTAGTCATGGCTATTTTTTTCCAGTAGTCATGTATGGATGTGAGAATTGGACTATAAAGAAAATTGAGTGTGGAAGAATTGATGCTTTTGAACTGTGGTGTTGGAGAAGACTCTTGAAAGTCCCTTGGACTGCAAGGAGATCCAAGCAGTTCATCCTAAAGGAAATCAGTCCTGAATATTCATTGGAAGGTCCGATGCTGAAGCTGAAACTCCAATACTCTGGCCACCTGATACAAAGAACTGACTCATTGGAAAAGTCCGTAATGCTTGAAAAGAGTGAAGGCGGAAGGTGAAGTGGACAACAGAGGATGAGATGGTTGGATGGCATCACCGACTAGATGGACATGAGTTTGAGTAATCTCCAGGAGTTGGTGATGGACAGGGAGGCCTGGTGTGCTGCCGTCCATGGGGTTGCAAACAGTCAGACATGCCTGAGCACCTGAACTTGCTACCAGAATTGCTTTAAAATAACTTCTAATGGAATTTCTTTAATCATAAAGGAAATTTAAAAGGTGGGATATATAAATGTTTACTAATGACAAAACTTGATTTAATGACTTATTTTAATTAGATTGTATCAACTGTTTCTTGTTGTGCTATGAAACTATTAGTTATTTGTTAATTTATTCTCCAGACATTCTGGACTTGACCCAATCCATGCAATAAACAAACCTGCATTAAGTATCTGGATATCTGTAAATGATATTAGCTTTGTAAACAACAGGATTAATTTCTACCTATCCTTCAGGTCACAAATGAAAAAATTTTCTCTGGTTAATTTCCTGAAGTCTTCAAGGAATTAATAATAGTTTATGTGTTTCTACATATGTTACTGCTACATGGCATTTCTCTTATTATAGTACTTATCACTCTTTTAGTTACTGATTTATTATAAATTCTCTCAGGAAGGACTGTGACTATCTTTCAACATTTTATTCCTTCATCTATCAGACTACTGGACCATAATAAACACAGAAAATAATCAAATAATAAGCATGACATAATGGGTACTCTCTCACTATATCTTTATCTAAATACATAAATAAATTTAAGAAACTATAAATGCTTTTTATCACACTACATTTTTTTATTTTGCTGTTTTTTATTTTGCTTTTTATTTTGCTGTTCTGAAATTCTCAAATCACCAATTTTAAACAAAAAGAAAATAGAATATCTATTGAGCACTTAATGTTATATAGACTATCTCATTGAATTCTCACAATTTATGAAGTTGGCTCTATTACTTTTCTTACTTTTATAAGGGAGAAAATTGAGCCACAGAGAGGTTAACTCACTCTCCTAAGTCATAATTGGTAAGTGACTGGGCAGGGTTTGAATAAATGAAATTTTAAGAGGTAGTTCAACAATTCATTATTTTATAATTCCTAGTTTTTATTGCATTTAAAAGATGAGATTGCTTCTAAAGAAAATTACTCCTCTGTTGACAGTTTCACAATTGTTTATTTTTCACATTGTCCATTTCTCCTAGGTAATAGGTTGTGTTATTATAGATTAGTCAAGAATAGTGGTCAGATGTATGTGATGCTTCACCACATTTTTAAGTGTTAACAAAAATATACAATTATATGATGACATTCAAATGTACTTTTGGAAGTGTCAAGATTAGACTGCAAGTATGACCTTAAATAATCTTTACTATCAGCACGCAGTCAAGCCATTGTATAAAGGTTGACTTTGAAAGAATCAAAGTGCATAAAAATAACATTTATTTCTCACTATGTATTACATACTTTTATGAGAAGTAAATGTAATTAAATTAAACTTTTATCATCCCAGTGTGTAAGATAATGTGTTTCCCTGTTTAGTAGGGGAGAAACTGAGTACCAGAGAAACAACTAGACTTTTTCAACAACACAGGCAATTATTATTTGTGAAGACTGCATCAATCTGTATGTTTGGAAGGACTTACCAAATTCCCCAGAGCATACTCACAATGAGGTTTTATTTGCATGTTACAGAATGAGAGTGTACAGACAAGCACTGAGAATGCGTGAGACATCCGGGAAGAATCTCACCAAGGTCCTTATGCACACATGGGCATGGTTTGTCTCCACATAAAAACACCAGGTTTTTAGTGTGTGTCCTGATTCAGAATAGCCCAGGGCACAAGTTCCCCAGAAGTGGGGTCTTTTCATGCCCCTCTGATTGGCTAGTCAAGCCCAGCAGTCTAACCAAAGAGGTCAGGTGAAAAACATCAATAGACAAACTGGCTCTGGGTGTCACCATGGGAGTTTTGCACCTTATAAACTGCCCATTATAAATTCCTTTGCCCTGATATTAGCCAAAAGTCAAGGTCAGATATGCAGGCATCCCCAGAGATAAGGCTAGCATTTCTATGTCCAGTTGTAAATGAACACTATTCTCCACCTCATTGGAACCTGGATTTTAATCCCAGCATTCTCGTTCAAGAGACCATGTTCTTAAAACTACATTACTGGGGTAACAGGAGAAATTTACTATTCCTTTGGCCTAATATAAAAGGTGAAAAACCTAGTCTTGGAGAGGTAAGTTGATGTGCTAATATTAATATATCATTTCATCATAATGTTAATAACTGACATTTACAATATTATAAAGTAGATAATTTTATAAGTATTCTCATTTTACAGGCAAGGAAACTGAGGCTTAGAGAAGGTATTCAATGTTATATAGCTGTTCTTAGAAGATCTATCCATCTATCCATCCCCACTACTGCCTTCATGACAAGTATAAATCTAAAGCTAGGCTGCTTGGGTTGTAGTCCTTGCTCAGCCCCTAAGTGTTTTTGTTTTTGACCACATTTCTTTACTGTTTTGTGCATTAGTGACCCTATTTCTAAGCAGGAATGATAATGGTACATATGTGCAATATTATCTTCATTGCAAGGATCAAATGAATTGATATATAGGTGACATGTATAACTGTGCCAGGCATACAATTAATGCTACTATGCATCAGCTATTATTACTTAGTCAATATATGTTTATGGAGTGTTTACAGGACCTGTTCTAGACATAGGGCATATAGTCCTGAATAAACCAGACAATGTTAATGCTTTCAAGGAGTTTACATTCTAGTGGGAGAAGGCAAATAATGTCTAAGCAAGTAAATATGTACCATATTAAGTGACAATAAGTACTATCCAGAAAATTAAAAAGCAGATAAATGTTTTAGAGGCAATGAATGAGCCTGCTCCTTCATATATATAACATATATGTATATATGTGACATATATGTGTGTGTGTGTGTGTGTACCCATTTGAGGACCAACCTAATAGAAACTGGGAGAGAGGCAATCAACTGGGAAAGATGCAGAAGCGCTGAGGCAGGCCTACGTTTGGATAGTACAAGGGTGCAAGGAACAGCAGAGGAGGGCAATGTGGCTGATACAGCGAGAGGGCGGGGCTGGGGGAGGGCAGATCATGTAGAGTTTGTCCATCATGAGGACTTCAAGCTGTATTAAGAGCATTTAAGCATGATTAATGACAAAATCTAAGTTATATTTTAAAAGTCTGTTGGTTCCTGTGTGTAAACAAGAGCATATGTGAAAAGTGGCAAGGATGAGCGTGTACTCTTTGAGGAGGATGGACAATTGCTCAGATAAGAATAGTAGATTGACATACAGGTAAGTAGTATAAAATTGAGTGTACTGAAATGGTGACACTCAGATTTAACCTGGGCCTGTTTAGCTTCAAATCCCGTAAGTCTTAAGACCAGACACAGGAGAAATAGCTTTATCTCCTAACTCCCAGGATTGCATGGTTACAGCTAAACCATATCTCTGCTTCTCCAACTGAGGAAGGACTCTGTTGATGCTGAGCACTTTGCCCACAATGTGCTACAGCCTATTCTCTCTCCCAGGGTCTCAAATCATTCTGTATTCTTTTTCTGGGAAAGCTCACTCCTATCCTCTTAATTATCATCTATACATGGATGCATTGCAAATCTATAACTCCGGCTGAAATATAACATTGCCTAAGACTATTTATAATTTTCTATGGGAAAAAAACAACAACAAAAAACCTCAAACAAAACCAAACCACCTACTTCTTTGTCTTTTAGTCATAGCAAACTCAAAACCAAATTCAATATTGAACACTCTCTGCCTAACTAAGTCTGCTTATTATCCAACAGGCAAACCTAAATTTGTGCTTCCTCTATTCTGCTGGTTGCTATCTCAGTGAATGTTAACAATGCTTCAACTTGTTGCAAAAAAAAAAACAGTGCTTCAAAAACAGATACCAAGGCACATTGATGACTACAGATGAAAAGAAGTTTAAGTTGTATATCGGCTTTAAATAATCAGTAGCAGCTGGCAGGATTAGAGAATGAGAAAGCACAGCACAGTTTACATTTCATGTCTCTTTAACATAAACATAATAGGAGTTCAGTGTAATTATTCCTTTATTATGCAAAGATTCATTTAAACAAACTGAAATTACATTGATGGTTGGAAGGGTATCTGAGCATGTGATTTTTATTCTAAATTTTGAGTAAAATCCCACATAACAGGTTATATTACAATACAGGATAATATTTTAAAAAATTTGTAATGTGATATATTTAATTATAGGATATCTGTTTGTTTGAGAGACAGTAAAATTACCTTGGTTCAGAATGGATCTTAAGGTCTCTAACTTGGAAGTTACAATTAAAAATATCTCAAACAATGTAGGACTCTACTCTAAAACAACCCTTGACAGACTTCTAGACTCTGCATGAGAATGTTCAACAATGTAGTAAGGAAGAACTCTTGTGGTGGCTAGTGGATTTTAAAAACTCTAATTATTAGACAATTCTTTATTTCTTATTAAAAAGGAGTTATGGAGTTACTTGAGCAGAGAAACATAATGAAATTTGAAGTACTTAGTATGCTATTCAAACATTTTTACAAACTAAATCCAAATAGCTGGTCTACCTGCTTCATTGTTTATCTTTTAAATGAATCTAGCATCCCTTCACAAGTGTAACCAGGGTAAATATCTCTAAACCAATTTCACATTAGATTTTCTGCTCTCTACCTGAATAAGAACAAGTTTTATCCTCACTATATCTCAGTCTCTATATCTATAAACAAAAGATTCGTTATAACAAAGTCCATCTCTTAAATACATAGAGAGAATTAAATGAATTAATATACATAAAGTGCCTAGGACAATGCTTAGAACAAGTGATCAATTTATGCTAGGCATTATTATTGTCATTGTTATTTTTTACTAATATTATAATATCTTACTTTCTCTTATTCCCTACTTTTAATTCTAGTCCATTCCTTTGACTCTTGTTGGCCATGTATTTCCATGGATAGGACTCATCTTCGGCATTTGTCATCTGATTTGATTTTTGCCATATCCCAGACTGTGACTCCTGCTTTTGTCCTTGAGCTTCACCTGCAAAGTCCAAGTCTCATTTCACCAGGAGCTGGCAGTTAAAGTGAGAGAACATTCCTGGAGTCAAAAATGCTCTAGGGCTCCCAACTGCTGCAGGTTCACATAGAAAATCTGAGCTCATGTTTCTAACGAGACAATTTTTTCACTTCTAAAATTCATATCAGCTATCACTCTTTGGTACAGAATGCAAGCTATGCATTTCTAACCTCCCACCTTCCATCTTCATGGGCTATTATCTGCACAATTCTTGCTTGGTAAGCTTTGTGGTGTTCTTTGAGACTCTCTTTTGCTTTTGTTAAAATAGCAAATAATGAAGACCTAAATTTTCAGGGCATTCTAAGAAATGCACATCTTTAATGTCTAGCAACAAAGCCACTGCTTCCTGTCCTGACATCTTGATGTCTATTCTGCATGGACTATTAGGGGCCCAGGGTGGTAAGGTTCATGAAGAATTTTCTACCAATATCTTTTATCCCTTAGGGGCCAGTGTTTTGGTGATCCTCAAATCTCCTGATGTTTTCCACTACTTTCTCCAAACCCAAGTAAAGGTAATTGAGTATTGTGGATTTATTGCTGTATACCTCTTTTGGCATTAATGGATACGTATGAATCTCTCCTTGCAAATGTTGTACATGGCCATTTAGGAGAGAGCTCAGAGAACTTCCTGTGCAACTCAGCAGTTTCTTTAGATACTCATCACTTTAAATTTTATTCAAAATAGTTTTTGAATATATTTTAAGATATTTATTTTCAAGCATAGATAATTATGCTTCAGTTATCTTCTTTGTATTTATTTGTAATAAATATCAAGTACAACTCATACATCCATTCTTACCTGCTTATCACAACTAAATCTATGCATCAACCACCATTAGCACTTCCATTCTATTGCAGTCCTTGAGTCAGTCCTGTATTCAAGGGTCCTATCCAGATATGACTTTAAAAATATATAAATATATTCTACATATAAATTTAAAAAAAATTGTGCCAAAGTCTAGGATATTGCTTCTCCAACCATCCATGAGGAAAAGCCAGATTTTCTTCATCCATAAAGAAAAGCCATGGATTGATTTTACTATAAGACACATACACAACCAAAAAAACTAAGAACTAGAAAATGAAATTTAGAAAAATATACACAAATTATAAACCCCAATTTTTACTGTTAAAGTTACATTTCAATAAATACAATTAAAGCTTATCATAAAAATTAAAAATAAGCACATAGGCAATAGAGAAAATGGTTTTATATTCACAACTGTTTGATCTTCTGCAATGAAACTGTGGCTGATTCATGTCGATGTACAGCAAAAACCGTCATGATATTGCAAAGTAATTCTTTTCCTATTAAAGTAAATTAATTAAAAATGGCATAAGTGTAAAGCAATTATCCGTATTTAAGATATATTTGCACATTTTGAACATTACACATATAAAGTGTTATGAGTTTGCTTATTTGTTTGTCTTACCTAAGTTGAATTGATGACAATGACACAGTATCTGACACTCTACCGTGAAAGTTTCTATGTTTTATTTTATCATCACTCATAGGAGAAACACATCTAACTAAATATATAAATGAGAGCAAAAGAAAAAATCTAAAGCAATTTCAGCAACCTCAGGAAATTCTTTTTAAACTTTTACTGAAAATGGAGCAAAATTTGGGATGATGTATTTTTTTTTTTATTTTCCATTATTTATCAAAATCTGGAACCAACAATTTATCTTATAAATTATAGATAAATTAAATAATAATTTGATAAAAAGAGTAAGTTATGGATTTTTATTACTTTTTCTTCTGGATTAAGAAAATTGCCTAATGTTATATTCTTTTCACTAATTTGCTCTCTTTGCTAAAAATATCAGGTTACTTTTTTGTGTGTCATATAACATAACTTAATCATGGAAGTGATATTCCATCATATTCAAAGGTTCTGCTTACATAAAATAACAAGGGTTATTCAATGGTTTTGGTCATTGGCAGTCATCTGAAAATTCTGCATTTTTTTTCCTTTCCAAAGCCAATGCTTTAAATACATAGTTGGCAAGTAACATATACTTATAAAAGACATTTAAAAATATACTATAAATATTACATTATTTTACGTAAGAATTAGCAAATTAATTTTGATGACAAAAAACAACAAAATTCATGCCTTAGCCTTAGTATGGTCACCAAAATACTGATGATCTGAACTCAGCCTAGAAGTTTCTAAACCAGTGGGTTTGATTTAATGGAGGGAGCTAATATTTGACTTTAACAACAGCAGTTTAGCTTAAGTACCAGATATAATATAACCTTTTATTTTAATGTAGCAATTTTAGTTTTTCCTAATCCATATTGGCATACATGCTTTGCTTATTACTTTCTAAATGGTGTAAGTACCAGCTAAAAATTTTATATCTTAAAAATAAATGTAATATATTTTAAAGATATCTATGAAAACACTTTTGGAGAATCACCTAGCAATACTGTTATAGATTTACATGTTTCTTAGAAAGATTTCACGCTCTATGGTAAACTTCAAATTTTTAAATCATTTATCAGCATCTCTGTATTCATATACTGAATCCTGTCCCTGGGAATGAACTTTAATTTCCACCATCTGTGCCTTGGCCAGGAATGTCCATATTCCTTTAATGCATAAATACATTCCAGATATTTCTCATTCTGTTAGTAAGAGCTGTGAAGCACAGAAAATAATGTTTCAAAGAGGAACCACAAGGGATCATTTATTGCTCCAGCACTTTGAAAAATCTATGAAATTTCTTTATGGCTTCTTCATTATATTTTCAATGGAGCAATTAGCTTGAGTGGCTACAAACACTGAATTTTCATGACCACATTAGCCTTTGAAACCAAATTATTGAATGTATTATTCTCAGTGCAAAATATAGTGGGATGTGGCAAGTTAGCGATTAAAAAGCATAAGTTGCCTCCAACCGGAAAACTAGTTGAGAGTTCATTTCCTAACAGCCTATCTGGTCACACTTTAAAACCCACTCAGTTCACATAATTCAGCTTTTTGTTCCAAGGATCCATTTTGCAAGTGTTGAGATTAGTAACTCTGGCCTTAAAAAGGAAAAAAAAAAAAAAAAAGTATATATATATATATATATACACACACACACAAACACATACACATTAGTAAAGCTCTTGCAATGAACAGTAACATCTCAAATACAAAAGTAGTCCCTTGAAAACTTTGTTTGCAGTTTCTAAAGGCAATAAGACATTCTCATGCCCAATTCATTCAAACCCACACCATAGTTACCTCAAAATTACAAAGAGCACAAATTTACCACCAATTGAAGTTATTCCCCATTGTTTAACAGAGGGAAAGTGTGATGAATATTATAGCTTTACTTTTCCTGGATCTTATATGTTTCATATTAAAATTCTAGCATATTTGGGTAACATATGAATGTTTTGATTCTAGACCAATGGTTAGTATTTTCTATAAATAAAAATGTAGTAAACAGTTTAGATTTTGGGCCACCAAGTCTGCATAACAACCACTGGACCCTGGCTTTGTAGCATGAGAGCATCTCTGCACAATGCTTGAGTGAATGGCTATTCCAATAAAACTTTATTTACAAAAAAGCTGGCTAATGGAGTTTGACCTTCAAGACCTGCTTTGCTAAGGTGGCTTAAATCAAAAGAATAAGACCCTTGTCTCCCATTTTTTCAACCTAAAACTACTTTCCTGGTTGAAGAGGCAGTCATATCAAGAAATAAATACATTGTCCTTTTTGGAAAAACATTCTATATTCATTGCAGCAACTCTACTTCATTCAATGACCTTGTGGTTGTTAATTTTATGTATCAACTTGACAACTCCACTGTGCTTGGATATATGGTCAATCTCTGGTCTGGATGTTTCTAAGGAGGTAAAATTTCCAATGATATTAACATTCATTTGAGTAAAGCAGATTATCCCCCATAAAGTAGGTGGGCTCCATCTAACTAGATAGTTAAGTCATTGTCTCCGAACATACTTCTGTGTCCATGTGTGTTCAGTTGTACCTGACCCTTTGGGATCCCATGCTCTATAACCAGGAGGCTCCTCTGTCCATGGGACTTCCCAGGCAAGAATACTGGAGTGGGTTGCCATTTCCTTCCCCAGGGGATTGGCCTGATTAAGGGATCAAAGCCACATTTCCTGCACCGGCAGGTGTGATCTTTACCAACTGAGCCACCTGGGCCAGCCCCTGTTCCCGAGTGCAACTGTAGAAGTTAGGTTCACATGTATCTTTATGAAACATGCCTTTCACCTAAATAACTATTCTCCTGCAATAACCTTATTTATTTGAACATGTTGTAAGTGAGGATAGATGTTAATTGGTAGGCTTCATTACAGCAGCAGAAGTTTACATAGAACTTACAAATTGTTAACATTATTTCTTTAAATAGAAAAGAAGCTGAATTAATTCCAACAATGGTTTAATTTTTGGCAACTAATTCATGGAATCAAAAACCTTTTGGAATTTCACTCTGGTTAAACATGAAACATCTTGTGTCATTGGGATTATTAACATAAATTCAATTGGAAAGCTCAAAATTCAGAGAAATTTTTGTAATAACACAAGCACAAGTTTTGGTATAGGACATGATCTTGATAAACATATCACTTAGTAAATAAGAAAAATATGCAGTAAATATATGCCATTATTAGGAACATAAAATAAAAATTTCATCTAAACAAGTTGCAATATTAAAGTAAAAATTGTCAAAAGTTTAAAATGTTTTATATGCCTATTATACTTGTTATATAAAAATGTTGATAAAACATAAATATATGCATGCAATAATATGTTTTCTCTCTGCAGTCTGCTATCAATAAGACTTTCAAAATATGTGTACCTTTGATGAACTACTTCATAAATTAACCTAATTCTATTTTAACATTGTATTTTTTTGTACATATTCTAAACGTTGGTTGTCATTTGTTTCAGTTCAGTTCAGTTCAGTCACTCAGTTGTGTTTGACTCTTGGCAACCCCTTTAACTCCAGCACGCCAGGCCTCCCTGTCCATCACCAACTCCCAGAGTTTACCCAAACTCCTGTCCACTGAGTCAATTATGCCATCCAACCATCTTATCCTCTGTCGTCCCCTTCTCCTACCTTCAATCTTTCCCAACATCAGGGTCTTTTCCAATGAGTCAGCTATTCACATCAGATGGCCAAACTGTTAGAGTTTCAGCTTCAACATCAGCTCTTCCAATAAACACCCAGGACTGATCTCCTTTAAGATGGACTGGTTAGATCTCCTTGCAGTCCAAGGGACTTTCAAGAGTCTTCTCCAACACCACAGTTCAAAAGCATCAATTCTTTGGCGGTCAGATTTCTTCATACTTCAACTCTCACATCCATACATGACTACTGGAAAAACCACAGCCTTGACTAGATGGACCTTTGTGAACAAAGTAATGTCTCTGCTTTTTAATATGCTGTCTAGGTTGGTCATAACTTTCCTTCCAAGGAGTAAGCATGTTTTAATTTCATGGCTGCAATCACCATCTGCAGTGATTTTGGAGCCCAGAAAAATAAAGTCAGCCACTGTTTCCACTGTTTCCCCATCTATTTCCCATGAAGTGATGGGACCGGATGCCATGATCTTAGTTTTATGAACGTTGAGCTTTAAGTCAACTTTTTCACTCTCCTCTTTCACTTTCATCAAGAGGCTCTTTAGTTCTTCTTGGCTTTCTGCCATAAAGGTGGTGTCATCTGTATATCTGAGGTTATTGATATTTCTCCTGGCAATCTTGATTCCAGTGTGTACTTCCTTCAGCCCAGCGTTTCTCATGATGTACTCTGCATATAAGTTAAATAAGCAGGGTGACAATATGCAGCCTTGACTTACTCCTTTTCCTATTTGAAACCAGCCTGTTGTTCCATGTCTAGTTCTAACTTTTGCTTCTTGACCTGCATACAGATTTCTCAAGAGGCAGGTCAGGTGGTCTGGTATTCCCGTATCTTGAAGAATTTTCCACAGTTTATTGTGATCCACACAGTCAAAGGCTTTGGCATAGTCAATAAAGCAGAAATATATGTTTTTCCGGAACTCTCTTGCAATTTTAAATTAGCCAAAAGTTTGCAGTCATCACAAATAAAAAAATGGAGTAAAAAAAAAATGGAGTCAAAATAGCAAGATTTTTGTTAACTAAAATGGATGTAAAGAACGATCCCAAACAGATACAGATAATTCTACAAAATAATGAAAGAAATAGTACAAGCTTAAAAAATGAGATTTTGAAATTCTTTGAACTTTGTTCTATCTCAGCCTTAAGAGGAAAATATAGTATTTTTTCCTACCATGTAAAAAAAAAATAAAAAGTGTGTACACTTTAGTGGCATTAAGTACACTCACATTTTTTAGCAAACTTCACCACCATTTCCTAAACATTCTTCATTTTCCAAAGCTGAAAATTTGTGCCCTTTAAGCAATGGCTCCTTAGTCCTCCTCTCCACTTCCAGGCCACAACTGAGATAAAGGTGTCTATAGGACCTTTGAGCTGACCTGTAGATAATAAATCCTCACTGCTCCCCCCCTCCCCCCATCCAGGTGAAGAAGTTAACTACATGATGACCAGACTATAGCCATGATATAAGCTGCCATATCTGAGAACTGGCCTCAAAGAAAGGGAAAAACTGACCCTGGAACTGAAGATTAACTGTACTTAACTGCTCATCAGATCACAACGACCAATTTTAAGGTGACTGTGAGAGGTGACTGTGCCATTTCTGCATGTAGCCCCTCCCTCTGCCTATAAAGTCTCTTGAATGTTAATTATCAGGTAGCAGGAGTTAGCCTTTGGACAGGAGTGACCCCACCTTCTGTTGCCAGCCTTTGAAATTAAGTTAAAACAAATTTGCTTTCCTTTCCTGTCCTTTCTACCTATCTTGCCTCTTTATTGACTTTAGAGCTGTGAGAAGCCAGACTACACTTTTGGTAACACTATTGTTTAATATTGAAATAAAACTGAGAGAGACTATGATACGAACTGTGGAAAATTCTTCAACAGATGGGAGTACCAGACCACCTTACCTGCCTTCTGAGAAATCTGTATGCAGGTCAATAAACAACAGTGAGAACAGGACATGGAACAACAGACTGGTTCCTAATTGGGAAAGGAGTAAGCCAAGGCTGTATATTGTCACCCTGCTTATTTAAATTATATGCAGAGTACATCATGAGAAACTCTGGGCTGCAGGAAGCACAAGCTGGAATCAAGATTGCCAGGAAAAATATCAATAACCTCAGATATGCAGATGACACCACCCTCATGGCAGAAAGTGAAGAACTAAAGAGCCTCTTGATGAAAGTGAAAGAGGAGAGTGAAAAAGTTGGCTTAAAATTCAACATTCAACAAACTAAGATCATGGCATCCAGTCCCATCACTTCATGGCAAAAAATGGTGAAACAGTAGAAACAGTGACAGACTATTTTCTTGTGCTCCAAAATCCCTGCAGATGGTGATTGCAACCATGATTAAAAGACACTTGCTCCCTGGAAGAAAAGCTGTGACCAACCTAGACAGCATATTAAAAAGCAGAGACATTATTTTCCCAAGAAAGGTATGTCTAGTCAAAGCTATGGTTTTTCCAGTAGTCATGTATGGATGTGAGAGTTGGACTATAAAGAAAGCTGTACGCTGAAGAATTGATGATTTTGAACTGCGGTGTTGGAGAAGAGTCTTGAGAGTCCCTTGAACTACAGGGAGATTCAACTAGTCAATCCTAAAGGAAATCAGTCCTGAATATACATTGAAAAGACTGATGCTGAAGCCGAAACTCCAATACTTTGGCCACCTGATATGGAGAACTGACTCATTGGAAAAGACCCTGATGCTGGGAAAGATTGAAGGCAGGAGGAGAAAGAGACAACAGAGGATGAGGTGGTTGGATCGCATCACCAACTTGATGGACATGAGTTTGAGCAAGCTCTGGGAGTTGGTGATAGACAGGTAAGCTAGCCTGCTGCAGTCCATGGGTTTGCAATGAGTCAGATGTCTGAGCGACTGAACTGACTGGTGATACTTTGATATTGTAGCATCTAAATTTGGCAAGGAGGCAAGAATATACAGTGGAGAGAAGACAATGTCTTTAACAACTATTGCTGGGAAAACTGGTCAACCACTTGTAAAAGAATGAAACTGGAACACTTTCTAACACCATACACAAAAATAAACTCAAAATGGATTAAAGATCTAAACATAAGACCAGAAACTATAAAACTCCTAGAAGAGAACATAGGCAAAACACTCTCTGACATAAATCACAGCAGGATCCTCTATGACCCACCTCACAGAATATTGGAAATAAAAGCAAAACTAAACAAATGGGACCTAATGAAACTTAAAAGCTTTTGCACTACAAAGGAAACTATAAGCAAGATGAAAAGACAGCCTTCAGAATGGGAGAAAATAATAGCAAACGAAGCAACAGACAAAGAATTAACTTCAAAAATACACAAGCAACTCCTGCAGCTCAGTTCCAGAAAAATAAATGACCCAATCAAAAAAATGGGCCAAAGAACTAAACAGACATTTCTCCAAAGAAGACATACAGATGGCTAACAAACACATGAAGAGATGCTCAACATCACTCATTATCAGAGAAATGTAACTCAAAACCACAATGAGGTACCATTACATGCCAGTCAGGATGGCTGCTATCCAAAAGTCTACAAGCAATAAATGCTGGAGAGGCTGTGGAGAAAAGGGAACCCTCTTACACTGTTGGTGGGAATGCAAACTAGTATAGCCACTATGGAGAACAGTGTGGAGATTCCTTCAAAAACTGGAAATAGAGCTGCCATATGACCCAGCAATCCCACAGCTGGGCGTACACACTGAGGAAACCAGAATTGAAAGAGACACATGTACCCCAATGTTCATCGCAGCACTGTTTATAATACCCAGGACATGGAAGCAACCTAGATGTCCATCAGCAGACGAATGGATAAGAAAGCTATGGTACATATACACAATGGAATATTTCTCAGCCATTAAAAAGAATACATTTGAATCAGTTCTAATGAGGTGGATGAAACTGAAGCCTATTATACAGAGTGAAGTAAGTCGGAAAGAAAAACACCGATACAGTATACTAATGCATATATATGGAACTTAGAAAGATGGTAACGATAACCCTGTATGCAAGACAGCAACAGAGACACAGATGCATAGAACAGTCTTTTGGACTCTGTGGGGGAGGGGGAGGGTGTGATGATTTGGGAGAATGGCTTTGAAACATGTGTATTATCATATGTGAAATGAATTGCCAGTCCAGGTTTGATGCATGAGACAGGGTGTTCAGGGCTGGTGCACTGGGACGACCCAGAGGGATGGGATCGGAAGGGAGGTGGGAGGGGGAACACATGTACACCCGTGGCGGATTCATGTCAATGTATGGCAAAACCAATACAATATTGTAAAGTAATTAGCCTCTAATTAAAACAAATAAATTTATATTAAAAAATAAATAAATCAATTTGGCAAAATTCAAAAGAATTATAGAAACAACTTAAGTGCCACACTTTTTCCAGCAAAAATATCCATGTATAATCTCTTTTGTTTAATTCTCTTTATATAGTTCAATCAAGCAGAACTCCTACCTAAATTGTAGCATGGCATGAAAGGGGGTTGAGGGTGGTGCACACCCTTTAGATTTTCATGTTAAAGGAAATAATGCTATTAACTATGCTTCATCTGAGATTCTTAAAAATTAATATTAACATATGGTAAAGTACAGAGCAAAGAAATGCCTGTCTCCAAGGTTTGGGGTAAAATCTCACACAAATCCAATTTTCTATCTAAATAATTCTATGTATCCACTTACTTATCATTAAAAATCAGGCACAATGTGTTGTTTAGTTGCTAAATTGTGTCCAACTCTTTGAGACCCCAAGAACTGTAGCTCTCCAGGCTCCTCTGTCCATAGCATTTCCCCAGCAAGAATACTGGTTGTTATTGTTCAGTCGCTCAGTAGTGTCTGACTCTTTGTGACCCTGTGGACTGCAGCATGCCAGGCTTCCCTGTTCTTCACCATCTCCCAGAGTTTGCTCAAACTCATGTCCATTGAGTTGGTGATGCCATCCAACCATCTCATCCTCTGTCAACCCCTTCTCCTCCAGCCTTTGATCTTTTCCAGCATCAGGGTCTTTCCCATGAGTCAGTTCTTCTCATCAGGTGGCCAAAGTAATGAAGCTCCAGCATCAGTCCTTCCAATGAATATTGAGGATTGATTTCCTTTAGGATTGACTGGTTTGATCAACTTGCTATTTAAGGGGCTTTCAAGAATCTTCTTCAATACCACAGTTCAAAAGCATTAATTCTTCAGTGCTCAGCCTTCTTTGTGGTCCAACGCTCACCTCCATACATCACTACTGGAAAAACCACAGCTTTGACTAGATGAACCTTTGTTGGCAAAGAATACCAGAGTGGTTGCCATTCCCTTCCCCAGGGGATCTCCCTGGCCCAGGGATCAAACCTGTGTCTCCTGCTTGGCAGGTGGATTCTTTATCAGTGAACTGCCTGGGAAACCCACGTATAATAGCAGATACTACCTGTAATGTAAATTCCATTCCCTATCTTAGAGTAAATGAGAGACTTATAAGAAAAGTGTCAGTGTATTCCATGTTCATGGTGTCTCTATTTCTCTGCTTCAAGTTCACAGGGACAATCCCAACAGAACAGTCCATAGACTCTTTAACAGATTATTTAAAACTGAAAGAACAGAATGTAGCAGGAAACAGTATAAAATCAGCTGTTTTCATGGTCCCAGACATCAAACTTGCTTTGCTACTTAGTTATATTTTAGGCATTTAGGAGATTCATCATATTTCTGTAAGCTGAATAATTGTGTTCAGACATAAAAAATTATAGACGGAAGATTTTGAGTATCCTCTGTAGTCAGACAGCTAGGCTTTGTGTAAACAAATGGAATTAGAAAAAATTGCTGCCAGTTACAAGACAATAAACTTCACCAACAAAATGTTGACCATGGATTAGGAATTTGCAAACCTCTGAGAATATTTAGCAGATTGTCAGCAACAAAAACACATCAGAAAACCTGTGGTTTTACTATGCCCCAGTGGTATTAAATGAACTGTAAATCACTTATTGAAAATTATTAATGGGGTTGAACATATAGTTAATTGATTTATTCTTTCATTTGTCTTATCTTCTTAAATTATTTTGTTGAAATATATCTATTTGTAAGTTCATACTAATAGAAATGTTAAAGATGAAGTCAAAAACTCTTGATTATCCAAGTAATATTTTTAAAGAAGAGTCCCTTGATGTTAGATTATAATTCCATTTTTTTGTATATGTACTGTCTTTTACCTGGTGTTTGTAGGTGTCTTATCTGACAATGCAAATCAAGTTACTATTGCTTTAGTAAATAAGATTAGTTGGTTTGACTTACACTGCATTATAGAAGCAATGTCTATCTTATAATAATAGATGAGCTGTATATTAAGTTTATTTCTTCCTACTGTTCATGTGATAATTGAGTCTTTAAATTTGAGTCTTTAAATTTATGAACAGTCATTTTTTGGTGATGAAAAAGGCAATGGTAAGAATATACTAACTGCATAACTGAACTCTGATTAGGAAGTTTTAATTATACAGCAATGCAGAATTACCACCTGGGATAAAAAATGAATAAAATGTAACACCAATGTTCCTTTTTCTTTATTGTATAGGTGGTGTTTATAATCTGGGAACTTGATATAGTTTCTCTACCTTCTTGTATCCCAACTCCAACACTTTGTTCACAGGAATACTGAACAAATTGAAATGCTGAACGAATTAAAATCCTGAAAAAATTCTCTAAGAAGAAAAAAATAAAACCTCTCTCCTCCCCCTATTAAATAGAAGTAAAAGAGACAATGGATGAGTCATCTGAGAATTTAAAATTGCAATTGTTTCTTTAAAAGGAGCATTTTAAAGTGTTCCTTCTAAGAAGACACAACTACTTTTGATAATTGCCTTCCTACTTGGTCAATAATAATAATTTAAGAATCATAAAAATAAAACAAGCAGAAAGTACAAGCAACTACTAGAGTATATAAACTGCTGAGAACTTTCATTCTTTGTAAGAGACAAATATTATATATCATTCTTATATAACCTGTAATAACCTGAGGTGCTAGAAAAATCCCTGTTGCTAAGAGATAGAGAACTTGCCTAAATTTCATTTTCAGGATTGCTAATTTTCAAATTCATATATTACAGAAGCCTGTGGAGAATAGTGGAAAACAGTCTACAGAGACAGAAGAGGACTTTATTATCTGATATGGGTTAAAAGTGTAACATACGAGATATATGATTTGGGCCAATGACTTAACATCTCTAGACACTTAAGTGGGTGAGTACATGCATACTATTGATAGAACATTTAATCTGAGCCAGGCATTGTGGGTTGTACGCCTCCACATGATCCATAGGCATTTTATGTATCTTTTCTGAAATAAATCTTATGATAATGTAATGACTTAAGCAAAAACTAGCTTTATCTTATAAATTGGCATTATTTTTGAAAAACATAGTTATTTTCTCCAAATAATATGCAAGTAACAAAGCTAGGATATAAAAGTAATACTTTTTTCATTCATAAATTTATAACAACTATGTTTCATTGTATTAATTTATCAAAAGTGATCTGTTTATACATATATATTTTAATTGGAGCATAATTGCTCTACAATGTTGTGCTAATTTTGGCTGTACAGCAAAGTGAATCAACTATACATATACACATATCCCTTCTTTAGTGGATTTCCTTCCCATTTTGGTCATTACAGAGCATAAAACTATCCTTGGATTATGCTCAATAAGCTTTAACAATTACTATGCAGTATTCCACAGTAATTGTTATTCCAAGTATTCCAGGAATAACTTATTCCACACTAATATTAGTCCAGTATTCCAAGGATCAAACATCAGCAGCAGAGGGTCTCTAGAATTTACTTAAAAACAACTTTTTTCCTCAGTGTGTTTCCTACCAGCTATCTTCTAATGTAATCCTTTAATGACAGATTAAAACCATGAGAATGTTTAATATAATAGGTTCAGGAAAGTTGCATTATCCTTTATACCAAGAATTATAATGTTAATTAAAAAGAAGGAAGAACAAGTTCATGTTTCTGACTATCTTACAAGAAATAGATAAGCGAATGCAGGCTGCCTTGTGACCCTATTACATAAAATAATAGAGATTACTTTAGAAAAAACAAGTCCAGAAGAACTTCCAAGATGGCAGAGGAATAGGACAGGAAGAGCACATCCCTCCCTGCAAATACATCAGAAGTCCATCTGCATATGGAATGGCTCCTACAGAACACCTTTTGAACATGGGCAGAAGACCAAAGACTTCCAAAAAGGCAAGCCAATCTCCTTAGAACAAGAGCATTTGGATCTTCAGGGAGAACAGAATTTTCCACCATATGCTGATGGCCATGTTTCATCACTTCATTCATCAGGTGGTTAAGAAAAATGACAATGCTTAACAGCAGGGATTTTTCAGCCTTCACACTGCTGGGCTATATCTTCTTGTTCTGGAAGTAGCAAACAGGGTAATTCAATCAAGTTTTCCACCCACTGCTGTTTGACAAATATGGTCAGATTCTAAAGAGGAGTGGCCTCAACAACCCAGCTTGGATGAGAAAAGAAAAAAGAGGAACCAAAGAACACTGAGGCCAACCCAAAGAAGAGAAGGAAGAGGGAAGCCCTGCAGCAAAGAGGTAATGAGGATGGATGAGGTTACTAAAGAAGAAGAGGATGAAGAGACACAGGAGGTGAAGAGATTTTTTTTTTCTTCTTCTGAAGACCGTTGTCAAATTCTAAATGCCACCTCTCATGTTTGAAGAGCTTTTCAAGACTTCTTTCCAAGTTCTCCCTAAAAGAGAATCCAGAGTGTATACATAATTGAGTAGAAAGTCTTTGTTGCATTAGCTAGTTTTGAACCAGTTCTTCATGAATTTCATGTTACACAAGCTGGAAATCTCTATGAAGCAAAATATATACCAGAACTGGCCTATCATGGGTTGTATTTGCTTTGCTCCCCTCTACACAGAGAAGGAAACAAGATTCTCAGATGTATTTTCCATCAAATACTCTATATAATATTAATGAGACAAGTGGGCAAAGGCTGCCATCACAGCCCCCTTGCCATCATGCCTCCAGTTGTCAGCAGTAGAAACCTGGTCATCCAGCTTGTAAGTTCTAGATGAACTAAGATAAACTATATATACATCTAGTCCTTTGAATTCTGCTACAACACATCTGTGGCAAGCTGTTCAATAAATCCGAATATCAAACTTATCAAAATTGCACTCATCTCACACACTAGCAAAGTAATGCTCAAAATTCTCCAAGCAAGTCTTCGAAAGTATGTGAACCAAGAACTTCCAGATGTTCAAGCTGGATTTAGAAAAGGCATAGAGACAAGAAATCAAAGCACCAACATCCATTGGATCATCAAAAAAGCAAGAGTTCCAGCAAAACATCTACTTCTGCTTTACTAACTAGACCAAAGTCTTTGGCTGTGTGGATCATAGTAAACTGTGGAAAATCCTTCAAGAGATGGGAATACCAGACCAACTGACCTGCCTCTTGATAAATCTGTATACAGGTCAAGAAGCAACAGTTAGAACTGGACATGGAACAGCAGACTGGTTTCAAATTGGGAAAGGAGTGCGTCAAGGCTGTATATTGTCACCCTGCTTATTTAACTTCTATGCAGAGAACTTCATGCGAAATGCCAGGCTGGGATGAAGGACAAGTTGGAATCAAGATTGCCGGGAGAAATATCAATAATCTCAGATATGCAGATAACACCACCCTTATGGCAGAAATCAAAGAGGAACTAAAGAGCTTCTTGATGAAAGTGAAAGAGGAGAGTGAACAAGCTGGTTTAAAGCTCAACATTCAAAAAACTAAGATCATGGCATCCGGTCCCATCACTTCATGGCAAATAGATAGGGAAACAATAGAAACAATGATAGACTTTATTTTCTTGGGCTCCAAAATAACTGCAGATGGTGACTGCAGCCATGAAATTAAAAGACACTTACTCCTTGGAAGAAAAGCTAGACCAACGTAGACAGCATATTAAAAAGCAGTGACATTACATTGCCGACAAAGGTCCATCTAGTCAAAGCTATGGTTTTTCTAGTAGTCATGTATGGATGTGAGAGTTGGACCATAAAGAAGGCTGAGCACTGAAAAATTGATGCTTTTGAACTGTGGTGTTGGAGAAGACTCTTGAGAGTCCTTTGGACTGCAAGGAGATCCAACCAGTCCATCCTAAAGGAAATCAGTCCTGAATATTCATTGGAAGGACTGATGCTGAAGCTGAAACTCCAATACTTTGGCCACCTGTGCCAAGAACTAGCTCACTGGAAAAGACCCTGATGCGGGAATGATTGAAGACAGGAGGAGAAGGGGACAACAGAGGATGATATGGATGGATGGCATCACTGACTTGATGGACATGAGTTTGAGCAAGCTCTGAGTCTCGATGATGGACAGGGAAGGCTGGCATGCTATGGTCCATAGAATCACAAAGAGTCAGACATGACTGAGCAACTGAACTGAACTGAAACCTATGTGGTTCATTCTCTGGGCCAGCTGCTCAACAAGCATCCTTGTGTGGAATATGCTTCTTTCATGGCCTGACTTTACGAATTAGCACCAAATGCCAAGATCTCATACCAGGTTTCACTCTGGATGTGGCCTTGGCTCTTCTGGAATTATCTGAACAAGAGGTTGATGACCCACTTCCCCTGGAGCATGAGAAGTTCCTGAAGCATAAGTTCTTGGTCCAGGAAATCTTACTAGCCCTCTGTATAGACAAGGACCCAATGGTCCACAGCAAGGCTATGTCCAGTTTCACACATGGCCTAGAGTCCTCTGGCACGTCCCCATTGGACAGCATTTTGGCATTTCTGGATAACACTCCTGCAGTTTCAGGAGTAGAGAGCCACCAAAGAGTTCTCAGAAAAATTCAACAGAAGAGGATTTCATGATGATGCTGAGGAACAGCGTTAGTGATGAGAAGACCAACGTCAGGAAATCTGCAGTCCAGTTCTTAGTGAATATCTTGAAACACTGTGCCATGTTGTGTATGAGAGACAAGCTGCCTGTCCTGCATAATCAGTGTTTTGATATCACCATATCTGTCGGCAAGCAGGCTTTGCAATCTCTACCGTGCTGCTGATGGCCCCATCCTGGTGTGTCCATCTACAGAAGGCCTGGCTAGAGGGTGTTATCCTGGCCGTGACGGACAATGAGAGCTCCTGTCTATGCCCACCTCCAGCTCTCACACCAGGATGGGGACACTCTTCTTGGCAAGGTCCTTGTGCTGTAAGCACAGCTTTCCCAAGATGAAGATGGCTTGTCCTCTGATCACAGAGGGCATGCCTCGTGTGAACCTGAAAGAGGGGCTAGAAGGTGGGCATAGGCAGGAATGTCCTCAACAGCATCATCCCATGTGAGCTCTGTGTCCACTGCACAGCCCCGATGAACAAGTACATCCCCAGCATCCGCACACATCTGAAGGACCTGAATCCTTTCTTCCAGAAGCAGACACTACTTTTGTTCACCCGCCCCCTACAGGAGGACTTCGTGAAGTGAAAGTGCTGCCTGTTCCTCTGTTTCATTAGCACACTAGTAGACCTGAACCCAGAGGTCACCAGCACCAGGGCGGTCTGTCTGGCCCATTGCTCCTGAAGAGGAACCCAAACATATTTTTCCAGCACCTCATTGTGTGCATTTTCCACTTCAACAACTTTGAGAAGCACAAAAGTTTCAATAGGTTCCCCCAGGTGGAGAGAGAGAAGTGGTATTCTCCCTGAAAGGGGATACGGACAAGGAAAAGTAGATGAAAATCTAAAAGTCTTTCCTGGAACACTATTTCACTGATGAACAGGGGTTCAGCATCACTTCCAGAATCTTCAGCTACACCCTGGCGTTCTTTGCTGACGGTGACCTCCTGTGGACACAGAAGACAGAAAACTCCTCTCAGACATGCTTGGGTGCTCCATTTGAAGGAGATCAGGCTGCAGGCATTGAGGGCTAAACCAGAAAAGGACCAGTTTGTGGAGGAGGAGGACCTGTCCCAAGCCAAAGTGTTCATGTAGGAGGTGCAGAAGGAGCTTGCCTCAAGTTCAAAGGAGCAATTTCCTAGAGGATATTATTCCAATTATCATCTCCCTGAAGTATGCCCTAGAGAAGAACAAGATCCCAGCTCTCTGGGAACACATGCACTATCTCAGGGAGGCAATGTGGGATTACTGAGATGAAATCAAGGACTTTTTGACAGTTGACAAGCAGCTGATCACAAAACTTGAGTAGGACATCAGGTGCTACTAAGAGCAGCTGACTTAGGAGTAGGAGCTGGGGAGGCAGGCAGCCACAGACAGGGTGGCCTCAGGTGCCAAGGAGGCACAGGTCAGGTAGGTTGTTCCAAGTTTGGAAACAATGTCAGCTCCTGCTATCTGAGAAAGACTCCACGGTCACTGCTGCAGACCATCCATCCACATCCAGGCCCCATGCTACCCACATGACTGAATTTCTGTTCCTGGTGCCCAAAGACAGGCTCGTGTCAGTGAGAACCAACGTTATTCTGAATTCCTTCAGTAAGTTTGGGGAGTCATGCAGCCAGTCTTGTGGCTAGAGAGTAGAGCTATAGACCCTTAACATGTGTCCTGAGACCCCAGGTAAGTTGGGTAATGTGAATCCTTGAATGGCTTAGAGATGGAGTCCAGAGGAGTTATTGACCTCGAAAGGAAGCGAGGGATCAGGACCCCTGAATGGACTATCCAGAATGTCATGTTCTGAGACGAAATCAGCTATGTCTCTCACTGGGCCAATCTTTTCCCCCCAGAGGCCAAACCCTCCCAACCTGGTCCAGAAGGCGCACCCTGGGAAGTCAGAGGCAGACAAAACCTGCGGACATTCTGTGTCTGTCACTGCCTGACTTGCAGACCACGCAGCCATCCCAGACTTCCCAATGGAATGTGACAATCCCCAGGAGGTTGGACTGTGAGGCCTGCAAGAAAAAGGCAATTGATCACCTCTCCCTGGAAGCTTCCATCAGGAGCACCAGGGCCACCTATCTGTTCACCTGTGTGGTTGGTCAATACCTAGTTTGGAACTGTAAGATACTAGAGAAATGCCTCATGCATTTAATGCAAATTTTAATATTTGAAAATATTTGACTTATTCTATTAGGTTCTATTCTGGTCCTAATCCTGAGCTTTCTCTTCTGTAAGTCCAGCTTCTGGTAGTTGTACATAGCTTCCTCTATCTGATGTCAAAATCCTATATATAATATATTTCTGCATCTCCTGCATTTCAGGCAGATTCTTTATTCACTGACTCATCTTGGAAGCCCTAATATTTTTCTGATGTTATTTATATTTTGCAAACTTTTCAAAGCTTGTTCAAATAAATAAAGGTGGTTGTTGTTTGGTCACTAAGTTGTGTTCAACTCTTTGAAACTCTATTAACTACAGCACTCCAGGCTTCCCTACCCTTCACTATCTCTAGAGTTTGCTCAGATACATGTCCAATGAGTCAGTGATGCCATCCAATCATCTCATCTTCTTCTGCCCAATGAGTGTGCTCTTTGCATCGGGTGGCCAAACTGTTGGAGGTTCAGCTTCAGGATTAGTCCTTCCAATGAATATTCAGGGTTGATTTCTTTTAGGATTGACTGGTTTTATATCCTTGCTGTCCAAGGGACTCCCAAGAGTCTTCTCCAGCACCACAATTCACAACCATTAATTCTTTGAATTGATTAAGGTTAAGTGTGGAAACAAAAAGTCCAAAGTTACAAGGCAGAAAACTGATTTTCAGCTTTATTTGAATGCACAAGCTAGATAGGTTTCTATGGTTAAAATTCAACCTTGATTGATAAAATTTGATTACCCATCCTTATATTCTCTCTCCCTTCCCCATTCCTTCTTTGACTGATTAGATCATCCAAGAAGCCTAACAAATAGTCCAATAAGTATTAATTCCTTTCAACTCCCATAACTCAGTATCTAGAAAAAAATTATACACAATTCATTTCACTATTTATATAATATATTTTTTTAATTTATCATTTTAAATACATTATTTTACACTTGAATAATCATGTATCCCAAGTTATATTTCAAATCTTTCTTACTGATGTTATTTACTTGTGTTTTCATATCTTTATTTATTCAATCATTCACTATCCAGGCACTGGAATGTCTACAAAGAATAAGACACAACTCATGACCTAGAGGAACAGTATAATGTGAAGGGTTCCTGGCAAATGGACAACTATGATACTGAGAAAAAAAGCTAGCCCAGTTCTGTGGAATTGCAGAGAAAGGAAAATCTAACTGTACAAGATGGATTACTACATAATGGATTACTTAGGATTTAGCCCTCAAATAGGGTTTGTTTTAGATTAATATATATTTCCTAATCATCTATCTTTTCTGACATAACCAGACTTCAAATTGCCAGTTAAATGAATTGTTATTTCAGCTGTAACAAAATAATTCTGGATTCTATCTTGAAAAGTACTTTTTTTTAAAAAAAAACTTTATGGGAAGTGAACTAGAAGTATTAACCAAATCCTGTTTAAAGAGTAAAAAACAGGGAGTATTAAAACACTGAAATTTTCATCTTCTCTTGCTTAGTTTTCAGACACTCTTTGCAGCAAGGCCTTTATCACATCTATGTAATAAAGACACTGAAAGTCTAAAGAGAGGAAGTAGATACCATATGTTTATCTAGGAAATCACAACATTAACAAAAACAAATGAACAAACAAATAAATAGTCTCATGGTGAGTAAAGAGCTTGATGTTGATATGTTTTCTCCAACAGAATGCCACCTCTTAATTTACCACAAACATTTCTATAAAACATAGTAAAATTAAAAAAAAAAAAAAAAGGAGTTCAAGTGTTTCCATTTTGTGGCTGCAAAAGTCAGCTTACACAGCATATTGTTTCATGGCATCTGTTTACTCCTTCAGTTTTAGGGGTCATTAAAGAGACATAAAATGATTTTAAATCTTGGATATTAAAAGAAAACCTGAAAATATGCATAAAGTTTTAAAATTTCAATTTTCTTAAATAGATTCGAGTTTTCTTGATCCATCAGTTGAGGGTCTTACATGATAAAAGATTATTTCCATTTCCCTAAAGAAAAACAAAACAAATTCTCCCCTTATTTGGGAAAGATGATTTTTAATTTATTGTTAGACCCAGAAACTTATTGTGACATAATTTAAATTGACATAAAAAATGTGGTTTACACTAGCCAGATTTTTATTCAACATCTCAAAAAATATTTCTAATTTTTACAATTCAATCACATATACTTTATACCAGCTTTAACATTATTTGCAGATATATCTCTAACATTTTGTTTGATACAGAAAACTGATTTTTTAAAGTTGACAGGTATTAAATCAAGGCTTAAAGCAATGAAGGTAGTCAGAAGCCTTTATCCTAAAGACCTAACTTTAATTAATCAGGTCACCTATCACCTTGACAAGTGAAAAGGGCTTTCAGAGTAAAGACCCAGACTTTATAATTTTATAGAGTGATTATGAGCATGATTTTGATCTGGTGACATTTACATGGGCTAAGTTACAAGATAAAGATCATCTTTCTAAGACTGGCTGGAGTTAATTTATGGGTTTAAAAGATGATTAATAATGCTGTGACAGGAAACAAGAAAGAGAAAGAATGTTTCCTGGAACTCCTTTCTCCTATTCTCCAAGACAGGGTCAAAGGTATGATTTGCCCAGGTGCAATCCTGCACAAATCAATTCTATTCTGTTTATGTCTCTCCCACCATCTATTCCCTCTTTTGAGTTAACTACTCCTATAGGGGAAGAAATATTTTCAATGATGGTGAGATACACAACAAGGTCTTCTGAATGTGTCTCTACCCACTGTGAAAAGGCATGTTAATCTTTTAAATTGTTTTATTTTTGGAGGGTGAAAACACAGTAAAGTGGAATTATACTAATGAGACAAAATGCATAAACATATTATTTTGTACAAAAAAAAATATTAAGAGGTTTTAGGGCAGTGAAATTCCTCTTTGTGATATTATAATGATGGATATATATTATTATACATTTGTCCAACCCCAAAAAAGTTATTTAGGGACCACACTAAGGGCAGTTCCTAACATAACAATGGACTTTGATTGATAATATCAATATAAGTTCATCAATTGAAACAAAAGAATCACTCAAGCAGGGAATGTTGACCACGGAGGAGGCTATGCATGAGGTGGTACAAGGAATGGACAGGAAATCTCTGAACTTTCTGTTCAATTTTACTGTAAACCTAAGATTGCTCTAAAATGAAGATATTATGAGGTGCTTAATAAAATGATTATTTAATAATATATTCTACATGATTTAATACATTTAATGTCATTATTTTCAAAGTGTCAATGCCCACCAAGCTTAATAAAGCAATATATTTATAAAGAATAAAGTAAAACAAAAATAAAATCAAAGTAAATACTGATTCTTGTGGGTAAAATAAATAAATAAATGTATAACTGTGTCAATAAAAATAGACCATTTGTATTAACATATCATCCATATCTGGATAAAACTTATTTGGCTCAGATGTTAACCTGTGATTTATTAATAAAATATGTGAAACACATTGTATAGTGTTTAGTACATAGATTATACAGTTATTGAAGGTGTGTCATATTTAATCTTTGAATGAAATCCTCAACCAATTATAATGGTAAAACTTTATGTTTGTATTATTTTTAACATTAGTGATATGCTATTGTCATTCAGTTGCTAAGTTGTTTTCAACTCTGCGACCCCATTGACTGCAGCATGCGAGGCTTCCCTTTCCTCCACTATATCCTGAAATTTGCTCAAACTCATGCCCATCATTATAAGCATTTAAACAAGGAGGTCATTACGCTGAAGTGGCTCTAATTCCTTGGTAACCTACCTAAGCAAAACAAACTCTAAGCCAGAGTCAATGCACTTAAATCCAAGAAAATGAAACAGTGGCAATCAATTATAAACAGTCAAGGAGGTTCTCCCAAGTAGGGGGTCACCTTAAGCTATAGACAATCAAATAACTTTCTTTGCTTTGCTTTCATGTGTTTTCTATAAAAATCCTCTCCAAGCTCCTGTTACTGGAGTGACCCTATCACATTTTATTTGAAACTACTGGGCTGAAATATATGCACATTCAAATAAACTTTTGAAAAATTATAATGTGCCTCAATTTACCTTTTAACAGCTCATACACTACTTATTCTGATTCCAGATAGGAAAAGAGTAGGTCAAGACGGTATATTCTCACCCTGCTTATTTAACTTATATGCAGAGTACATCATGGGAAATGTTGGGCTGGAGAAAGCACAAGCTAGAATCAAGATTGCCAGGAGAAATATCCATAACCTCAGATATGCAGATGACACTGCCATTAAGGCAGAAAGTGAAGAACTAAAGAGCCTCTTGATGAAAGTAAAAGAGGATAGTGAAAAAGTTGGCTTAAAGCTCAACATTCAGAAAACTAAGATCATGGCAACTGGTCCCATCACTTCATGGCAAATAGATAGGGAAACAGTGTAAGCAGTGGCTGACTTTATTTTGGGGGGCTCCAAAATCACTGCAGATGGTGATTGCAGCCATGAAATTAAAAGACGCTTACTCCTTGGAAGGAAAGTTATCACCAACCTTGACAGCATATTAAAAAGCAGAGACATTACCTTGTCCACAAAGCTCTATCTAGTCAAGGCTATGGTTTTTCCAGTAGTCATGTATGGATGTGAGAGTTGGACTATAAAGAAAACTGAATGAGGAAGATTTGATGCTTTTGAACTGTGGTGTTGGAGAAGACTCTTGAGAGTCCCTTGGACTGCAAAGAGATCCAACCAGTCCATCCTAAAGGAGATCAGCCCTGGGTGTTCATTGGAAGGACTGATGTTGAAGCTGAAACTCCAATATTTTGGCCATCTGATGCGAAGAGCTGACTCATTTGAAAAGACCCTGATGCTGGGAAAGATTGAGGGTAGGAGAAAGGGACAACAGAGGAAGAGATGGTTGATGGCATCACTGACTCAATGGACATGAGTTTGAGTAAACTCCGGGAGTTGGTGATGGACAGGGAGGCCTGGCATGCTGAGGTTCAGGGGGTCGCAAAGAGTCAGACATGACTGAGTGACTGAACTGAACACTAATTATTCTGTACTTAAGAAAGAACACCTGTTCTCCAAATGCTATGGTGTAAATCTGTGATTTGTTCTTGTTTAGTTGCTAACTCATGCCTGACTCTCTTGCAATCCCATGGACTGTAGCCCACCAGGCTCCTCTGTCCATGAGATTTCCCAGGCAAGAATACTTGAGTAGGTTGCCATTTGTTTCTCCAGGGGATCTTCCCTACCCAGGAACTGAAGCTGCATCTCCAGCTTTGGCAGGCAGATTCTTCACCACTGAACCACATGGAAGTCTCAAATTTATGGTACATGTCTCAAATTCATCCTGGTGTTCTATAATAGATGGGACATTGGTGGCATTTATTTTTTCCTAAACCTAAGAAAATGTTCAAGTAAAGGTAATATTGTTTAAATAAATTTTAGTAACCATAAATATACACATTTAATTTCCATTTAGAAGATTAGAAATACCTACTATGTGAATTAAGAGAGGCCACTGAGTCTTTTATTCTAAGCATGATAAACTTTTTCCTGTGAATACCCAACTTCAGTTCAGTTCAGTTGCTCAGTCATGTCTGACTCTGCAACCCCATGGATTGCAGCACGCCAGGCCTCCCTGTCCATCACCAACTCCCAGAGTTTACCCAAACTCATGTCCATTGAGTTGGTGATGCTATCCAACCATCTCAACCTCCATCGTCCCCTTCTCCTTCCACCTCAATCTTTCCCAGCATCAGGGTCTTTTCCAATGAGTCGGCTCTTCACATCAGGTGGCCAAAGTATTGGAGTTTCAGCTTCAACATCAGTCCTTCCAATGGACACTCAGGACTGATTTCCTTTAGGATGGACTGGTTGGATCTCGTTGCAGTCCAAGTGACTCTCAAGAGTCTTCTCCAACACCACAGTTCAAAAGTAGCAATTCCTTGGTGTTCATCTTCCTTTATAGTCCAACTCTGATGTCCATACATGACTACTGGAAAAACGATAACCTTGCTAGGCAGACCTTTGTTGGCAAAGTAATGATTCTGCTTTTAATATGCTGTCGAGGTTGGTCATAACTTTCCTTCCAAGGACTAACTGTATTTTAATTTCATGGTTGTATTCACCATCTGCAGTGATTTTGGAGCCCCCCAAAATAAAGTCTGCCACTGCTTCCCCATATATTTGCTATGAAGTAATGGGACCAGATGCCATGGTCTTAGTTTTCTGAATGTTGATCTTTAAGTCAACTTTTTCAATCTCCTCTTTAACTTTCAGCAAGAAGCTCTTTAGTTCTTCTTCACTTTCTGCCACAAGGGTGGTGCCATCTGCTTATCTGAGGTTATTGGTATTTCTCTCAGAAATTGTGATTCCAGCTTGTGCTTCATCCATCCCAGCGTTTCTCATGATGTACTTTGCATAGAATTTAAATAAGCAGGGTGACAATATACAGCCTTGACATACTCCTTTACCTATTTGGTACCAGTCTGTTGTTCCATGACCAGTTCTAACTGTTGCTTCCTGACCTGAATACAGATTTCTCAAGAGGCAAGTCAGGTGGTCTGGCATTCCCATCTTTTGAAGGATTCTCCACAGTTCATTGTGATCCACACAGTCAAAGGCTTTGGCACAGTCAATAAAGCAGAAGTAGATATTTTTCTGGAACTCTCTTGCTTTTTTGAAGATTCAATGGATGTTGGCAATTTGATCTCTGGTTCCTCTGCCTTTTCTAAAACCAGCTTGAACAGCTGGAATTTCATGGTTCACATACTGTTGAAGCCTGGCTTGGAAAATTTTGAGCATTACTTTGCTAGTGTGTGAGATGAGAGCAACAGTGTGGTAGTTTGAATATTCTTTGGCATTGCCTTTCTTTGAGATTGAAATGAAAACTGACCTTTTCCAATCCTGTGGCCACTGCTGAGTTTTCCAAATTTGATGGCACATTGAGTGCAGCACTTTCACAGCATCATCTTTTAGGATTTCAAAAAGCTCAACTGGAATTCCGTCACCTCTACTAGCTTTGTTTGTAGTGATGCTTCCTTAGGCCCACTTGACTTCACATTCCAGGATGTCTGGCTCTAGGTGAGTGATCACACCATCATGGTTATCTGGGTCGTGAAGATCTTTTTTGTACAGTTCTTCTGTGTATTCTTCCCACCTCTTCTTAATATCTTCTGCTTCTGTTTTCTGTACAATTTTTGTCCTTTATTGAGCCCATCTTTGCATGAAATGTTCCCCTGGTATCTCTAACTTTCTTGAAGAGATCTCTAGTCTTTCCCATTCTATTATTTTCCTCTATTTCTTTGCACTGATCACTGAGGAATGCTTTATTATCTCTTTGCTATTCTTTGGAACTCTTTATTCAAATGGGTATATCTTTCCTTTTCTCCTTTGTTTTTTGCCTTTCTTCTTTTCACAGCTATTTGTAAGGCCTCCTCAGACAATCATTTTGCTTTTTTGCATTCCTTTTCACTTGGAATTTGATTTAGGTCATACGTAGTCTAGTAGTTTTCCCTACTTTCTTCAATTTAAGTCTGCATTTGGTAATAAGAAGTTCATGATCTGAGCCACAGTCAGCTCCCAGTCTTATTTTTGCTGACTGTATAGAACTTCTCCATTTTTGGCTGCAAAAAAACATAATCAATCTGATTTTGGTCTTGACTGTCTGGTGATGTTCATGTGTAGAGTCTTCTCTTGTGCTATTGGTAGAGGCTGTTTTCTATGATCAGTGTGTTCTCTTGGCAAAACTTTACTAGTCTTTGCCCTGTTTCATTCTGTACTCCAAGGCCAAATTTGCCCATTACTTTAGGTGTTTCTTAACTTCTTCCTTTTGTGTTCCAGTCCCCTATAATGAAAAGGATATCTTTTTCATGTGTTAGTTCTAAAAGATCTTGTAGGTCTTCAAAGAACCATTCAACTTCAGCTTCTTCAGCATTACTGGTTGGGGCATAGACTTGGATTACTATGATATAAATACACGAGACACCACTGTTAATCTCACAAGAAGATCATTACCACCTAGTCATAGCTAACTAAGAAAATTCTTGAAAAGAGTGCCATGACCTCCCTTATCTGACCTCCCCAGCAAAATTTCCCAAAACCTTTACTACTTCTCTGTACCTGCCCATCACCTGATTGCTCTAACTATAACTTATCTGTCCCCAGATGCCAAGGACTCCCCAGCAGATCTTTTAGCAGTGACATTTTTTCCTCACAACTTACATATCTCAACATTCACCAGGAGATGTTGTCACCCTCTTAGTCTTTGTTGCTACAATATCCAGAAAGCCAGCATGGCCTGTCTCTTTCTTTGGAATACTAGTCCTCAAAAGTAGTGACCTCAGGATTCTTTACCATGATATGATGCTTGGTGGTGGTGGTTTAGTTGCTAAGTCATGTTGGACTCTTGCGACCCCATGGACTGTAGCTTGCCACTCTCCTCTGTCCTTGGAATTTTCCAGGCAAGAATACTGGAGAGGGTTGCCATTTTCTTCTCTAGGGGATCTTCCTGGACTAGGGATCAATCCCACATCTCCTGTATGGCAGGTGGATTCTTTCCTGCTGAGCCACCAGGGAATCCCTGATATGATGATTAGATAACTACAGTTTGCTTTCCTGTTTATAACAGGCTTTAGATTTCCTTCATTCTTCTGTCCTTAAAGACTTTTCTAATGTTAAATAACTGCTGTGTTGTGCTCCTTATCTATGATTCAGCTCCTAGTTGAGTCACTAGTTTCTTCAAGTTTACCTGGATGACTTAAGTATCCCAATGATTTTGTATATCTATGTCTTAACTCTGGCTGTTATATTAAAAACCCAGGGATTGGTTAGCTTAAATAAAATATAAATTTATTTACCACAGTTCTGATGGCTAAAGAGTCCTAGACCAAGATTCTGGCCAATTGGCTCTTGGTGAGAGGTATTTTTCTGGCTTGCACATGGCTGGCTTTTTGATGTACCCTTGAGAGAGAGCACAAGCTCTCTAATCTCATTTTATAAGGGCACTCATTCTGTCATGAGAACTCCACTTTCATGATTTCACATAAATTGAATTGCTTCCTTAAAATTCCATCTCTAATTACCATCACATAAGGGCTTCAACTTATGAATTTTGGAAAGAACCAAGACATTCAGTCCATAATCACTTATTAATCTATAACTCTACAAAGTTAATTTAAAAAGGCAGTCAACCACCTTATGTCTAGCAAATTCTAGCTTTAACCTACACTTTCCAGAAACACAAACCTGCTTATAATCCCTCTACTCAAAACCGGCTATTTGTCAGTTGTGTCCTTCATAATTTTGTTCCTGTCCCCCTGTAAATGCCATTCCTCATCACCTGACCTTTACATGGACAATATCTACTCTGCTTTAAAACTCAGACCCCTCATACTGAAAACCTTTTGTTGCTGTTTGTATCTTGTCTTCCAGGCTAGGTAAGGTGAATCTGATACTATGACCTGTCTCATATTAAGATTTATATTTGTAGTGTCCAGCACCCAAACTCAATTGATATTTAATAAAACAATGCATGAAAGCCCATGAGATATTTTTTTGTTGTTGATCACAAGGTACAAAGAGAGTCAAGGAGGAAAAAAAAAAAAAAAAAAACAATGACAAAAATAATGGGCTAGGTAATGCGGATTAGCTACCCTTCAATAAAAGCTACTCACTTCTTCCTTGTTTCTTTTATTTCATTTGGGAGTGGCAATGTTCCATGTGCCAGGGTATGAAACATATTTGCTCCATGTCACTTGCCGGTGATTAGCATATGAGTGAGCATATGACACACTCTTGGCGTTTAATTATGGGAAGTGGGTGCAGGTCTTCCAGGCATGATTTTCTTTTCCAAGCAAAACAGATAAACAATCCTTTCCACCTTTCTGTTTCAGTAACTAAAACAAAGAAATGGTGCTCAGAGGCTACTGCAGTTTTCTTATAACCAAAATGAATGAATAAAAATAGACCAAAGAAGTGAATATGGAGACCTTATTTGTTCAAATGCTGTATCAGGTCTGGAATTTCTTAGCATGGACTACCAGTAACATGGAAATGCAAATTTCTATTATTTAACATACTTCAAGTATCTTTTTCTTGCAATAAAATGGATCCTATGTGACTCAAATGGACCTCGAATAATAGACCTTCACCTGTTAAGAAACACATCTGGGCAGAGATATTCCCTCATGTTAGGTCCCCTTTTACTTGGCTTTTGGAAGCAACCCTGGAATTGGACGCCTTAGGTACAGATTTTCCGGTATGTTGCCCATTTTATTTAGGCTTTTATAGGGACTTTGTACTTTTTTTTCCAGCAAATACTATCTTTTAATAATAATAATAAGCTTCTATTGCCAACCAAGGAATTTCTTCCCTTTGTCTTCCTACAACAGGAGCTCATTTCTCTGAGAAAGTGGTGCAGGGCAAGTCCTTGCTCTCACTGATAAATGGTTACAGAGGCATGACCAAAGAAACAGATACAATCAAACCGCTGTTTGATTAAAATACTATTAAGGACTATAGTATTTTAAATAGCTTACTATTTCTCTTCAGAAGAGGTCAACTATCCCACTACCTATGATAAAGGACAACTTGCTTCCTTTGAAGGAACTCTGTTTTTTATTAAGCATCCAGCATTGACAGGAAGTACCTTTTCCCTCTCCTTCCACTCACATTATGATGCCCTCATGTTCATAACAAATCCCCCTGCTAAACAACCTCATCCCCTGCAAAGCAGCAGGTTTTATCATTATAAAGATAAATACTAATAATAAAAGTTAATACATAACATCTTTAAAATGCAAAATGTATCAGTGAATATTGTTAAATATATTGCAATAACAGAAGTGAGCCTTTTGGATAGGACACATTTGCTTTTTTTTTTTTTTTAGGACACATTTTCTGCTTTGAAAACAGACTACCTAGCCACCACTATTGAAAACTTTTTTATATTTTTAGGTATTGCTTAATTAAAACATAAAGAATACTATTAGAAAATACTACTGCTTTCAAAAATCTTTTTATATCTTATGTCTGACTTTTGAGAATTTTAAAGGCAGGGTATATGTTGTTAATTATTGCTTATTTAGGCAGAAGACCTGACTCTTCAGCGTGACTAGACAGCATACATTACAGAATATATAGTGTTTCAAGATATTTTAAAAGACATATCCAATATATAAATATGTTTTTATTGCTTCTTTCCACTACTATCGTTGCTATTTTAGTTGCTAAGTCATGTCTGACTCTGTGACCCCATGAAGTGGAGCTCACCAGACTCCTCTGTCCATGGATTTCCTAGGCAGGAATACTGGTGTGGGTAGCCATTTCCTTCTCCAGGGAATCTTCCCCACTCAGGGATCAAACTTGCATCTCCTGCATTGGCAGATGGATTCTTCTGAGCCACCAGGAGAGTCCTCTTTCTCCTATAGACAACTAATAGTTAAAAATAATTACATAACAATGCTTTAAAGAGCATTTATCAAAGATGAGAAGTATGCATTTAAAGCAAATTTTGAATTTAAAAATAAAAAGGCATTATGCTTTACTAACATTTAATATTTTCACCAATTATGGCATGTTTTCTGAGACCATATCTATCAGAAGGTCATGTGTGATGTTCAGAATAGGATATATCCTTAAGGAAGTGTAAAGTTCCATAAGGTAGTAGGTGAAAATTGTACCTGCTATAGCTTCTTTTCTCTCCTTGTGTTTTGACAAAGTACAGCATACACACGCCAGATTAACATGATTTATGTGCTATAATGGCTAGCTTAAGCTAAATAAATCTTGAAAATGAATAATGACCTAAGGACCTTAAAATATTCTTGTAAGATAACTTACTAAAAATAGCACCAGTGATTCAAACACAATGAGAAAAAAGGAGATAGAACATCTGCTTTAATACATCCCAGTTAAAGCTTTTCATCTGCTATATCATGAGACAAAATGATGATTATTTTAATTATATCTGATAAAAGATTGGCAACAGATGTGAAATATCAGATTATTGGAAAAAGGGATTTTATTTAAAAATAAACAGTGCCCTATCTTGTGGTTTAATTTCTGAGTTAAGAATGTGCTAAACTTCTTGTGATTAGAAATATATTTATAAAAATATTTCCTCTTAAAGACTTTCGAGTGTTCTGATTAAGTTTATAAAACATGTGCCATATGATGATAGGCACCCCATATACAATTTACTTTAACATATTTATATTTTAGAGTAGTGGTTAATAATTATTTAGTAACAAAAAATAGTAAAATAATAAAATATAGCAAAATAGTAAAATATTTAGTAAAATAATTTACTAAAAAAATATTTACTAAAAGGTTTGGAATTTTTTCTGAAAATTTGAATACCACTACTCTAAGAGATGAGACATTTAATGAAGATTTTAGTGAGAATGTGAATTCAGTTTAATCTACTTTTAATTGAGTAATAAGGACTTCAATCTAAATCTAGTAAACAGTCTATAAATTTCACTATTTTTAAAGTAAAATATATTAATTATACAATCTGAAAACTGTTTTTTTCTCTTTTTTTTTTTTTTTTATACTTATCACACAATTCCCATGCAATTAGTATCTGACCAAGTTGATTATAATCTGTTCAGCTCAGTCGCTCAGTCGTGTCCGACCCTTTGTGACCGAGTGAACGAACCACAGCACTCCAGGCCTCCCTGTCCATCACCAACTACCGGAGTTCATCCAAACTCATCTCCATTGAGTCGGTGATGCCATCCAACCATTTCATCCTCTGTCATCCCCTTCTCCTCCTGCCCTCAATCTTTCCCAGCATCAGGGTCTTTTTCAAAGCTCTTCGCATCAGGTGGTCAAAATACTGGACTCTCAGCTTCAGTATTAGTCCTTCCAATAAACACCCAAAACTGATCTCCTTTAGGATGGACTGGTTGGATCTCCTTGCAGTCCAAGGGACTCTCAACAGTCTTCTCCAACACCACAGTTCAAAAGCCTCAATTCTTTGGCACTCAGCTTTCTTTATGGTCCAACTCTCACATCCATACATGACTAATGGAAAAACCATAGCCTTGACTAGATGGAGCTTTGTGGACAAAGTAATGTCTCTGTTTTTTAATATGCTATCTAATTTGGTTATAACTTTCCTTCCAAGGAGTAAACATCTCTTAATGTCATGGCTGCAATCACCATCTGCAGTGATTTTGGAGCCCCCCAAAATAAAGTCAGCCACTGTTTCCACTATTTCCCCATCTATTTGTCATGAAGTAATTGGACCAGATGCCATGATCTTAGTTTTCTGAATGTTGAGCTTTAAGCCAACTTTTTCACTCTCCTCTTTCACTTTCATCAAGGGGCTCTTTAGTTCTTCTTCACTTTCTGCCACAAGGGTGGTGTCATCTGCATATCTGAGGTTATTGATATTTCTCCCGGCAGTCTTGCTTCCTGCTTGTGTTTCATCCAGCCCAGCATTTCTCATGATTTACTCTGCATAGAAGTTAAATAAGCAGGGTGACCATATACAGCCTTGACGTACTCCTTTTCCTATTTGAAACCAATCTGTTATTCAATGTCCAGTTGTAACTTTTGTTTCCTGACCTGCATACAGATTTCTCAAGAGGCAGGTCAGGTGTTCTGTTATTCTCATCTGTTTCAGAATTTTCCACAGTTTATTGTGATCCACACAGTCAAAGGCCTTGGCATAGTCAAAAAGCAGAAATAGATGTCTTTCTGGAACAATAATATTATGTTGCGGAAAAAAAATTTGTTCCTGAGGCCATGGATGCAATGCTACTTACTTAAGTAAATACTGATGTCCAGATAGTGTAACTTATTTTGAGAATCTTTAATTAGAAATTGTTGGAATGCAGCTCTATGTTAACCTGGGCTCCTGTTTTATCTTTCCTGGGAATAGAATACAAAAAACACAATTAAATATTTTCATTTTATAATTAAAATTTGGTCAATATTATCTTCATAGGCAAACAATTCATCTTTGAATTATGTAAGAGAATCCATTTTATCTAACAAGCTATAACCTATATTTCCCTTGAACACTCCTAAAAGAAAAAATAAGTTTACATCCATGACCCTAGACTCTTTCTCTGGCTGTACCATCTCTCCTCCATGCTACCCACATGCCTGCCAACTTCTAAACTTTCCTACTCATTCTGAGAGTCCCTGGAAATTTCTAAAATGTCCCTTTATACATTCTTTCAGCATAGCTTAGTGTTTAAAAGCACAGATTTTGCTTTTGAATCTTAGGTAGGCATATATTATGTACAACATTGAACAAGAGGGCTAAGGTCACAGGATTCAGTGAGTCAGTATGGGGCACCCTTGGAATGGGTGTGGCACATAGGAAGGCCCTGAGCATCTTTTCTATTATCATCATTGGCAACAACTTCTGGCGTCATAGACAGCTAATGCATCATTTGGCCACAGGTTCCAAATTTATTGCTATCACACTATGGCTCAACAATTACCAGAGGTATCTTTGTCAGGAAAGTTGCCGAGTCCTGATGCTGTGAGCACTGATGGATGCTCTGAGGACCTGCTTGCTCTTGGCACTGCTCCCAACCCAGCAGGGACCACTGGCTCTGAGGGTGCTAATGCTGTGGCAATCTCCCTGTCCCACAGAGACCTGACTTAGTCAAAGAGCTCATCTGTTTACTTGCTGTCTTACTGTACAGTGCTTTAGCTTTCTCCTGGAGCAAACACAGTGGTTGACTGATTGACCTTTAACCAAATCTTTATGTCCAGAAGAGGGATTATGAACTACTACTGGTGGCAGTATTAATATATTCTTATACCTTTAAGTTGGGCCTCTAATTTCCATTGCCCACAGACTTATTTTTAATTATTACATTCAATCCTAATACATTTCCCTGCTTGGTTTTTGAAGACATTTATTTTTTAGACTTTAATCTCTTTCTTACATTGTAGGGTAAATTAATATCCTGTAGGCTCTTTGGTACTCCATCTATATAAACTCTGGAAATCCATCTCAGTATTTCCCAAAATGTTCAATAATTTAAGATTGGTGTGGTCTGGGTTTTATGTGGAAGTTTTACTACAAACATGTGATAAGAAAAATGTTGATAAAGAAAACATTTGATCATTTTATAAATACTTTATAAAGCCCAGAGACTACCATAAATGCCCCTAATAGATTCAATGAATGGATATATTGATTAATAACTTCATAAGCATGCTTAAGATATGTTCTTGCACAGTGTTATTTCAAAACTTTGGAGTTTCTTCATGCATTTTTTATATAATATGCAAATGGAATCTACTATCTAACTGAGCTACTTTGAGGTATATTAAAATGTTAAGAACAAGATCCTCTGGAGAAATGAATGGCAATCCACTCCAGTATTTTTGCCTAGAGATTCCCATGGACAGAGGAGCCTGGTGATCTTACATTCCATGGAACTACAAAGAGTTGGACATGACTGAGTGACTAACACTATTACTAAAAATAAAGAATGAAATTTAAGAAACTTTTTGAAAACTAACTGGTATTAAAAGTAAACATTTTATTATACAGTAGGAATTAAAGTTTCTGAAAACTATACCAACAAAACCAAAGCCGTTCAGGGCACGAGGAGAAATTTCTACAGTCAAAATTACTTTTCACTTTTCAAAAATATGACTGAAAGCAAATGGTTGAATGTGCTGAAAACCAGCTGCAAAGCTCTTCTGTCTGTTGTAGCAGATGAACAAAGGAGTTACAGAAGAACTGCCGTGATGGTGACTGAAGCAGAGGAGGGAAGATGGAAGCTCCCAACCAGGACATTAAGCTCAGGGCAGAAGTCCCTCTACGATTCAATTTTGATCATTCTGACAAGTGACTGTCCCACCGTTAGTCTTCTTCAGAAGTCCCTAAAAAGGGCTCTGATTTCTTTCTCTTTACCTTCTGTTAGAAACAACCAAATTGCCTCAGTATCCAGACTTCCCTTCTTCCTTTATAAGTAAATTTTCAATTTCTAGTGAGATATCTGACCATCCAGAGCCTAGCCTGTATTTTTCCACCTTTCAAATAGCTGTTACCTACACATTCAAGTTACAGCCAATGATATCAAGATAATACAGAATGCCAGGCTAACAATGAGAATAAGTGGTCTTGCTCTGTATTAAACTGTAGTAATACTTTCAAGGATGCAGGTCACAGTGAAACCTGAGTGAAATGTGGAGACATCTGGGCTACTGAAACCACGCTCCATGTCTCGACTTTTCATGTTAGGATGATTCTTTGCCCAGATTTAACATAGGAGATCCCTGAGTGATGTGTGTTACTCAAAAGGAAGCTGTTTTGGTCATGGTCAATGAAACAGCTTTATTTTATTCTCCAATAGTTACATAGTTTAACTGACATTTTCCATGAAGCCCCTCCCCAAAGATTTCAAAATTCATAGATTTCAAACATGGTGCTTACAAAAAAATCCTGAATGTGTCAGGTATAACCTGCTAAAATGATTTCAAAGGCAAGGACACTCCAGCTAGCAAATGCCATTAGTGGGTTTGCCAAGGTATTACCATGATTACAATAAGATTTGACACACTACTTAATTTTTACTAATCAGATATTTAAGCCATCAATTCAGGTCTTACTTCCAGGATTCATTCACTAAAAATTTCCAACAACTCAACTGCATTTTGCATTGACCAACATTGAGTCCACATGTTGGTCAACCAAACAAGAGTTGGCACCTCTGATACAAATTATTAATGCACCCTTATTGATAAAACCAGTTTAATTTAAAGTCAGCTTCTCTCATGTAGTACTCTGTGAATTCATTTCTACACATGGTCTCAAGATTCACACTAACATAAATAAAATTTTGAGATTCTTCTGATATAAAAAGCTTTTCTGAGTTAAAAATATTGTGTACAATGTCTTGCAAAAGCTAGGATCTGATCTAATTATAAATCTAGATGTAATTATAGAGGGATAAGAGGAATACGGCATGAGGAGAATGGCTCATGCCATTCATGCAGTTGATGCTATTACATGTTTTTCAGAGCATGACCTACTTCACTGAACTTGTAAGGAGGCAGCCTGTGTCAGAAGAGGCTTATGAAGCTAGGGAACCTGGGTTATAAAGATCTATTTAAATTCACCAAAATGTCTCAATTACAGTAGTGGGATCTCTCTGTTTACCAATCAACATACTACTTTTCATTAAAAAAGACCAGATAAGGCTGAAGTTTAAACCATTCCTGTGCTAGTTAGTGGTTTTCAGTAGCTGTACCTTGACTCATCAATGATGGGCTTTCATCAATAGGTGAGAGTTCTATATCTGCATTCATTCTCTCGTTTATTCCTTTAATGACAATAGTGTTTTTGCTGCCTTCTACTCTAATCATGTCAGATAACCATCTCCAATCCCTATTTCCTTTAGAGTCTGTTTTGTTGCCTGCATTGTCTTTTGGTAAGAATTGCTAAACATAAAACCTAACAAGTTACAAATAGCAAAATTATTTCTACTTACCTTAACTAGAATTAAGTTTATCAATAGATTGAGTTCCAAGAATCAAAAGAATGGATATAGATAACTGAAAAAGCATACAACCCAATCAGAAATCAGGCAGAAGATCTAAATAGACACTTTTCTAAAAGTACAATGAGGTATCGCCTTACACCAGTCAAACTGGCCAAAGAATCTACAAATAATAAATGCTGGAGAGAGTGCAAAGAAAAGGGAATCCTCCTACATTGTTGTTGGGAATGTAACTGTTACAGCCAGTATGGAGAACAGTATGAAGACTCCTTAAAATCTGAAAATAGAACTATCATAGGACACAGCAACCCCACTCTAGGGCATACATTTGGAGAAAGCTGCAATTCAAAAGGATGCATGCACTCCAATGTTCACTGAAGCACTATTTACAACAGCCAGGACATAGAAGCAACCTAAATGTCTATCAATAGAGAAATGGATAAAGAAATTATAGATAAAGAAGATGAGGTACATATATACAATGGAATATTAGGCATAGAAATGAAAAAAATAATGCCACTTGCAGTGACATGGATGTATCTAGAGACTGTTATACAGAATGAAGTAAGTCAGATGAAGACAAATATAGAATATCTGTCATTTGTAAGGCTTCCCTGGTGTTTCAGACCAGAAAGAATCTGCCTGCAATACGGGAGACACACTTTTGATTTCTGGGTGGGGAAGATCCCCTGGAGAAGGAAATGGCAACCCATTCCAGTATTCTTGCCTGGAAAATTCATGGACAGAGGAGCCATAAGGAAAGCTGAGTGACGAAGAACTGATGGTTTTGAGCTATGGTGTTGGAGAATATTCTTGAAAGTCCTTTGGACTGCCAGGAGATCTGACCAGTCAATCCTAAAGGAAATCAGTCCTGAATATTCGTTGGAAGGATTGATGCTAAAGCTGAAGCTCCAATATTTTGGACATCTGATGCCAATAACTGACTCACTGGAAAAGACCCTGATGCTGGGAAAGATTGAAGGCAGGAGGAGAAGGGGACAACAGAGGATGAGATGGTTGGATGGCATCACCGACTTGATGAACATGAGTATGAGCAAGTTCTGGGAGTTGGCGATGACAGGAAAGCCTAGTGTGCTGAAGTCTGTGGGGTTGCAAAGAGTTGGACATCAGTGAGCAACTGAACTGAACTGAACACATATGTAAAATCTAGAAAAATGAGACAGATGAAATTATTTGCAAAGCAAAAGTAGAGTCACAGATGTAAGAAAAAAAGAATGGTTACCAAGATGGGCGGGGAGGGCTTCCCTGATGGCTCAGTTGGTAAAGAATCCACCTGCAGTGCAAGAGACCCCAGTTCAATTCCTGGGTTGGGAAGATCTGCTGGAGAAGGGATAGGCTGCCCACCCCAGTGTTCTTGGGCTTCCCTTGTCACTTAGCTGGTGAAGAATCCACCTGAAATGTGGGAGGCCTGGGTTCAGTCCCTGAGTTGGGAAGATCCCCTGGAGAGGGGAAAGGCTACCCACTCCAGTTTTCTGGCCTGGAGAACTCTATGGACTGTATAGTTCATGAGGTCACAAAGAGTCAGACACGACTAAGTGACTTTCACTTTCACCAAGGGGGGAAGGTGGGGTGAGATGAATTGGGAGATGGGGATGGACATATATCTATATACTACTATATATATATTAATAAAATAGATAACTAATGAGAATCTAGTGTATAGCACAGGGAACTCTACTCAATTCTCTATGGTGACCTATTGGGAAGGAAAACGAGAAAAAGAGTGGATATATGTATAAATGCTTCACTTTGCTATATAGAAGAAACTAACAAGATTGTAAAGCAACTGTACTCCAATTAAAAAATAATTTCAAAAGGAGTTTAAGTTAGACTAAGAATATAGAGAAGCTAGAGAGAAGTAGAGGTATGTAAAATATGTTTTGAAAAAAAAACTGATATCACATGAATTGGAAGTCAATAAAGAGAAAAATAGAGAAGTCAAGGATGACTCTTGGATTTGACTTTAGCAGCTGGGGAAGGGTGGTGCCCCTCTCCCAGGTGGCACCAGCAATAAAGAACCCGCCTGCCAATACAGGAGACATAAGAGACATGGGTTCCATCCCTGGGTCAGGAAGATTTCCTGGAGGAGGGCATGGCAATCCACTCCAGTATTCTTGCCTGGAGAATCCCATGGATAAGGAGCCTGATGGGCTATAGTCCACAGGGTCACAGAGTCTGATACGCCTAAAGCAACTTAGCAGACACATAAAACTGGGGAAGGTTGCTGCCTCTCTCCAAGATAGCAAGCATATCTAGATATGTTTTAGATAAACATATCTAGAAATATGTTTATATAAGGAGAAGAAATTGAGATCTGTTTTTAAAGTGTTTAAATTTAAATACTTAATAGATGTGAAGCAGCAGTTATGGTTGAATATCTGTTACATTTGGGAATATGGCTAATGCTTTCCTGTAATGAGAGCAGTGCCAAGTGGCATCACTGAATGCATCAGACCAAGGAGGGAAAATACATACTCCCTGACTTCGCCTAATAATTCAGCTCAAGGGATGCTGAACATTGCCCTGGAAGGATCAAGACTAGCTCCACGAATGATATGAGGTATTTGAGTTAAGGAATTGGAAAAGAAGACATTCCACAGGAGTGACTGGTCAGCCACAGCAGGTTGAGTTTTGCAACTGTTATTTTTGGATTTTTTTTTTTTTCTTCTTCTTCTTCTTTTAAGCTAGTTCAATTTCAAGCATGTTGTATGTTATTAGGCAAGATGGGTACTTTAAGGTACTCAAGTGGAACGTGTATGTATGTCCCAATGTTGTAGTTAATCCTGAACATATATTAACTAGAAAAATGCAGCTCTCCCATTTCTCTAGGAAGGATAAGCAGGAAGACCAGGTTTATACTAAAACTAAAAAAAAAAAAAAAAAATGTAAAACTTTTATAAATTAATATATATTTTCTAAAACTTCAAATTGTTTTATTTTTATCTTTCTAAAACTTCAAATTGTTTTGCTATAATGAACATTCATTACTTTTTTTTTTATAAAAAATTAAGGAAAATGTTTAAGATTTTTCACTTCTGTAAGAATTTAAATTCCTGTTACTCTTTTGGAAATTGAGTTTGCCATGTAAATTTGCATTCAACAGTTTCCTTGTATGAGATCTATATGCAAAGAAATTCAAACAATGATTTAGGTACAAAGATATTCATGACAACACGATGTACAAAAATCCCTAACATATGGGAAATTTAAAGGAAGATGCATCTCAATAGTAGACAATAATGGGATAACTAAAGCCAAGCTTATAGGGCATCTTATGAGCAAAGGAAGTGTTTATTATATGTTTATTAACTGATTCACCAATATGCAAATTATATTTTTGAAATAATCACAAATGTTTAAAATAGTAATTAAGAACATAATATACTATGACAGTGTATTAGTTAAAGTTACTCCTGAGTGTTGGAATAATCTATTGTATTTCTTCTATGTTATTCTTTTATATTTTAGTATGTTCATTACATTTCTTACATTTTAATCTGAGTAAACTCCCAGTAATATATTTTAGCTCTGTAATTAGATAAAACCAACAAAATAAAAATCATAACAACAAGACTTTTGGGGAGAAATTTTGAGTTATGTTTTCAATATCTAGAATCCAAGACACTCGTGACCTTAGAGAAATAATAAATAACATGTCTCTTCTACCTAAAGTTTGAACTAAATGAGAAACATGACAAAAATAGGAACAGAACATGTGAGGTCAAAATACATTGTTACAGATAAAGCTAGCATCTGCAAGTTAGTTGATTTAATAGTGGACTTCAAAGTTTGATGTCCTCCCTCCCCAGTCACAGGCTACCTGGTTACTCAGCTGGTAAAGAATCTGCAGGCAATGCAGGAAACCCCGGTTCAATTCCTGGGTTGGGAAGTTCTCTTCAAAAAGGGATCAGTTCAATTCCTTCAGTCGCTCAGTTGTGTCCAACTCTTTGCGACCCCATGAATCGCAGCATGCCAGGCCTCCCTGTCCATCACCAACTCCTGGAGTTTATGAAAACTCATGTCCATTGAGTCGGTGATGCCATCCAACCATCTCATCCTCTGTTACCCATTCTCCTCCTGCCCCCAATCCCTCCCAGCATCAGGGTCTTTTCCAATGAGTCAGCTCTTCGCATGAGGTGGTCAAAGTATTGGAGTTTCAGCTTCAACATCATTTCTTCCAATGAACACCCAGGACTGATCTCCTTTAGGATGGACTGGTTGGATCTCCTTGCAGTCCAAGGGATTCTCAAGAGTCTTCTCCAACACGTCAGGTCAAAAGCATCAATTCTTCGGCACTCAGCGTTCTCCATAGTCCAACCCTTACATCCATACATGACCACTGGAAAAACGATAGCCTTGACTACACGGACCTTTGTTGGCAAAGTAATGTCTCTGCTTTTTAATATGCTATCTAGGTTGGTCATAACTTTCCTTCCAAGGAGTAAGTGTCTTTTAATTTCATGGCTGCAGTACCATATGCAGTGATTTTGGAGCCCCCAAAAAACTTAAGTCTGACACTGTTTCCACTGTTTCCCCATCTATTTCCCATGAAGTGATGGGATCAGATGCCATGATCTTAGTTTTCTGAATGTTGAGCTTTAAGCCAACTTTTTCACTTTCACCAAGAGGCTTTTTAGTTCTTCTTCACTTTCTGCCATAAGGGTGGTGTCATCTGCATATCTGAGGTTATTGATATTTCTCCCAGCAATCTTGATTCCAGCGTGTGCTTCATCCAGTCCAGCGTTCCTCATGATGTACTCTGCATATAAGTTAAATAGCAGGGTGACAATATACAGCCTTGGCATACTCCTTTTCCTATTTGGAACCAGTCTGTTGTTCCATGTCCAGTTCTAACTGTTGCTTCCTGACCTGCATACAGGTTTTTCAAGAGGCAGGTCAGGTGATCTGGTATTCCCATCTCTTTCAGAATTTTCCACAATTTATTGTGAAAGGCTTTGGCATAGTCAATAAAGCAGAAATAGATGTTTTTACCCATATTTGTATTGTTGGGTTTCCCTGGTGACTCAGACAGTAAAGAAACAGCCTGCAATGTGGGAGACCTGGGTTCAATCCCTGGGTTGGGAAGATCAGTTGGAGGAGGGCATGGCAACCCACTCTAGTATTTTTGCTGGGAGAATCCCTATGGACAGAGGAGCCTGGCAGGTTACAGTCCAAGGGGTTGCAAAGAGTCAGACATGACTCAACAACTAAGCACAGAACAAAAAGCACTCCCCAGTCACAGGCAATGTTTGGCCACTTCTAACACACCTGCTTTCGTGAAACTCATCACATGGGGTTAGACAAGAAAGGCTGTTTCTGTGGGAGTTTGGGTCCTACGAGAAAAGCAAAGAAATAACAAGCCTTCATGCTTGTCAAGTTCTGCTCTTAAACTCAGTAGCTAAATAAGTCACTAATTTTTGGAAAAGGAATGGGTTGAGAGAGGTGGAGAGCAGAGAGTAGTTAATGTTGCACTTTTGAAATTCCCTTCACATGGAAAAAATACACCAGAAGTTAGAAAATATGCACATGAATAACATCAGATATAGGGACAAATTCATTGCTTATTAATTACGTTTACCTTTTTCTCTTTATGAATTTATACTTCTGTCAGGGGAGTTTGCAGTTTTCTCAGTTCTATCTTGCTGCAACAAAAATTTGAAGCAATAGATGAACCAGTGTTACAGCTCCTTGTTACTGCTCAGTTTTATTTGGCAAGTAAAGGAAAATACATCCTCGAGGTGAGGGCAGGCTGACCCAAAAGACACGAAGAGAAGAGAAGCCCCCAGCTCAGTTTTGGCTCCTCTTTTTATATATTTTTTTCTCCTCCCCCTGAGCCTGCCCAATGTAAATTGTGCTAGCCAGGAGAGCTGTTTATTTTACCTGAGGCCCTCACTCTGGTTCTCAGACCTTCCTTTATTCTATTTTCTCAGACTTTCCCCTTCTTTGTCTTTTAGCCACTGCCCTTTTGGACTCCTTTTTCCTATTCTAACTACCTAACATTCCCTCCTCAAGAGATGGAAGGCCCAATTCTTTGGGAATAGGGGCATTGAGGTCTCTCTGGCTACTTCCTGCTGCACTGGGGTGGTGAGGGGCATTGAGCGCCACCCGCCCCCCCCCCCCCTTGCTATTATCAAGCATCAGAGTCCTTATAGTAATGTAAATCTAAGGGTGAGTGGTATTTTTCATGGCTGGGTGTAGTGTTATATATCCATGTTGAACAGGCACTACATTTTGTAGCTTGCTGACCTGGACAGAGAAAAAACAGGTTAGACAATTGATAATACATGGAGCAATCATAAGCAGCACCAATATGGTGATAACAAGGATTAGTGGGGACATTAGGCCAAGGTGAAAGGGGAGAGAGCCCTCGGGGGTAGACAGGAGGATGGCACAGTTAAGAACCTCACAAAGGGTTATAGTTAGGTGTGGATTTTCCATCAGCACTACATGATATCTGAGGATTCTCTGATCGGACATCCATAAATGGCCTCTCCCATTTAGGAGTTGTTTATAAGTTGTTTCACTTGGTGGCTGGTAAAAATACTTAGTTTGCACCCAAAAGAGAGTTTTAAAGCATCTTCTATCAGGAAGGCAATAGCTGCAAGAGTTTGAAGGCAGGGAAAGATCTCTTCCCAGTAAGGGAGTACCCAGGTACCACCAGAAACTGGTGGGGAAATATTTGCCCATCCCAGCAACAAAGAAGTGCTCGGATGAATCATTCGTAATTGTTTTTTCTGTAGCACCCAAAATGGTACAGGTTTGGGAGGAGAAGTCTCTGAAATAAGAGGTCAGGACAGCATAGTTAGCCCCTGTGTCAACCAAGAAATTCTGGAACCTACACTGCCACATCCAGTTGTACCCTTGGCTCCAGCCCCATGACATGATGATTATTTGTGACAGGCAGGCTGGCTGGGCCACTTCAGTCCTGTTGAACCATCCTGAGGGAAGGCATGGCACTTGACCTTGAGGCTCTTGGGCCCCAAGGGCAGAATGCAACCCAATGTCCCAATTGATGGCATTTGTAGTAAGTCGTTTTAGGAAACTTGTCTCAATTTGGACACTCTTTGGCCTAATGTCCCACTTGTTTACAAATTAGACATTTGCCTTGTCCTTCAAGGACTCTGAGTTTGCCATAGGGCTTCCTGGAGGGCGGCCAGCATCTGGGCATGTGTTATCTCTTTCCTTCTCTCCTTTTCCTGTGCCTTGGCCTCCCTCTCCTGTTCTTTGTTATAAAAGGTATCTGGGGCTGTCTGGACCATCTCATCTAAAGAGGCAGCAGAGTCCTGCTCCTGTAGCTGTTGTAAGTTTATCCTGATGTCTGATGCACACTGGGACAGGAATTTGTCCTTTAAAAATCACCTGTCCCTTGTAAGAGCCTAAGTACAGATTGGTAAATTTTAGAGGGCTTCTTTTAGCGGGTTCACTGAGAGATGCTGTTGTTGTACATGTTGTAGAAAACATGGAAGATGAAGGCCTGAATATCTAGAGGAATTGGATATTATACAGTACTTAAAGGCCAGCTATTTTCTGGTTGTCTCTCCAGAAGATTGCAGAGGCAACATTGTGGGCCCAGATGGGGCTCAGGAGAAGAGCATGAAACAGGAGGGAAAGGGGCAGGGCACAACTTTTGAAAGAATGACAACCCAAGGGCATAATGTAAACCAATTAAAATCAATGGATTCAAGTAGACAAGTCAAATTCAAATAAACCTTGATCCTCAATCTGAAAACTAAATGACACACCCAGAGGCCCCAGGGCATTTCTAAAGAACTATCAAAAGATCAAGGAGTGAATGGTTCCCCAATTGTTGACATGATCCTCCCACTTATTAGCATATGAAATCGCCCAGCTAGGGAAAACGAACCACACCACATTCCATGACCCTCTGCAATGGCCCACAGCCTGTGGAGTATGCTTCTCTTTGAATCTGAACAGATCCACCTCTTACCTATCGCTGTGTCTTTCACTGAAATTTTGCAGTGAGACATCAAGAGCCTGAGCTTCATTATGTCCTAAAATCAGACACCATAGGTTTTGGCCAGGCTCAAGCCCCAGGAGAGGGGAGCTGAAGGGCCGGAGGAAAAAGCAGCAGGGAAAAATTGTGCTGAGGTATCCCCTTCATAACCTGTCAGGAAATCTGCTAAATACCTGACCAGTGCTCACAGTTTTTATTGGCCTGACCCTTGGCACAAAGGAAATTAAGGACAGAAGAACCCCCACCCGCTTGGGCAGTAACTACTAAGGTACAGCAGATATAGAGCCTTCAGGGCACCCTGGGGCACCCACTGCTGCTCACCTGGAGGCTCAAGGAATGAGAGATTATAAAGGAATTAAGATTTTGTTAACCATATGTCCTTCCAGTCATAGGGGTGAGGACTTTCTACCTCAACCAGAGGTTTCCTGGAATCTGAGACTGAGCTGTGTGAGCTTTCTGCTGAGTTTGTTTTTGCTGTCCTGCTTTCCAGCACACTGAGCTTCTTGTCATTTCCACTGAGCTGGGTCTCCTTCACGTTCAGCTTCCACTGTGGGAGCTTTCACAGAGTTGGGCTTATGCTGTGTTTGGCCTCCGCCTCGCGGGGGCCAAGCCGAGGTTGTTTCAGCCAGTTTAGATCCGAGAAATGGCACCATATATTTGGGGGGGGGGGGGGTTGTAATTTCCTCGGTTCTGTCTCTTCACAACAAAAATTTGAAGCGAGGGACAGACCCAGTGTCACAGCTCAGCTTTATTTGGCAAGCAAAGGAAAATACATCCTGGAGGTGTGAGGGTGGGCCAACCCAAAAGACACAAAGAGAGCCAGAGGCTTAATTTTGACTCCTCTTTTTATATGTTTTTTTCTCCTCCTCCTGAGCCTGCCCTCTGTAAACTGGGCTAGGCAGGAGGGATGTTTGTTTCACCTGAGGTGCCCACTGTGGTCAGCAGACCTTTCCTTTGTTCCATTTTAGCGGGCTTTTCCTTTCTTTGTCTTTTAGCCAGTATCATTTTGGCCTCCTTAATCCTTTTCTAACTACCTAACATGTCATATAAATTTATACTTCATATAATTCTTCTTGAGTAATCAAACAAAATTTAGGAAAAAAATTCAGAGTATTTATCAAAATCATTCTGAAAATGGTGATATAATAAAGCTTCTAAATATACCTATAATTTTGATATGTTCTAAAAGAGAAAAATACTTTTTATGTTAAAGGTAAAACTATTCTTCCCCTAAATGAAAGATTAAAAATGATTGTTAAGTACTTTTTTTTTTGACAGAAATTAAATGATGCTCTATGGTGTGATATAATAAAGCTTCTAAATATACCTATAATTTTGTTATGTTCTGAAAGAGAAAAATACTTTTTATGTTAAAGGTAAAACTATTCTTCCCCTAAATGAAAGATTAAAAATGATTGTTAAGTACTTTTTTTTTTTTGACAGAAATTAAATGATCCTCTATGGTTCTAATATATGTCACTTACTATATGTTGGACATCCTTCTATTGTAGCATATAGAGGATGATTTATTTTTTATAAATGCAAAGCAGTCCATTAAACGGGAATGTTTTTATTTCTTTACCTAATTTTCCCTTGGTAAACAAATTGAGAGACATTAAAAATTCAGCAAATAAATATATTTTTCACTTATCAGATTATTTTCTAAACTCCTAATATCAAAATGTCTAGGTAAATAAACGCACAGATAATATTCTAGAATTGGTACACATACAAATCTTAATTGAAAAACAGTTCCACCAAAAGTAATTATTATTTTGTATAGATTTCCAGGTCATGAAAATTATTGTGTACATCATTTTCACTGCATTTGAACACAAAAAAATAAACATTTTATTAGTTATGTTATTCTAGATTTCTTTAGTCTAGCAAAACATGAGTATAATATTTGAAGACTCATAATTGTACAATATTTCAGGAGAAAATCAGTAAAACTTAACGAACTTGTGTTTGTTACAAAATATAATTTTAATGTGTCTCCAATTAACACATTTAATGAGTAAAAGAATAACTGACATGTTTTGTTTAGAAACATCCTTAACAATTTGTCCAACCAGAGCTTGAACAAAGAGAAACATTATCCTCCTTGACTATGTATTCCAAAAGCAGCACACACACTTTAAGCATATTTAGAAGCTTCATTATGTCCAAATTTCTAACCTACAATGTTTTTGGAAATAGCTCATCCATTCATCCATCTATGAACAACATATACCTTCCAAAGTTTCAATTACAGTGGTAAACACTAAGAACACATAGATGTGTCAGACATGACCTCTATCCTTTAGGATTTAATGGAAACTGACTCATTCTGTTAAAAAAAAAAAAAAAGAAAAAAGATGGGTATTGTAGAATCAGGCAACTTAAATAATACTTGCTACATACTTATATCACCACAGGACTTATTCCTTGAATGAATGTGTGAATTACACCATTCTCTGATTACTAACTTGAAGTATGCAAATAATGAAGTATCCAAGTGTGTCTTCAGAAACCCTCCATTTTAGTGTTTAAGGTTTAATGTTTGTGGTATATATTTTACCCATTCTTCTCTCTGCTTCCATCAGTTCAGTTCAGTTGCTCAGTCATGCCCAACTCTTTGCCACCCCATGAGCCGCAGCACACCAGGCCTCCCTGTCTATCACCAACTCCCGGAGTTCACTCAAACTCATGTCCATCGAGTCGGTGATGCCATCCAGCCATCTCATTCTCTGTCATCCCCTTCTCCTCCTGCTCCCAATCCCTCCCAACATCAGTCCTTCCATCAGTCTTTTTCCAATGAGTCAACTCTTCACATGAGGTGGCCAAAGTATTGGAGTTTCAGTATCAACATCAGTCCTTCCAATGAACACCCAGGACTGATCTCCTTTAAGATGGACTGGTTGGATCTCCTTGCAGTCTAAGGGAACCTCAAGAGTCTTCTTCAACACCACAGTTCAAAAGCATCAATTCTTCGGTGCTCAGTTTTCTTTATATTTCAACTCTCACATACATACTTGACTACTGGAAAAAACATAGCCTTGACTAGATGGACCTTTGTTGGCAAAATAATGTCTCTGCTTTTTAATATGCTATTTAGGTTGGTCATAACTTTCCTTCAAAGGAGTAAGCGTCTTTTAATTTCATGGCTGCAGTCACCATTTGCAGTGATTTTTGAGCCCCCCAAAAATAAAGTCTAACACTGTTTCCACTGTTTCCCCATAGAGAAGCAATATTTTCATGACTATCAGATTAACTGTTCCTCTATATGTAGAAATGTCAGTATGTCATTGCCTTTTTCCTATCCAGGTTTCTATCATGAAAACACTGTCCATTATATATTTGGTACATCATAGTCTTCCTCTTAACTAAGGAATTAGTGACCTACTGAGGGGGATTAAAAAAAACAAAAACAAAAACAACTCATTCACTTGTATACATGATGCTCATCTTATCTCAATATATTTTGCCCACAATTTGCTATGAACCATTTTATGGTAGTAAACACACACTAATTTCAAATCCTGCCCATTTGGACAGGTACACACTTCTCTATTTAAAATGGATAATTAACGAGGATGTATTGTATAGCACAGGGAACTCTGCTCAATATTACGTGTCAGCCTGGATTGGAGGGGCTTTGGGAGAGAATGGATACAAATATATTAGGGGCTGAGTCACTTTGCTGTCCACCTAAAACTACCACATACATTAACTTTCTAATTTGTGCTCTTATAGAACTCAACTCCTGCCTTGTGGATTACATGTATGTCTCTTTGTAAGTCATGCACCAGGAAAATAGAGACCAGCTCTCTGTTTCAGTAGCTTTAAACCATAGCACTGTGCCTCCGTTACAAAATACACAAAGTTTAAATAAAATAAAGCAAAAGCAACAAAAAACCTTCTCCACCAGAATGCTAAAAAATATGCACAGTGATTTCCACTATTCCAACCAAATAAAAGTAAAAAGTATTTTATTTATATATGGTGGGAAAGATGAGAATAAATTATATATATACACATTTTCCACTTGAACTGTGGAAACAAGAATCATTATTACCTTGGAATTTTCCTTAAATGGACAATCTACAGTCTCACTCTGCATATGTACTTCAAAAATCATTGGGTGTCCATATTACTGGTATAATAAAAGTAAGAAATACTGCTCTATAGAATTTTGTAGGGACTGAAAAAGAATGAAATAAAGTTACAGAGAGAGAGAGAACTAAAAGGAATGGCAGGTGAAATGGGAGATATATTTGAACACTTGGGCTTCCAAGGTAAAGTATCTGTTTGCAGTCCCGGAGACCCGAGTTAGATCCCTGGGTTGGGAAGATCCCTTGGAGAAGGGCATGGCAACCAACTCCAGTTTTCTTGCCTGGAGAATCCCCATGGAAAGAGGAGCCTGGCGGGCTACAGTGCACAGGGTCACAAAGACATGACTGAACTACTGAGCACAACACAGTGTTCTTCAACAGTCAGCATGGCAGTGGTGGAGAACGGATGGAAAATGTAGGCAGACGTGCTGATCGACAGTTCTCCTTTAGGATAGATAAGCAATAATCCTGGATCTTTCGCAGATACTCATGTTGGGCTCCTCAACTCAGGCAAAATAAAATTATACATCCCAAAGCTTCAGTTCAGTTCAGTCGCTCAGTCATGTCTAACTCTTTGTGACCCCATGGACTACAGCACGCCAGGCTTCCCTGTCCATCACCAACTCCCAGAGTTTACTCAAACAAATGTCCGTTGACTCTGTGATGACATCCAACAATCTCATCCTCTGTCGTCACCTTCTCCTTCCGCCCTCATTCTTTCCCCGGATCTGGGTCTTTACCGATAAGTCAGTTCCTCGCATCAGGTGGCCAAAGTATTGGAGTTTCAGCTTCAACATCAGTTCTTCCAATAAACACCCAGGACTGATCTCCTTTAGGATGGACTGGTTGGATCTCCTTGCAGTCCAAGGGACTCAACAGTCTTCTCCAATACCATAATTTGAAAACATCAATTCTTCAGCACTCAGCTTTTTTTAGAGTCCAACTATAACATCCGGACATGACTACCAGAAAAACAATAGCCGTGACTAGACAGACCTTTGTTGGCACAGTAATACCTCTTCTTTTCAATAAACTGTCAAGGTTGGTCATAGGTATTCTTCCAAGGAGTAAGCATCTTTTAATTTCATGGCTACAGTCACCATCTGCAGGGATTTTCGAGCCCCAAAAAATAAACTCTGCCATTGTTTCCACTGTTGTCCCATCTATTTGCCATGAAATGATGGGATTAGATGCCATGATCTTAGTTTTCTGGATGTTGAGCTTTAAGTCAATTTTTCCACTCTTTTCTTTCACTTTCAGCAAGAGGTTCTTTAATTCTTCACTTTCTGCCATAAGGGTGGTGTCATCTGCATATCTGAGGTTATTAGATATTTCACTGGTGATCTTGATTCCAGCTTGGGGTTCATCCAGCCCAGCGTTTCTCATGATGTACTCTGCATATAAGTTAAATAAGCAGGGGGACAATATACAGCCTTGACATACTCCTTTCCCTATTTGGAACCAGTCTGCTGTTTCATGTCCAGTTCTAACTGTTGCTTCCTGACCTGCATACAGGTTTCTCAGGAGGCAGGTCAGGTGGTCTGGTATTCCCATCTCTTTCAGAATTTTCCACATTTTTGTTATCCACACAGTAAAAAGCTTTGGCATAGTAGGTAAAGCATAAGAAGATGTTTTTCTTGGACTCCCTTGCTTTTTTGATGATCTAGTGGATGTTGAAAATTTGATCTCTGGTTCCTCTGCCTTTTCTAAAACCAGCTTGAACATCTCTAAGTTCACAATTCACGATTTTTTTGAAGGCTAGCTTGGAGAATTTTGAGCATTGCTTTACTGGTGTGTGAGATGAGCCAATTGTGCAGTAGTTTGAACATTCTTTGGCATTGCCTTTCTTTGAGATTGGAACAAAAACAACTTTTCCAGTCCTGTGGCCACTGCTGAATTTTCCAAAGTTGCTGGCATATTGAGGGCAACACTTTCACAGCTTCATTTCTTAGGATTGGAAATAGCTCAACTGGAATTCCATCACCTCCACTAGCTTTTTTCATAGTGATGCTTCCAAAGGCCCACTTGATGTAGCATTCCAGGATGTCTGTCTCAAGGTGAGTAATCACACCATTGTGATTATCTGGGAAGTGAAGATTTTTTTTTTTTTTTTTTTTGCATAGATCTACTATGTATTCTTGCACCTCTTCTTAATATCTTCTGCTTTTGTTAGGTCCCTACCATTTCTGTCCTTTATTGAGCCCATCTTTGCATGAAATGTTCCCTTAGTATCTCTAACTTTTTTGAAGTGATCTCTAGTCTTTCCTATTCTATTGCTTTCCTCTATTTCTTTTCATTGAGCACTGAGCAAGGCTTTCTTATCTCTACTTGCTATTCTTTGGAACTCTGTATTCAAATGAGTATATCTTTCCTTTTCTCCTTTGCTTTGTGCTTCTCTTCTAGTCACAGCTATTTGTAAGGCCTCCTCATATAGCCATTTTTTAATTTTGCATTTCTTTTCCTTGGGAATGGTCTTGATCCCTGTTCCCTGTACAATCATAGTTGTACAGTTCATAGATGTACGTAGTTCATCCATAGTTCTTCAGGCACTCTATCAGATCTAGTCCCTTAAATCTATTTCCCACTTTCACTGTATAATTGTAAGGAATTTGATCTAGGTCATACCTCAGTGGTCTAGTGGTTTCCCTACTTTCTTCAATTTAAGTCTGATTTTGGCAATAAGGATTTCATAATCTGAGTCACAGTCAGCTCCCAGTCTTGTTTTTGATGACTGTATAGACCTTCTCCATCTTTGGCTGCAAAGAATATAATCAATCTGATTTTGGTACTGACTATCTGTTGACATGGAACAACAGACTGGTTCCAAACAGGGAAAGGAGTATGTCAAGGCTATATATTGTCACCTTGCTTATTTAACTTATGTGCAGAGTACATAATGAGAAATGCTGGGCTGGGGGAAACACAAGCTGGAATCAAGATTGCCAGGAGAAATAACCTCAGATATGCCTCAGATGACACCACCCTTATGGAAGAAAGTGAAGAACTAAAGGGCCTCTTGATGAAAGTGGAAGAGGAGAGTGAAAAAGTTGGCTTAAAGTTCAACATTCAGAAAACTAAGATCATGACATCTGGTCCTATCACTTCATGGCAAATAGATGGGGAAACAATGGAAACAGTGGCTGACTTTATTTTTCTAGGCTCCAAAATCACTGCAGATGGTGACTGCAGCCATGAAATTTAAAGACTCTTACTCCTTGGAAGAAAAGCTATGACCAACCTAGACCACATGTTAAAAAGCAGAGACATTACATTGCCAACAAAGGTCCATGTAGTCAAGGCTATGGTTTTTCCAGTGGTCATGTATGGATGTGAGTGTTGGACTATAAATAAAACTGAGCACCAAATAATTGATGCTTTTGAACTGTGGTGTTGGAGAAGACTCTTGAGAGTCCCTTGGACTGCAAGGAGATCTAACCAGTCCATCTTAAAGGAGATCAGTCCTGGGTGTTCATTGCAAGGACTGATCCTGAAGCTGAAACTCCAATACTTTGGCCACCTGATGCAGAGAGCTGAGTCACTTGAAAAGACCCTGATGCTGGGAAGGATTGAGGACAGGAGGAGAAGGGAACAAAAGAGGATGAGATGGTTGTATGGCATCACCAACTCAATGAACATGGGTTTGGGTAGACTCTGGGAGTTGGTGATGGACATGGAGGCCCGGCGTGCTGCGATTCATGGGATCGAAAGAGTCAGACACGACTGAGAGAGTCTTGTGTTGTTGGAAGAGGGTGTTTGCTATGACCAGTGTGTTCTCTTTGCAAAACTCTGTTAGCCTTTGCCCTGTTTCATTCTGCACTCCAATGCCAAATGTGCCTGTTACTCTAGGTGTTTATTGACTTCCCACTTTTGCATTACAGTCCCCTATAATGAAAAGGATATCTTTTTTGTGTGTTAGCTCTAGAAGGTCTTGTAGGTCTTCATAGAATCATTCAACTTCAGCTTCTTCAGCATTATTCATCCTAGAGCTACAAGTCACTTAACCTAGATGGTATCTTTAGTAAGTTGAATGTGTTAAGGTATTTTTGAACAATTATCAACAGTAATTTTTTTCTGTTATACATTCACAGGAATGACGGTATGACAAAGCCACTAGGCAACTAAATCCTACCCTTTCATGAGCCTTGGAGAACATCCTCAGTAAACATTTTAAATGGACTTATTAATTTATACTATTGTAGAACTCAACTCCTGCATTGTAAATTATATGTCTGTCTCTTTGTAAGACATGCTTCATAAAGAGACCGATTCTGTTTCTATAACTTTAATCCATGGCACTGTGCCTACACACAGCATGTTCTCTGTACCTGCTTAATTAGGGACTGTTTGGTTAAATGACAGAGTGAATGATGGACTAAATAGTTTGAGTAAGAAAGATGTTGCTTGTCATCACAACCTAACCAGGAGAAAAAGAAAATCCTCAGCGGTGGTATGAAGAGAATCATTAAGCAACAGGTGCCCATGCCTTGGTTTTTCAAGTAGCAGCTTCTCCAATCCCTCAGCAGGTAATGCCAGATACTCCATCACTGACAGCCCCAGGGAAGCCCACTTAAAGGGTAACTGCCACTTTAGAGGGGTATCATTCACAGAGAGAGCAGGATACTCAGTCTATTTTCTATACATATACTACACAACTTCTGAACATAAACCAGAATATATAAAACAGTTGTATTGAATTGTACTGTCCTCTCTGCCACAGCCAGGGTTGTTGGGTAGTATAGATGCACATTAGAGAGTTACAGGAGTTTGTTTGAAAATAGAAAAAAAAGAGAGATGCAAGGTAATGTAAGTAAAATCGTAAAATGAATTTTATGTATCATTAATTCTGATAACTGATTTTATTGCTTTGGAAAATTATTATGGCAGTCTGCTACAAAATACGTAACGTAATTTAAATTTCAGAACACAGTTTTTGGCAAATCACTAGAAGCAATATTTTTAATCAATGAAGTGGATCTAATTTGGATTTCAGATGCACAGAGAGAGAAGTTTCCTAAGGTAAGCACTTTGTATCTCACAGCTGCGTTTTAAATGTTGTTTCAAGGAGCAAAATTAAATAATGGCTCTTAATTTATATACAGAAAACCCACAAAAGATCAAAGTCTAAGCTCTTTCCTTGTTTCAGATTTTAATTGATATTTTATACAGTCATTACAGTTCCCAGAAATATTTTATGACCACTCCGCCCAACAGTTTTGCCATGAACCAGATGATGTTTAGGGGTTCTGTTAGAAAACCTAGTAAATATTACTTTAGGAATAAGGATATTTAAATTGCTATCACTTGGCTCTAACCAACAACCTAACTTTACCAGTTATTGATTTTCAAAAGTTTAAAGCAGGAAAGACAGGACCACGTTGTTTCCTAAAGTTTAATTTTTTTCCAGTCAGTTCATACTTTTTTGATGGCTTCACCTTTTTCAAAAGGTTTGACTACACCAAACATCAATGCTACAAATGTAGGTCTCATACAGTGGGAAAATAAAATCTCTGCTTTCCTATTTGCTCTACTACTAAGTGTTGCTACATGTGAGAAAGGCAATGTTCATATCAGTTGGTTGACTTCCCACTGTGAGCTGCAGGCAGCAGTCACAGAATCCTGGCTTTGTTTTATTATTCCTAGAGCAATCACCCATGATACTAGCAGATAAAGCTATCCACTGCATTTAACCTAAAACCTAGATGAGGTCAGTGGCTGTCAGCGTGGAACGAGAGCTACTGCTGCTGCTGCTGCTAAGTCGCTTTAGTTGTGTCTGACTCTGTGCGACCCCATAGACGGCAGCCCACCAGGCTCCCCCGTCCCTGGGATTCTCCAGGAAAGAACACTGGCATGGGTTGCCATTTCCTTCTCCAATGCATGAAAGTGAAAAGTGAAAGTGAAGTCGCTCAGTCTTGTCCAACTCTTAGCGACGCCATGGAGTGCAGCCTACCAGCCTCCTCCGTCCATGGGATTTTCCAGGCAAGAGTCCTGGAGTGGGTTGACATTGCCTTCTCTGGGAATGAGAGCTAGTATTGTATAAACTGGGCCTTCCTTTGGACATCTTTGAGGAATGCAAACATCTTTCCAAAAATGATGCCTGTATGATGATGGGAGGAAGAATTAATTAACTCTGCTTATTGATGGGAGATCACAGGCTTTAAAATCACTGGGCCAAATTCTGTTTTTACTTATGTATCTATTATTCCTGATGAAGTCAAGATGTACATAAATGAAAGCAGAAGGTGGCCCAACTCATTCTAGATACCAGCCTGTTTTAGCTTAGTCTTAAAATGGCTTTATATCTTGCATGAAAAAGACATGTTCAGAATACCAACTTTTAGGACCTGTGATTTACAACCTGTTTTTCTATTGACAAAACTTTTTTTTTTTTTTTTTTGTCTGAGCCACCAGGAGCCTCCCAGTAAAGAATTTGCCTGTAATGTAGGAAGCACGGGTTTGATCCCTGGGTCTGGAAGATCCCCTAGAGAAGGGAATGGCAACCCACTCCAGTAATCTTGCCTGAAAAATTCCATGGACAGAGGAGCCTGACAGGCTATGCTCCTTGGGTCGTAAAGAGTTGAACAAGACTGAGTAACTATCACTTTCACTTTCTTTATGGGTTTCCCTGGTGGCTCACTGGTAAAGAGTCTACCTGCCATTGCAGGACATGTGGGTTCAATCCCTGGGTCAGCAAGACCCTCCTGGAAAAGGAAATAGCATCCTGCTTCAGTATTCTTGTCTAGAAAATCCCATGGACAGAGGAGCCTGGTGGGCTTTAGTCCATGGGGTTGCAGAATAGGAAACCACTTAGCAACTGAACAGGAACCTTTCTTTAGGATGTACAGAAGAAGGTGAGAAGACTTAGCTCCCCTGAAGTGAATTTAACATAATTTGGTGCAAAAAGTAAGGTATTTTCAAAATGATGTCAGGAACCAATTTGCTAGGTAGTCCTCAGACAAAGAGCAGGTCACCTGAGTCTCCTGGGGAAGTTATCCCCTAAGGAAATGAAACTTCTGATCCTCTGAGCTGCACACACTCTGATAACTGAATTGAAGAACTTTTGAATAGAACACGAGAGCTGCATTTTTCACAATACAAGTTCAAAATGTTCAATCTTTGTCATGTAGAGCAATTCCAGGAAATTCAGTATGCCATCATCAAGGGGGAAGTAAGATTATCAGGAAATCATATTAAACTACTGATGATTTAATCTTTTCCCTAACAGACCACTTTAGGAAAGGCACAAGTTTCAGGCAATAGCAGCAGCTAGAGAGGATGATACTCTGACAAATGCCCTGTAATTAGGTGATATTATTTGAAAAACCATAATATCCTCAAGGTATCAGAGGACATAGAAGAAATGCATTTGAGTTTCTTCAGAAGGTGGTAAAACAATATGGTTCTTACAAAAGGATGGCTCATCCTTTTATAAAGATAGTGGATCAAAATACACAGAATAATTCCACAATAATGTATGAATAGTGTATATACTCATATTCATTAAAGGCAAATAACCAGAAGGAAATAAAGCAAAATACTGAATGTGTGTCATAGGAAAATTAAGAAGGATTCTCTTCATTATTCCTATGTTTTATATACATTATAATAAAATTAAATTCTTAAATATTAGAATGGAATATAATTAAAGAATTGTATTTTAAATATTTGTGTAGTGAAACTATAGTACATGTAGGCATCTGATTTATAGGTTAAAGAATGCCTTAAATGTAACAAAGTGAAATTTCTTGTCATTTAATTAGGAAGATCATTTTTATACATGAGTGCACTTAAATGGAACATTCAGATCATTTCAGTATGTGCTTACTGTTTGCCAGTCCTTTCCTGGATAATAGGATACCAAGAGTTTTTTGAACTCGCTTAATAATTCACAAATTATGTTAAAATAAAGCATACTATTTAATCTTTACAACTCTGTTAACTTTTCAGTTCAGTTGCCCAGTTGTGTCTAACTCCTTATGACCTCATAGACTGCAGCACGCCAGACTTCCCTGTCCATCACCAACTCCTGGAGCTTGCTCAAACTCCTGTGCATCATGGAAGTGATGTCATCCAACCATCTCGTCCTCTGTTGTCCCCTTCTCCTCTCATCTTCAATCTTTCCCAGCATCAGGTCATTTCCAATGAGTCAGTTCTTGGCATCAGGTGGCCAAAGTATTGAAGTTTCAACTTCAACATCAGTCCTTCCAATGGATATTCAGGACCGATTTCCTTTAGGATGGACTAATTGGATCTCCTTGCAGTCCAAGGGACTCTCAAGAGTCTTCTCCAACACCACAGTTCAAAAGCATCAATTCTTCCATGCTCAGCTTTCTCTATAGTCCAACTCCCACATTCATAGTGACTACTGGAAAAACCATAGCTTTGACTAGACGGACCTTTGTTGGTAAAGTAACATCTCTGCTTTTTAATATGCTGTCTAGGTTGGTCATTGCTTTTCTTCCAAGGGGCAAGTGTCTTAATTTTGTGGCTGCAGTCACCATCTGCAGTGACTTTGGAACCCCAAAAAATAACCTTTTATTTTCAACAAATGTGCAGTTGAAAAAACAAAGGATTCAGCCATACAGTTATGAAGAGGGAGAGGCAGAGATTAAAACCACAGTTTCCCCTGCCATGCTTAATTTTCTTTCTACTTTATAATTGCTTCCCAATAATTGAAGTAAAAGATTCAGTCTTTTTGATTCACTATAGCCTAAATGTATTATTCGTGGAAAGGCTGAGATAAAGTGACTAATGTAATTCCTTGCAGGACAGCAATGACCAGAGACAACAATTTGTGGAATCAATATTCCACAGAATGAGTATGCTTCCTGCACTATATGAAGGTACCAGAGAAGGTGGAAAATGTTAACAGAACAGCACATGGCACATTTTATAAGCACAGAAAGACCAGTGCGAGTGATGTAAAGGGGAAGAGAGACAAAGAGGAGTGGGATGTACTTAGAGAAACAGGCAGAAGCACTCAGCATCAGATCTTGAAGGCAATGTCAAGAACTTTAGTCTTTATCACACAAGACTATAAATATCAATATATTCAAGAATAGATGAAGTATAAGACTCTAATTTAAAAAAAAATATGGCTATACTATGGAAAATTGTAAGAGATGTGTCAGAGAGGAAAAGAAGTGATTAGATTAGGAGCTTTTATAGTATATAAACTATATATAAAGGTGCTGAATATGTGACTTATGATGATGGTTGTGATTATGCCTCAATTAAACCAGGAAAAGGCAGCCTCTGAGTGGTCACAGGATGATCATCATCTACATCCATTTATTAGCCAACCAAAATGTTCACACAAGTCACTTAGGAAGAAACCTAGGTCTCTATTATACAATTATCCTCAAAGCTGGGCCATATTAGTTAGTGACTATCCACTATCACTATGGATTATAAAACAAAATAAATATGATTCATTAACTCCAGAAATTTATATTTATTTTAATGGAAATATGTATTTTAACTATAGCATATGAGATAATTCTAAGAAATAAAATGGGTTTTCATATTATTTTGACTTATTGAATAGTGTTTATTCATTTAAATAAGTATCACTAAGAACTACTTGATATTTGACCTCAGTCATGTATGTGCCCAGTTGTTGATTCAATTGTTTTGCTAAAGGACCTGCATGATTTTCTACTCAGCAGTAGGACATTTATAAAAATAAATGTTTTCTTACTATTTTGTGTATAGTCAAGAATAGGCTCTTGATCAAAATATTTGAAACAATTGAACTGATTAACCATATGTCAAAAGCCAAACTCCACTTTACCATTGAGGCTTACTTAAATTACTATATAACCATGACTCAATATGCTAATCTGGCTTTCTAAGGACCTGGTAAATTGCTGCACCTGAGAATGCTTAATTTTAAGAGCTTATTATCAACTATGCATTGAAAGCCTCTGAGGCAGACTTGAAAAGGCCCCACTTAGCTGAGGAATCCATCTGCTGTCCCTCTAGATTCCCGCCACACTCCCTGCCAGGCAATTCCTGCAGTGCACTGCTTGCAGCCAATGTGTGAGCACTCCAAGGGCACAAATGAAGACCAGTGCTTTGAGGATTCCCCGAGTGGCCCAGTGTTTCAGAATCTCCTTGCCAAGGCAGAGAACATGATTCCCTGGTCCAGGAAGATTCCACCTGCCTTGGCACAGCTAAGCCAGCATAGCATATGCCGCAACTACTGAGCCCGTGTGCCCTAGAGCCCATGCTCTGCGACAAGAGAAGTCACTGCAAAGAGACGCCCACACAGGGCAACTAGAGAGTAGATGTCGCTCACAGCAGCTAGAGAAAGCCAAGGAACAGCCATGAAGATCCAGTGCAACCAATAAAAAAACAAAACAAAACATGACTTTGCACTGCAGGACTTCTCTGATGAGTGACGTTGGCTCTAGGAGTCCTAGCTGATCTTGACAAGCTTTCTTGAATCTGCCCTGCAAATTCTGAGACTATTTATCTTCAAACATCCTGCTTTTCCCTGTTATTTTTCAACATCTTTATAGTTGTAGGCTCTCTGCACTTTCTTCATTTCTCTCCTTTTTTATTTTTAACCTGCATCCCCTGCAATCATTCACTCATATGTCTAATTCTGTCTTTGCATGTGTTTCTCAGAGGAACCCTACAAACAAAAGCATTGCCAATAGCAATCTGAGAAAACAGGCAGGATAACAAAAAGCTGGCAAGACTCCAACTGGTGATGTTTTAATTACTAGCGAGTTCACTGCTGGTGACCTGCAAAGATATTCCAGGAATATCCAAGAATACTCATTGGGAGTTGCCTCCCAGGTGCAATGATGTCAGATTTTAAAGATATAGGGGTAAATAGGTTCTGACCCCAGTTTCCAATGTGTGTGGATGTGCGGGAGGGGTTACCCCACACCGCAAAGCAATTCTCTGCCACCAACTGGCTGTCTCACAATTCTACTCAATTTTGACACTATCTACCTAGAAATAGTGTCAGATTCCACAAACGTACCTGATGGCTCAGTGGTAAAGAATCCCCTGGCAATGCAGGAGATACGGGTTTGTTTTTGTGTCAGAAGCTCACCTGGAGGAGGAAATGGCAACCCACTCCAGTATTCTTGCTAGAAAAATCCCATAGAAGAGGGGCCTGGTGGCCCACAGTCTATAGGATCATAAACAGTCAAACACACAACTCAAGGACTGACACACACCACAGGTTAAGGGCTCAGCCCCACAATACCTCCTGTATACCAATGGCAAATGCAAGCTTGTTTTTCTGACCAATCAGCTATAAACTGGAGTGGGGGGAGGGTTTCCCACTCCTTCCTTCGCTTGATTAAATTGCTAGAGCAGAGCGGCTCACAGAACACAGAGAAATATTTTACTTGCTAGATAACAGCCAGATGAAAGAGATGCATAAGGCAGGGGATGGAAAAGGCCTCAAAGCTTCCATGCCCTCTCTCTTGAAGCGCATGACTCACCCCAAGTCTCCACATGTTCACCAACTCAGAACAAACCCCAGCCTTTTGGGTTTTTATGAAGGCTTAATTACATAGGCATGGTTGATCTAAAAATTGGCCACAGGTGATCAAACTCAGTCGCCAGCCCTTCTCCCCTCTTTGTAAGTCAAGGGGTTAGGACTGAAAGTTCCAATCATCTAATCACATGATTGCCTCCTCTGGCAAACAGTCTGCATCCTTAGGTGGGGTCCAAAGTTCACCTCATAACACAAGAAAAGACACCTACATGGCTGTCAGCACTTAGGGAATTCCAGAGGTTTTAGGAACTCAGCCAAGAACTCGGACGAAGACCAAATGTATATTTCTTATTATTGATCACAGTATCACAAGAGGGGTGACAATGTCTATAATAGTAGTAGTTATCTCAGGGTTAGAGCTGAATTGTGATAACACATTGCGGAGGAATAATGAGAAACTGAGGGTTGTTACCAAACAGGAAAGGCTACATATGAAAGTCGTGGGGGATCTTTTATTAACTTACAAAGAGGCAATTTTCTCCTGGAATGGGTGATTAGACACAGTTGAGCAGCAGACTGAGGTCCAGATAGAATAACAGAGCTCATGTGACAATTTCCAGCTCATGTAGCTCATTATGCTAAAGTTAGACCCTTATTGTTAAACCTGAACCCTAGTAAATATAGGAATGAGATTTTCTAGGAGACAGACATCTTTAAACCCTCAGGCTCACAGACTTGCTTAACCCACTTCTTCCAGCATTACCCCCATCCTGGAAGATGCAAGGGAAGACTGTCTCCAAGAGTCCATAAGGATTCAGCTCAGTTGTCTCCATCTCCTCTCTTGGTTTCCAAGCTAAGTTTACATTGAAGGAAAAATCATCTGTGGACTTGCAGGGCCTGATAAGCAAAGGAAGAAACTATACTCCAAAAGAGCTGCCAGGGACTAAATATTGAGTCAAGAGTATCCCTGTGACCACTTTAGAATATACTTGATTACTTGGACCAGAATGTAAGACTGGGTCCCTAAGGAGTCATTTATTGCAAAGCACTTTTTCCCTTGGGACGCCAGACTTCAACAGATAAGATGCTGGAGAAAAGTCACTGCTGGATTAGCTCTTAGAAGTGGAGAAAGAGATGGTCACCACTGAGTGGAGTATACCCCTTAGTTGTCGTGGCAAGTGGTATAGAGAAATAAATAGAGGGCTGAAAGTAGTAGAAATAGTGAGATATTAATAGATTATCATGTGAAAGCAGATTCACAGAAGATAATCTTTCAGAGGAGATCCCAGAAGACAATCTGTTCATCAGGACTACAAGAATTCACTTATTAATCGAGTACTGTCAACATTAAGAAGGTCAACTGTGATTATGCAAGCTAATCCTGAGGTTATGAGAGTAGCCAGAGAATGATGATTATATGGATGAAGATGAATAAAGCTGTAAAGTAAAAGAAACCAGGTGGCAAAATTGAGAGTTCTAAGTTGTCAAAAGCCAAAAGTCTGTGTTAGCTTAAATATCAGCCTGGTAGAGTGATATTCAAGGAAATTTGACACATGGTAAGTTCTGAAACTGGAAAATAGAGTATGATATAGTGGGGACAAAATAGATAGGCAGTCAACAGCTGTGGTGCTTAATATCTATAACCAGGAAAATGTAAGAACAGAATTATCAGGAGGATGAAGGCAGTTCTGTCAATGAAAAGACATGATCCCTTATTCAGTACCTAGACCAGACCCAATTTTTATGTCAAAAACTCTGATTGAAGAAGTATCTGAGTCCTTAGAAGAAAAATTCCTGCAACACAACTGCAAGAATCCCTCTGTTTCCCCAAGGGGACCTATGGTCATTTAACTAGGCGACTTTACAGTGGGAAAAAGAATAGTCAGACACTAAGGGACAAAGAGTATAATACCTGAAGACACACAACATCAAATTAGCTTCCTGTTGAAATGGCATATTAGCTAAATTTCTGCTCAAAGAGGGAAAAAGCCAATAGGTTTTTTTTTTTTTTTTTTTATTTTTTTTTTTGCCAATAGGTTTTGAAAGCCTATAATTTGCTACCTGCTAAGTCACTTCAGTTGTGTCTGACTTTGTGACCTCATGGACAATAGCCCACCAGGCTCCTCTGTTCATGAGATTCTCCAGGCAAGAATAACAGAGTGGGTTGCCATTTCCTTCTCCAGGGGATCTTCCCCAACCAGGAACTGAACCTGAATCTTTTACATATGCTGCATTGGCAGACAGATTCCTTACCACTAGGGCTACCCCTGGTGGCTCAAATGGTAAAGAATCTGCCTGCAATGCAGGAGACTCAGGTTCCATCCCTGGGTTGGGAAGATCTCCTGGAGAAGGGAATGGCAATCCATTCCAATACTCTTGCCTGGGAAATACCATGGACAGAAGAGCCTGGTGGGCTATAGGCCATGGGGTCTCAAAGACTTGGACACAACTGAGTGACTAAGACACACACAACTCATTTAATAAAATTTCTTAATTTTTTTATTTACATTTGCTGTATTATTAGATGCATGATTGGCAGGCACCTTGGCATGACATACAAAGCATGGTGTTTAGGCCCAATGCATCCAGGGACCCATATAATGGGTATTCTTCCAGTCTTTAGTGAATAATTGGAATTGATACACTTGGCAGTGTAGTAACCTCCACATTTTGTTCTTGGCCTATGGGGTAAAAGCTATCGTAGCAGGAAAGCCCACAGAGAAATCTCTGAACCTGTACTCCATCACACATTGACTGAGATAGCAAATCCAAAACTGTGAAGCATTCTGGAAGGAGAAAGAGATATGATGGAGCTTAATGCCATGATTCAAGATGTCAATGACACACAGTTACTAATACTTATCATACCTACATATATTTTGCCCTTTAGCCTCTGTAGAAGTAGAAGGATCTGAAGATTAAGTATAGACTACTGTAATAAATAGTACCCCACTATAAATGGCAAAGGAGAGGGGAATGGACAAAGTTGATTTACAGATAGTTTAGCTTGCTATGTGGGTTTTTTTTTTTTTTTTTTTTTTAAAAAAAGGAACCTTGAAAGATAATGGAGAATGTCAACTTTCCCAACAGGTGGAGCTGCAAGCTTTGCATTGTTGCAAACTACTTCCTGTTTGGAAGTAGTCCAATATGGGGACATGATAGATATACAGATGATATGAAAGTGAAAAGTGAAAGTCGCTCAGTTGTGTCTGACTCTTTTCCACCCCATCGACTATACAGTTCGTGGAATTCTCTCTGCCAGAATACTGGAGTGGGTAGCCATTCCATTCTACAGGGGATCTTCCCAACCCAGGGATCAAATCCAGGTCTCCTGCACTGCAGGTAGATTCTTTACCAGCTGAGCCAGCAGGGAAGCCCACAGATGATATAGATATACATGAAGATATATAGATATATATTCTTGGGCAATGGTCAATGGCATGGTCATCATATCAGGGGCTGAAGGTAAAAAGCAAGTAATATTGACAACAAGGATATTTGGGACTGAAGCATGTGGATGGACATTTAGGATTCAGCACAAAGAGCAAACATTTTTACCATACATTGATGGCTACCAAGAATCACTCAGAAAACAAGAGGCATTTTGCTAAGTCAGCAAATGACTTGACCAATAAATAGTAGTGAGCCATCACCATTTTTTGGTCTGGACTGGCACAATGAGCACATGGGCAAAGTGGTCATGGTGGCATAAAATAAAGCTATTATAGCACACATTACCTGAAGGGCCCACAGTTCATACACATATATGACTATTTCATATGTTGAATGCCTTTCTCTTTCTTGCTTACAGATCCTTAACCAGCAGCACTATTTGAGGTATTATGAGATGTCTGATCCACAGGGATGTAATGCACAGAACATAGCATCTGGTCAGATAATACTTCATCTTGAGAAAAATGAGTGCATCCATGACCATAGGGTCCTAGGGTCTACCAATAGAATAAAGTATTGTACCATCCAGAAAAGGTTGACTTTTTAGAAAACTGGACTTGTACAGCTAAAGTGCCAACTCAGAGACAACTTTCTGAAAGAATGGGATGATACTTTTCAATATGCAGTGTGATGTATGAACTTAAAGACAATCCTATGGTGATATCCACAAGACAAATATGTGGGTCCACCAGCCAATGAGTGGAACCAGAGGTGACTCCATATATCATCACTCAAAATGACCTACTGAAAAGTGTACTTCTCGCACTCACAATTTACAGGGTTGAAAGTCCTGGTCACCAGAAGAATGTACTCTTGCCAGGGGACACATCAAGTGCTCCAGTGGACTACTCTCTCTGGCTATAGCCTAAGAACTTTAGAGTACGTGTGTTCAGGGGCCAGCAAGTAAGAAGAGTTAATCATCACAACAAAAGTAATGGACCTTGATCACAATGAGAAAGTGTGAATGATTTTACAAAATGGAAACAAGAAAGAATTAATATGTAATCCATTTGATTCCCATGGGTGCCTCTTCACATTCCCTTACCCCACTGGAACTGTGAAAGGACATGTTCAGAAATACTGGCTTGAAAAACATATTTTTGAGGATAGAATGTTGAGGTACTTCCCATTAGGTTTGCTTCTTTTTGTTTTCAGGAATCAAACTCTTTTTGTTGTTGTTGTTATTGTGGTTTGTTTGTTCATTTTGGATGCATCCCACTGCTTGTGGGGTCTTAGTTCTCTGACCCCTGAGGGACCAGACTTAGGCCCTTAGGAGTGAGAATGTAGAGTCTTAATCCCTGGACTGCCAAGGAATTCCCAAAAAAAGGCATTTCCAATAGCTTAGACACTTCAGTAATGAGTCACAGTACCATGTAAGCCACCAAGATCTGCAAAGGAGATAGCTGAGGTTTTTTTCACTTTCACTTTGGAGCTTTGCAGCCAACTTTAGCAGAGGGGAGTATTTTGTACTACAGATCTTCTTCAAGGCTTCTCCTTCAAAAAGATAAACTCATGGGAAACATATAGAAGCAATTCCCTAAACTTGTGGAGTACATATGATCTACATGATGCAAGGAGTGAGTAGTGGCAGCCATGAAAAATATGTAAATCAGACCTCTTGTTGATAGCATGCTTGACTGATGTCCAAGCTCCTGCCTCTCTGGATTCACCATCATGTTTGTGCTAAGACCACAGTTCTCATAGTCTTCTCCCACATACTGACTGAGTACTGTGGAGATGCAAATACAAGTCTATTCCTGCAAGTTATGGGCCCTTTATGCGAAAACTTTGACTCCAGGACCACCATCAACCTGGCTGAAGGTTTCCTAGAAATGCACTGTAGTCTGAGATTCTTTCTACTCAATTTCTTTCCTCCCCCACCCCTCCTGCATATGTGTTAGACATTATCACAGTTTGCAGCCTCTTTCTATTATCTCACTCCTCTTTATCCTTCACCAATGTTCCCCTCCATACATTTCTTGTAAGTCATATCCCACTTTGATGTTTGCGTTTTGGAGATCTCAGATTAAAGAACTCTGCAATGGGTTGGACTCAGAAGTCATTCTCTGTCACGTTAATAGTAGTCATATAAAGTAAATGTTATCGTTGCCATCATGTCAATGAGGAAATTGGGGCTCTAGGAGCACATTTTTTCTAGAGTAAAAGAGCTGGAAGATTATAGAACAAAGTCTATTTGAATCTAAGACCAATTCACTTTCCACTGTACCTAGAAGTGATTCTTGGCTTTTCAGTTCAGTTCAGTTCAGTTGCTCAGTCGTGTCCGACTCTTTGCGACCCCATGAATCGCAGCACGCCAGGCCTCCCTGTCCATCACCAAGTCCCGAAGTTTACTCAAACTCATGTCCATCAAGTCGGTGATGCCAACCAGCCATCTCATCCTCTGTCATCCCCTTCTCCTGCCCCCAATCCCTCCCAGCATCAGGGTCTTTTCCAATGAGTCAACTCTTCGCATGAGGTGGCCAAAGTATTGGACTTTTAGCCCTCAGTTAATTATTACCAAGTCTTTGGAATCCAATCACTATTTTACTGTAGTCATTTTCAGCTGAACTTAAGATCCATAATCGCTTTTGCTCTCTATCTTCCATCCACAAAGGCTTTTTCCATTTTTATTAAATGTATAGTCTATCCTTCTAAGTGTCAAAGAAAATCTCTCTCCTACCTTCTTTCTCCAGTTAATTTCTCATCATACACTAGATATCATCAAATATTTCTTCAAGAATATCTCTTCTGGCCTCTATTACACTACATTCAATATTGAATAATATTTAAATAATCCCAACATTTCCCTCACTCATGTAGTCCATTAGTGATAATCTCTGACTTCTTCATATCTTTGCTTTATCAATATCATACAATACAGTTACCACAATAGATACTCACTAATCTATTATTGAAAGACTGAAGAAAGGACTAAATGAATACCACCTGCTTTTTAACAAGTGGTTTTCAGGACATATGTTGTGTTTGTTTCAAAACCCATTCTAATCAAAAAGGATGATTAGAAATAGCTGACATACACTTTGTGCTTTGATCATCATGAAAGTGAAAGTGGAGAAAGCTGCTCAGTCGTATCCGACTCTTTGCGACCCTATGGACTGTTTCCTACCAGGCTCCTCCATCTGTGGGATGTTCCAGGCAAGAATACTGGAGTGGGTTGCCATTTCCCTCGCCAGGCGATCTTCCCAACCCAGGGATCAAACCCAGGTCTCCCGCACTGCAGGCAGATGCTTTACCATATGAGCCACCATCATCATACTGCTAATAGATTTCAGTCACCCTGTAGTAACTACTAAAGACCAAGTTGAGAGACTGGGAAATTAGCAAATGAGGTGGCTACAAATGGCAGCACTGTTAAATTTTGTTTACTGCTGGAAATGATTTTGACAAGTAGGACATTATCAATTTCTTTCTTTATACTGTTTTTTTTTTTTAATAATATCACACAAATCCAATTGTAGAAAATAAGAAAGGTACAATTTGTCAACCAAGATAAATACAAGTACTGACATTCATTATTATTCAGTTTCCCTTTACTTCCATGAACAGGAAGGATTGAATGTCCTCAACCTTTTGAATTTTGATGTGGCCACCAAAGTTACGACCATGAATTGTGACTGGAAGTGAGCACATTTCCAGTTCTCACTCCGAGTTCTATATGGGCACCTAAAGCAGAAATCAATATGACAGAACATTTTTTCCAGGATCCGTGAGTGCCTAGAGCTGAATTCTAAGCCATCCAGAAAGAGCAGGAAGAAACATTTGCTATTTTAAGCCACTGATATTTGGAGGTTATTCTTCCACACATTAAAACATATTCAATCCAGACTCTTAAACTGTGTTCACATGTATTCCTAGAGAAGTGTAGAAGTTGTGCATAGGAGGGAGTATCTACCTAAAGATATTCTTTTAAGTTCTTAGCTAAGTGCTTAGTTGCTCAGTCATGTTTGACTCTTTGCGACCCAATGGACTGTAGCCAGCCAGGCTCTTCTGTCGATGGAGTTTCTCCAGGCAAGAATACTAGAGTGGATTGCCATGCCCTCTTCTAGGGGATCTTCCTGCATTGCAGAAGGGTTCTTTACTGGCTGAGCTACCAGGGAAGCCCTGCTAGATAAAATGGAGGGCGAACAACTATATACATGCATGCTAAGCCTCGTCAGTCATGTTTGACTCTTTGCAACCCTATGGACTATAGCCCTCCAGGCTTCTCTGTCCATGGAATTCTCCAGGCAAGAATACTGGAGTGGGATGCCATGACCTTCTCCAGGAGATCTTCCAGACCCAGGTGTGGAACTCCTGTCTCTTATGTCTCCTGCATTAATAGGCAGTTTATTCAACTCTAACGCCACCTGGGAAGCCCAAACAACTGTACGGAGCAGTAAATGAGCAAACTATCTTCACAGCTATTTAGATCTTAGATGTCATGTTTTACAGCTACAAAAGTGAGTGGCATTTAAAGTCATGAAATGTATTCACAAAGAGAGTTCTTAAATGTTTACTATGTAATTGAGTCTTTTTTTTTTTTTTTTTTTGAGCCCTTTTTAAGAGTGGTTATTATGAAAATTGGGCTTCCCTTGTGGTTCAAAAAAAAATCCACCTGCAATGTGGGAGACCTGGGTTTGATCCCTGGGCTGGGAAGATCCCTTGGAGAAGGGAAAGGCTACCCACTCCAGTATTCTGGCCTGGAAAATTCCATGGACTGTGTGGTCCATGGGGACGCAAAGAGTCGGACATGACTAAGCAACTTCACTTTCATTTTCATTATGAAAATTAGCTGGAAAGCAATTAATATAAAAACTCATAAATTACCAGAACAAATATGATCTCTGAAATTGAAAAAAAAAAAAAAATTAATATTTTATGATTTCTGCAATAGTCCACTGTGATATTTCAGGGGCATGAAGATTGTTTGTGTATGTGTTTATTTTTATTCTATGACAACATAAATATGTAATAATATTTTCCAAATGGAAAAAAAATACTGTGCTCTATATGCTATTTCATTCCTTTAAAGTATAGTTTTAGTGTTGATGCTTTCCACATAAAAGACTAAAGGTTATAAGAAAAATGGAATAAAATTTTAAACTATAACTGAAATACATATTTTCACATATATAGTGTTCCATAACAAATGTATCAATATAATTAAAAATCTTAGCACCTCAATTTGTCTTCTCAACTTCCCTTTTGCTCAAAGAGAAAAAGTAAGACAATGTGTTTCTCTATTTCTCTTTTATCTTTCACACCTTGTTTTGATGGATTAGGTAACATAGGGAGTACTGCCTTCCTGCTGTTGATAAGTGAATGCTCTCACGAGGTGAGTGTGGAAAGTGTAAAAAATTTTGCTTCTTAAGGTTTGTTTAACTTCTATAAACAACTCCTCAGGAAAGAAAATTTTTTGTCATTTTCTTGATTCTGAGAAAATAACACATTTTTTACTCACAAAGTAGCATAGCTAATAAAAATGTTTGAGTTAACTTCATAGTCACCTGGATGACATCCAGCCCATTAGTGACTGAACAAATCAGACCTTATCATATACATTCCTTGATTCAAATGGTGATTGGATAAACATAATGTCATATTTCTATATAAGGAAATACTATTCAGCAATGAAAATAAATGGAATAGTCATATATACTGCTAATGGACAAAGGGCAAACCACTGAGATATCAGGTCAGAAAAAAAGAAAAGAAATCAAACATAAAATAAATACTCTGTATAATTAAATGTATGTGAAATGCATGGAAAAAACAAATCTAAAGACATAGAGAGTAGTTTCCTAGAGTGGGGAGACAAGGCAGGATTAATTATAAACAGCATTTGGGTTAATGGAGTGTTCTAAAACAGAATGCTTTTAGAATATTTTGTTTGTGTGTGCATGTTAAATTTACTAAAAATTGTTGCTAAACTTACTAAATATCATTTAATTGCACATTTAAAATGGGTGAATTTTATGGTATATACTTTTTAAAGTTTATTTTTTTTTAATTTAAGAATAATTGCTTTACAAAATTTTGCTGTTTCTGTCAAACATCAACATGAATCAGCCATAGGTGTACATGTATATCCCTTCCTTTTGAACCTCCCTCCCACCTCCCTCCCCATCCCACCCCTCTAGACTGATACAGAGTCCCTGTTTGTGTTTCCTGAGACACACAGCAAATTCCCGTTGGCTATCTATTTACATATGGTGATGTAAGTTTCCGTGTTACTCTTTTCATACATCTCACCATCTCCTTCCCTCTCCCCATGTCCATAATTCTATTCTCTATGTCTGTTTCTCCACTGTTGCCCTGCAAATAAGTTCTTCAGTACCATTTTTCTAGATTCTGTATATATGCGTTAGTATACAATATTTATCTTTCTTTTTCTGACTTACTTCACTCTGCAAAATAGACTGTAGGTTCATCCACCTCATTAAAACTGACTCAAATGCATTCCTTTTTATGGCTGAGTAATATTCCATTGTGTGTATGTACCACAACTTCTTGATCTATTCATCTGTCGATGGACATCTAGGTTGCTTCCATGTTCTAGCTATTGTAAATAGTGCTGCAGTGAACAGTGGGATACATGTGTCTTTTTCAACTTTGGTTTCTTCAGGGTATATGCCTAGGAGTAGGATTGCTGGGTCATAAGGTGCTTTCATTCCTAGGTTTTTAAGGGATCTTCATACAGTTTTCCATAGTGATTGTATCAATTTACATTGATTACACTGTTATACCATCAACAGCGCAAGAGCGTTCCCTTTTCTCCACACCCTCTCCAGCATTAATCGTTTGTAGACTTTTTGATGATGGCCATTCTGACTGGCGTGAGGTGATATGTCACTGTAGTTTTGATTTGCATTTCTCTCACAATGAGCGATGTTGAGCATCTTTTCATGTGTTTGTTGGCCATCTGTATGTCTTCTTTGGAGAAATGTCTGTTAGGTCTTTTTCCCACTTTTTGATTGGGCGGTACATACTTTTTATAGCAATAAAGTCGTTTTAAAAAATAACAATATTATTGAGGAAACTACATATGAAAGACTATTAGACAAAAACAAAAACAATAAGTGAAACAATAGAGTCATATATATAAATATGTATATGGGAAAGTAAAAGATCAATGATTGGCAGGAGTTAGGGGAAGGGAGGCTGAACAATGAATTTTCAGGGCAGTTTTAAAACTATTGTGTATGATGAGGATAGATAGCATTTTATGGAAAAACCTGACTGAAACTTTTGGCCAACCAACCTGATGTATATATGTATAACTGAATCACTGTACAGTATAGAAGAAAAAAATACAACATTGCAAATCAACTATACTTCAAAAAAATAGATTTAAAAAAATAATTGCAATGTTAATCATAGTTTTTCATATTAAAATTATAAATTTGAAATATATTAAAAGACAAAAAAGAACACATCAATTCTGAATAATCTACCTGTCTTTCTTGTAAAATTTCCAGCCTCTAATGGTACATACAATTTAGGCTATGTTTCTTGTATTCTCAAAGTTTATATAGTGATATAGCTATATCTATTCCTGTGTACATATCTATATGTACACATTCACACACACATATTGCAAAATGGATAAAACCTTTATATATAATTAAAAGAGTTTCTGATCAAATATTAAAATTAATAATAAATCAATGATAAACCCAATTCTGCAGTTATATGAAACATACACAGATTTTTTTTTGACACTTGAATGGGTAAAACTCTTCTTAAAAAATAGTGCTGCAATATGTTTCAGGCTTCTTAAAAATGTTCTCATCATTTGACACAATAATTTTGTTCTTAGGTAATAATATTAATAAAAGTTAAAATATGGTATTATTTCAACAAGCACTTTGTAAATAATAATAATAATCAAATAAAATTGATGATTAACAGTTAATGAGGTTTTTTTTGTGTTTTTTTTTTTTTGTCTCTCACAGTATGGTTATCTCATTACACATAAAAATTGAATTTCAAGCTATGATTCACTGAAATAATTTGATAGTATTATACTGGTAGAAATGTTACATCCCTTAAACCTAGGTGTGAATATTAGGAGGAAATACAGAAAATGTTTATAATCTAATGATGCTATCTAACAGCTAAAAAAGTTGCAATTGTCATACTATAAAAATTCCCCAGTATATAGTTAAGAACTAGAAAAACATGAAAAATTAGAAATTTCAAATTTGTTGGGATATTGAAATTGTGGATATTTATGTCTTTTTAATTTCCTTTATTGGTAAAATTTTGTTCATATATTAAGTAGAACACTTGGCATTATAGTAGAGTATAATAATATCATACAATTTCATAATGCATTTACCATTTACTGTAGATTTCTAAAATTTAGAAATCTATTCTTCATATCAACCGCTGTGATTACTGTACTTTCACAGATAAAGAATTGGAAAGAAGAGGCATTTTAAATAACTTCCTGAAGATCACACAGCTAATGGCAGAACCACTACCAATTAAATAACTCGGTCAATACATGTACAATGAACTCATTTTATGAAATTATCAAATATATTTAGATTTCAAATTATACTACAGTGAGTATCTAAAAGTGGAAGTTTTTTTTTTAATAACATATTAAAAAATTCTGTCAATACTATTATTAAGGAGTAAGATTTAAACTATTCTATGGTAAGTATTTAATCTTTTATTTGTAGAGATTCTCATAATAAAAGATGATGTTGATGGTAAATGCTCTGAGATTCCTAGAGTAGGAAACACCAATTTTTGACAAGTTAACAAAACAACAACCCTGACGCTCAGGAAGGTTAAATACTTTTCATGGTCATATCTTTAGGAAGTAGGGAGGATGAAATCAGGACCGTTCCTGTGACTGTCTGCACTCTGGCCACTCTGCTTTACTGAGGTGTCTCCTAGATTTGCCTTTCACCCTGTATGCTCTATTGGGTTTCCTTATCTGAGCAATATCGTGTTTAATTTCCCCAGAGAATTAAAGTTGCTGAATTCTGTTCTAGGAAGGTTTCAGGTGGGAGAAGAACAGGAAGTTAAGAGCATAAGGAGCTTACTTTTATCTTTTATCACACCAAACTCCCTGTAATTCAGGAATAAGAGATGGACAGAATTGTTAGTCTCAAACTCAAGGATGAAATAATATTTTTCCTTTTTCCTCAGAAAGGTAACTCATTAGAAGAACTTTACTTTTTCTCCCCCACAGAAGAGAGAAGATTCTTTCCTTCCTAGTCTTCTATTTTCTCATTGGTAACCACACTCTAATGTTTGAAAACAGAAAATGGACTCATATTGCCACACTGCCTAGATGTCTTTGTGAACTCAAGTTCCTTTAAAGGACTTGACATTCTTGAAATCAGTGTCAGTGTCATGACATGACAATTTTACAAACCATATACTCTATGTTAATTCTAATTTAGACAATGCACTCAGTACTTTTTAGCTACCCTACTGGCTCAGACTGTAAAGGGTCTGCCTGCAATGTGGGATACCTGGGTTCAACCTCTGAGCTGGGAAGACCCCGTGCAGAAGGAAATGGCAACCCACTCCAGCATGCTTGCCTAGAGAATTCCATGGACAAAGGAGCCTGGTGGGTTATAATCCATGGGATCTCAGAAGTTGGACGTGACTGAGCGATTAACATGTTCATATTCACATTTTTAGCTATACCAAGCTTCTTTAGATTGCTATTATTTTGTAAGTAACTAACTGAACAGATGTTTTAGATGTTAGCTTTAAAATAAACAATGAAAATGAATAATTGCTACTTTTTAGTTTTGAGGCTTATTGAATGTTTGGGGTATACTTTTAAAATAATATATTTTAACCAAAAATTATGTATAGGATATTGGAAGGAATCCCAGCAAATAGTGATCCTAAAGCTTATGTTATATAAACTTCTTGGTAAACCAACCTTTACTGATGTACAGCCAATGCTTTTCCAATAGACTTTATGTAAAATGCTTTTTGTGCATTATTTCACTTTTTTCTTCATAGTGACCATGTGAGATACATATTTTTATTAACCACAATTGATGCATAAAGACACAGAGACAGAGACAAATTAAGATACTCTTAGTAAATGGTGGTGGAGAAGGAAATGGCAACCCACTCCAGTATTCCTGCCTGGAGAATCCTGTGGACAGAGGAGCCTGGTGGGCTGCTGTCCATGGGGTGGCAGAGGGTCAGACATGGCTGAAGAGACTTAGCGTGCTTGCATGCATTGGAGAAGGAAATGCTTGCCACTCCAGTATTCTTGCCTGGAGAATCACAGGGACGGAGGGAGGGAGGCCGTCTATGGGGTCGCACAGAGTCGGACACAACTGAAGCAACTTAGCAGCAGCAGCAGCAGTAAATGGTGGAGCTAGAATGGAACCTCGAAAAAGCATTTCCTAGATCCCTTAAAATATTAATTATTTTAAGTAACGATAAATAGAACAGGTGCACCATTTTGCCCAAGAATTTATCAAAGGTTGTGAAAAGAATGCTAAGATCAGAAAAATTAAGTGATTTACCCAAGGTTAGATAGCTAAGCTAATTGTCATAAAGTTAAAACTGAAATTTTAAGTGACATGTGATTTTCATCTCAGTTACTTTTCCTCTCAATATGTCTATCAGGGGCAGATTTTAAAAGACAATGGCAAATCACCAGGACACTCAGCCATGTTGACCATTTCACTTTCAAATGATTTTCTTTCCAGCAATTCCAAACTTAGCCATTTTATTTTTCACTCAGCCTTTATATATATCTTTTGATATTTTCAGTCACAGACATCTAGGCCATAGAAAGTCATAATGTCAGGTTCCATTTGTTCTTCTGCCCATTTCAATTTTGTTTCAGCAGAGCTTTCAATTCTGCTTACTTTTATCCTAGCTTTGGAGTTGGTTACTTGCTTCACTGTCTGTCTAATTTAGATACTTTCTCTCTTGTCGCACTGTTAATTCAGTGACATATCATTTGAAACCGATTTGCCAGTCTTACAAATTTTCATTCAACATCATTCACATTTTGCTTATTTTTATAGAGACCCTTATGCTATCTTTGACAGGAGAATATCTCACTGAGTTGTAGAAATATGTGATGCATATGAACAAGCATATAAATACAATCATTATTTCCATGGCTTACTTCAGTCCAGTCTTCCTATCCAAAACAAGTTTTATGTTATCAGGTAAGTAGATGACAGTGAAACATGTACCTGACTGTATTTGTCATTTATAACTAACTCCTTGAAAACCATTAAAACTACAGTATTTACTTTATTGGAAAACAGAAAAAGTATTTCATATATTGTAAAACTTGATCCTATACATTTTCAAATGATCAGAGGGAAAAAATAAGCTATGATATATATTAAAATATAGAAAACACATAATTAGAGATTTTACTTCACCAACATGATATTGCCTGAACACAAGAAATATCAACTACATCCCAAGAACCTGGGACTGTTGGTTTAACTGGTTAGGTTTTCTCCCCCCAAAACATATAAATAAAGAAGTCATAGAAAGCACTATAATTTTTAAGGAACTATTAAAAATGTGATGCTATTGAATGTATTACAGTTTTATGATATATAAGCTTTGAAAGTTAGATTAGAATTAGAATGCATGTATTATTGTTGGTTCCGACAGTAAAAATCTGCCTGCAGTGCAGGAGACCTAGGTTCAATTCTGGGTCAGGATGATCCCCTAGAGAAGGGAGTGGCAATCCACTCCAGTTTTCATGTCTGGAGAATTTCAATGACAGAGGTGCCTGGTGGGCTATAGTCCATGGACTCTCAAAGAGTGGGACACGACTGAGCAACAAACACTTCCACTTTCAGTTTTCATTATTGTCCAAAGTAAACATTAAAAAGTTGGATCAAATCAGTAGTTTAAAAATCACACTTTCTCTGTACTCAGTGAAGTAAGTCAGAAAGAGAAGGAGAAATATTATATGACATCCCTTGTATGTGGAATCTAAAAATAAATGATACAAATGAACTTACTTACAAAACGAAAGAGACTCAAGGACTTACAAAAATAACTTATAGTTGCTGGAGGGGAAGGGATAGTAAGGGACTTTGGGAAGGTCAAGAACACACTGTTATGTTTAAAATGGATAACCATCTGTGTCTCTTTTTCTGTCTTGCATATAGGGTTATCATTACCCAGAGGGATGGGATGGGGAGGGAGGTAGGAGGGGGTTTCAGGATGGGGAACACATGTAAATCCATGGCTGATTCATGTCAGTGTATGGCAAAAACCACTACAATATTGTAAAGTAATTAGCCTCCAACTAATAAAAATAAATGAAAAAAATAAAATAAAATAAAATGGATAACCAAAAGAGATCTAATGTGTAGCACATGAAACTGCCCAATGTTATGTTCTAACCTGGATGGGAGTGGGGCTTGGAGGAGAATCAGTTCAGTTCAGTTCAGTTGCTCAGTAGTGTCTGACTCTTTGTGACCCCATGAACTGCAGCACGCCAGGCTTCCTTGTCCATCACGAACTCCCAGACTTTTCTCAAACTCATGTCTATCGAGTCGGTGATGCCATCCAACCATCTCATCCTCTCTCGTCTCCTTCTCCTGCCTTCAATCTTTCTCAGCATCAGGGTCTTTACTAATGAATCAGTTCTTTGCATCAGTGGCCAAAGCATTGGAGTTTCAGCTTCAGCAACAGTCCTTCCAATGAATATTCAGAACTAATTTCCTTTCAGATTGGCTGATTGGATCTCCATGCTGTCCAAGGGACTCTCAAGACTCTTCTCCAACACCACAATTCAAAAGCATCAATGCTTTGGTACTCAGCTTTCTATATAGCCAACTCTCACACCCATACATGACTACTAGAAAAAGAATAACTTTGATTAGATGGACCTGTGTCAGCAAAATAATGTCTCTGCATTTCAGTATGCTATCTAGGTTGATCATAGCTTTTCTTCAAAGGAGCAAACATCTTTTAATTTCATGGCTTCAATCACCATCTGCAGTGATTTTGGAGCCCAAAAAGATAAAATCTCTGTTTCCATTGTTTCCCCACCTATTTGCCATGAACTGATGGGACTAGATGCCATGATCTTCATTTTTTGAATTTTGAGTTTTAAGCCAGCTTTTTCACTCTCCTCTTTCATTTTCATCAAGAGGATCTTTAGTTGTTCTTCACTTTCTGCCATAAGGGTGGTGTCCTCTGTATATCTGAGGTTATTGATATTTCTCCCGGAAATCTTGATTCCAGCTTGTGCTTCATCTAGCCTGGCATTTCACATGATGTACTCTACATTTAAGTTAAAAGAGCAGGGTGACAATATAGAGCCTTGATGTACTCCTTTCTTGATTTGGAACCAGTCTATCATTCCATATCCAATTCTAGCTGTTGCTTCCTGACCTGCATACAAGTTTCTCAAGAGGCAGGTCAGGTGGTCTGGTATTCCCATCTCTTGAAGAATTTCCCACAGTTTGTTGTGATAGACACAGTCAAAGCCTTTGACATAGTCAATAAAGCAGAAGTAGATGTTTTTCTGGAACTTTCTTGTGTTTTTGATGATCCAATGGATGTTGCCAATTTGATCTCTGGTTCCTCTGCTTTTTCTAAATCCAGCTTGAACATCTGGAACTTCATGGTTCACATACTGTAGAATCCTGGCTTGGAGAATTTTGAGCACTACTTTACCAGCTTGTGAGGTGAGTGCAACTGTGTGATAGTTTGAACGTTCTTTGACATTGCCTTTTTTAAGGATTGAAATGAAAACTGACCTTTCCCAGTCCTGTGGCCACTGCTGAGTTTTCCAAATTTGCTGGCATATTGAATGCCTCACTTTCACAGCATCATCTTTTAGGATTTGAAATAGCTCAACTAGAATTCCATCACCTCCACTAGCTTTGTTGGCAGTGATGCTTCCTAAGGCCCACTTGACTTTGCATTCCAGGATGTCTGGCTCTAGATGAGTGATCATACCATCGTGGTTATCTTGTTATCTGGAGGAGAGTAGGTATATGTACATATATGGCTGAGCACCTTCACCGTTCACCTGAAACTACCACAACATTGTCAATCAGCTATGCCCCAATATAAAATTGATTTTTCTGTTAAAAATGAAGAAAATAAAAATAAAAGTCACACTTTCTGTTATGTGAAATCTAAGAATATCTGATGTTCAAAGCAGATACACTGAACCTGTTCCATTCAAAACATGATTAGACGTTTGAGAGCCCTACTTACTCCTGTCACTGGCACGCTTCTCCATGGTGTCAGAGATGGTGTCTGAGACTCTACAGGTTCTGTGCAGTATAGTAAGAAAACCCTGGCTTCAAATGTGTTTTCAAATTTATAGAATTGTAAGTAATTGTAAGTCTTTTGACACATTCTTGTCCTTTCAACTCCTATCTTCTCCTCTTGTGGAAAAAGGTTCTCTGGTAAGACAAAGTAAATCAGTATACACTTTTTAGTGATGGGTCACTGACATTCTGCTATGAATGGGAAAATGTTTTGCACTCGACATCCAGGCAGATTTTTCTGTGAAGCTTGTGTTAACTGTGGATGTAAAAATTCCTGACATGCATGACATCACAGTTATGAAAGCTTTCACCTATATTTACTTGTGTTGAAAGGCAAGGGATTGAGAGGGCAAGAGGCTTTCACACTTGCTTGGTGTGGGAGTGGGCAATAATAACCAGAATTTCTCTTTCACAGTAAAACTGAAGTGCTATAGAAACCCTGAAAGCATACAAGGATTCTCAGCAGTAACACAAATTCTAACATTCATGATGGCAATCAACACAGCAATGCCAATTAATCACAGAAACGTGATTCAGTTTTCTCATCTGGCACATTCAATGAGAAAATAATTGAAAGGAAAGCCAGAGAAATGAATCATAGTGAATAATGTGCAAACATATTCAGATAGTGTCCCCAATTATAGTTATTTTGTTGAATACACTATTGTTATTAAAACAGATCTGTACAAACTTTGGCACTTAGCATAAGACAACTGATACATGGAAAACTTTCTTCTCAATCCTCAGTAGAGGTGATTGAAAGCAGTGTGCCATTACCTGGTGAGGAAAGCAGTATAATAAATGTCTATGCTAACTCTTCTACTATCTGTAATTATATGATCCTGAATGTCTTGTCATCCAGCAGAACATTATGGTGACCCATTATATTAATGAGTAATACCAACTGGATTTGAGCAGAAAGTGGCAAATTCCAGTATACTTTATAGAAAGACACAGGTAGGACAGGAGGTATAAGAAAAAAATTGCAGAAAAAAATAGAGAGAAAGGCCTGTAAACTTTTTTGGAATTTATTGGTTTAGAATAGACTACCTTATCCTGTTTAAGGTACAAGATGAGTGGCTGCACCTCACATCTCCTGTTACTAGGCAAGATCACAGCCCGTAGCATTTTATTATACTCATCTACATCGTTTATTGGGGGACTTCAACAGTCGTCCAGTTTCAAGTGAGGCCCAATACAAAACAACTCTTAAGAATGTTCTGGCTGCAGGGAAGCTACTATCTTATTTGGCACTTAAGAATCAGGGCTTCCCTGGTGCCTCAGTGATAAAGAATCCGCCTGCCAATGTAGGAGACATGGGTTCGACTCCTTATCCAGGAAGATCCCACATGCCGTGGAGTAACTAAGCCTGGACATCACAACTACTGCATCTGTGCTCTAGAGCCTGAGAGCCACAATTAAACTACTGTAGCCCACACACCCGAGAGTGCATGCTCTGCAACAAGAGAAGCCACTGCAATGAGGAGCCTGCACACCACAGCTAGAGAGTAGCCCCCACTCGCCACAACTAGGGAAAAGTCTGTGCTGCAATGAAGACCAGCACAGCCAAAAAATAAGTAAATAAAATTATACCAAAAAAAAAAAAAAAAATCCAGTAGATTCATTCTTGCTAGCTGTATCCATGGTGAATAAAGATGGCCTGTGGAGATAGGAATGTCACTGAATAGACCCCTGGGGTTCTGAAACAAGGTGATATCCTCCTCAGAAGAGAGTTCTTTTCTACAAAGAGCTATTGGTATCCATGTAGAGAATAAGCCCTTGATAATAATACACTAATTGACTTAGGTGGCCATGGCTAGCCATCATGAGCTATGTGTCACTCAATTCCCCAATGCATAATGTTAGGCAGTCACAGCAGAAATGTGTTGCATAATGGCAGTAGTACAAGCAGAAACTACCCTGATCAGATGCACAGGACACAAAAAATCAGTGTCTCATAAACATAAATTGCTCACATTCGGAGTTCTCATATCGCCAATGTCTTTTGCAACAATACCACACATACAGCTTCATGGCAAGATCCCCAAAATCAACTGATGTAAGAAGAAAGGATATGACTCTTTATGAAGAGATTGATATGAAATCTGGAAGTAAGCTGGACAAAAATATTTACTACATTCACTGTCTACATAAGTTCGTCATGAAAACAGAGCTGAAGGTAAATACTTCCAAACACCAGATCTGCTAGTAGAACATCTGTTCACATAACATGAAGGGAGAAGAAAGCTAATGATACCGTGATGCCAGGGAGATGAGGAATAACTTGGCTGCTTCATCTGAGGTCAGGCACTTGGGCAAGAATTATGTGAATGGGCCTATGGAACTGGATGTGTGTGGATCTCTCTGTTTCTCCTATAATGTGAATCCGAGATCATCCAGCACAGAAGAGGCGTTCAGAAACCAAATGGGCAGGATGATTCAACCTGGAGGTGCTGTCAGCTTCTCTCTTCAACTCACTCTGTAGTGGGCATGGACACATAAGCAGAGTGGAAATAGTGACAAAGATAGGGCCATGATAATCATCAACGGCACAGGTTATCTCACACAGCTCCTGATATTGTCAATATGCTAGTAGTAGAAACTGATGTTAAGCTCAACTTTATGACAACATTATATTTTGGAGAGACCAGCCAGGCACTAGTGGTAGTCAGTTAAAATTTCATACTTTTTACTTATGAAGAAAGTTGATTTATTTTTAACATAATCAACATGCGACCTGGATATTAGGATATGTTATCTGTCCACAGTGATTTTACCAATGTCTTTTCTTAATGGTGTTCAGAATCCCTGATCACAGTGGCATTCTAAATGTGACTTTGGTTTTGCATATGAACCAAAAGACACATTTACAGCACCAGAGTGGGTTAATGGGCTCAAAACTATAGGATTGTATCATATAACAGGTAACTTTTAATCTGAAAACAGCTGGATTAGAGCAATGGAAGGTTTACTAAAGGCTAGCCTCAGCTGAATCTGCAGTTTGGACAGATCACTTTGAAAGGTTAGGATAATGTCAAAATGGACAATATAGCATAGTATCTCTCTTATAATGAGAACTTACAGGCCTAGGAATCAAAGGATGAAATAAGACGGACTTTTTATTACTATTACTCTTACTATTTACCTACTTGCACTTCCCATCTCTGCAAACTTATACTCTATTAGATGATGAAGTCCATGTTACACACAGATCAGCACTTCTATCAGAGTATACTATAATGCTTTCACTGAACTGGTGGCTGACTGTATTTGCTACCTGCCCATTTTGGACTCCTCGTGCTAACAGGCCAGGTGGCAGAAAAGTAACTTCTCTATTGGCTGTTTTAATCAACCCTCATAACTATGAGAAGATATGGTTGTGAACACATAATGGAGACTGGGAAATATGCTTGCAACATATTATCACATAGAATATCTCTGTCCAGTGATAACTGTGAATGAACAACTGCAGCAACATGCACAAGACAAACAAGTGCCCATGTATCTCACAAGGAAGGTCGGGGTCACCCTCGTAAAATCTAGAATGGATGGTGCAGGTGTTTGATGATGAATGTTAAGTATTATCCTAGGACCAGCTGCAGAAGCAGTGATTGCAGTGTGTTTGGTAAACCTCTCTAAGTTTTTGCAGCAATTACAATCTATCATATCTTGACTGTTTAGACTGCCTCAGAGGTCAAACCAAAGCTTAGGACAGAATTACATTATACCTATTATAGCAGGAGCCACACCAACTTCAGCACTCAGGTCAGGTACCATGAGAAAACAAAGATTGTGGCTTTCCCAGTTGTAAGCCACATCCTGATTGTGTGGTTGAGTAATGCTCTGCTGGGTGATCTATGATCATTGAAAGGGAAAATCAAGAAGTAAGCATGTCATTTGGTTGCTTTTTCTTTCCCACATAGACTTTTCTGAGAAAATTTATTTACTTTATCTGAAGATATCCAGCAGGATTGAGTGCCCAGTATCTTTTCTGTGACCATAAAGTCAGTTTGATAAGACACTGATTAATATTTTCTCTCTCCCTTCTCTTTTTCACGCCTCTTCTTTTCTGTTCAGGATCTTTTGAGATGGCCAACCATGAACTTCCAGATGTTCAAGCTGGTTTTAGAAAAGGCAGAGGAAACAGAGATCAAATTGCCAACATCCACTGGATCATCAAAAAAGCAAGAGAGTTCCAGAAAAACATCTCTTTCTGCTTTATTGACTATGCCAAAGCCTTTGACTGTGTGGATCACAGTAAACTGGAAAATTCTGAAAGAGATGGGAATACCAGACCACCTGATCTGCCTCTTGAGAAATCTGTATGCAGGTCAGGAAGCAACAGTTAGAACTGGACATGGAACAACAGACTGGTTCCAAATAGGAAAAGGAGTATGTCAAGGCTGTATATTGTCACACTGCTTATTTAAATTATATGCAGAGTACATCATGAGAAACACTGGGCTGGAAGAAGCACAAGCTGGAATCAAGATTGCTGGGAGAAATATCAACAACCTCAGATATGCAGATGACACCACCCTTATGGCAGAAAGTGAATAAGAACTAAAGAGCCTCTTAATGAAAGTGAAAGAGGAGGGTGAAAAAGGTGGCTTAAAGCTCAACATTCAGAAAACAAAGATCATGGCATCTAGTCCCATCAGTTCATGGCAAATAGATGGAAAACAGTAGAAACAATGGCAGACTTTACTTTTGGGGGCTCCAAAATCACTGCAGATGGTGATTGCAGCCATGAAATTCAAAGATGCTTACTCCTTGGAAGGAAAGTTATGACCAACCTAGAGAACATATTAAAAAGCAAAAACATTACTTTGTCAACAAAGGTCTGTTTAGTCACGGCTATGGTTTTTCCAGTGGTCATGTATGGATGTGAGATTTGGACTATAAAGAAAGCTGAGTGCCAAAGAATTGATGCTTTTGAACTGTGGTGTTGGAGAAGACTCCTGAGAGTCCCTTAGACAGCAAGGAGATCCAACCAGTCCATCCTAAAGGAGATCAGTCCTGGGTGTTCACTGGAAGGACTGATGAAGTTCCAATACTGTGGCCACCTGATGCGAAGAGCTAACTCATTGGAAAAGACCCTGATGCTGGGAAAGATTGAGGGCAGGAGAAGAAGGGGACAACAGAGGATGAGATGGTTGGATGGCATCACTGACTCAATGGACATGGGTTTGGGTAAACTCCGGGAGTTGGTGACGGACAGGGAGGCCTGGCGTGCTGTGATTCATGAGGTCACAAAGAGTTGGACACGACTGAGCAACTGAACTGAACTGAACTGAACCTTAACTAGGGCTTCCCTCATAGCTCATTTGGTAAAGAATCCACCTGCAGTGCAAGAGATCCCAGTTTGATTCCTGGGTTGGGAATATCCTCTGGAGAAGGGATAGGCTACCCACTCCTATATTCTTGGGCTTCCCTGGTGGCTCAGCTGGTAAAGAAACCACCTGTAATGTGGAAGACCTGGGTTCGATCGCTTGGTTGTGAAGATCCCCTGGAGCAGGGAAAGGCGACCCACTCCAGTATTCTAGCCTGGAGAATTCCATGGACTGTATAGTCCATTGGGTCACAAAGAGTCAGACACAATTCAATGACTTTCACTTTCACTTTCAACCTTAACTAAGTGTAACATGTCGGCTTAGTCTCAGCATCTGTTTTCTGAGAACCTCAGGTTAAAAGTGAGCCACCGTGAAAGGAAAAGAGTCCTCTTTTGACAGCGTTTTACTTCCCAGGGTTGGTGGCTGCTACAAAGCTATGGTTCTTCATCCCAACACTCAGTGCCTAATTTTGAATATCTTGCACAGAAGATTATCCTTTTCCTAAGTTGATTTTCTCTCAAAAATTCCTCTTTAATGTTTTACTACAAGTTACCCTATCTATTATCAATACATGCACAGATCTCATGTAAGGTTATTGACCTGATCCAGCTCCTCCCAATTTTGGATTTAGGTCCAAATATATAAAAGACCTGTTTTATGATGTAGAACATGACTGTTAAGGAAATACTTGTGTTTTTGCATGAGAAAAATTTCTGTTTAATATCTTGACGGTGTGTTGATGATGTGTGTGTACTCAGCCATGTCCAACTCTTTGCAACCCCATGGACTGTAGCCCACCAAGCTCCTCTGTCCACGGGACTTTCCAGGAAATAATACTGGACTGGAATGCCATTTCCTACTCCAGAGGATCTTCCCTACCCAAGGATCAAAACCCTATATCCTGTATTGGCAGAAATCAAATATCTTGATACTTGGTACTTGTTTCAAAAGTTTAGCAAACACAGTCATGAACTAAACTAAGTGGTTTCCTTGAAAAAGGTATGCACTTAAACCTTAATCACTTATTCACAATTAACCACTTAATCTTAGGTTCTTCTGAAAATATTAATAAATATTTTCATCTCCAATTTGTAGTTTCATATTTATCATTCTAAAATTCATGTTAAGTCCTCTAAGAATAATGTGCTAATAAGGAAAGGAAAATGACAAGACATTTGGAGGTTCTCTGCCACTGCTGAATCCATGACAGTGACATTCTTGTTTTTTCGGATCAGGTCACTATGGTAACCAACTGAAAAGGATTATATCACTGCCAGACTGCCTCGTTCTTGTTTAAAAGCTGACACATGTTTATATTTCTTTATAAAAACATCCTTTAACATTTATATGAGATGAATACCTGGAGCCTTCTCTAACTCAACCCTGTCTGTTTGTAATCAAATTTTAATTAGCCTTGTTCTAGGACTCCAATATTCTGGGACATAAGACATGAATGTCTTTCAAATGGAAGTGCATATTTGTAAAAGTAATGAGCTCAATAAGTTTTCTAGCCAATAAAATTTATGCTTTTGAAAATATACATATATGTGTGTGGATAATACATGTAACTATAAATATATATGCTTATTACACATTTAAATATACAAATCAATGTATACATAAGCAAGTGTGTGTGCTAGTATATGTGAGTGCATGTATGTGTAAGTAATGAGGGAGTAAATGTCAACACAGAGAATGTTAACATTCCAGCAAATTACAGAGATTTTCTCAAAGTATACAATAAAGTACCCTATGTATACCATACATAGACATAGACATACATAGATTTTGACTAGTTATGTCTGTGTGTGAGACTATCTGGTTGACATTGATTAGTTATAAATTCCTAGGATTGGACATCTTCCTTTTATTTGTAATCTGAATAACGGGAATTAACTCCTGGAGCAAAGAAATATGAGACAGTGTCATAAAAGATATTGTAGAATGTAGACCCACTTCTATTTTTGTTGACTTCCTCATTTTATTTTTATATGTATATATTAACTTGTGAACCAAGCATTCAATGGTTACAAGATGTCTGGAAAATAGTAGTCATTCAATATAAAATATTGAAATTGAATTTCTATACAAACAAAAATCTTATATTTTGTTTAATGTCTAATATAGTTTATAGCTAACTTCACTGTTGTCTCTGCTTGCTATAGTAAGTGCTGAAAAGAATGTGCTATCTTCTAGGAAGACCACAAATATAAGTAACCAGTATCTTTTTAAATGTCTGTTTTTCATTTTTTCAAAAATGTTAAATCTGCTACAAATAAAGACACAGCAGCTGCCATATTAAGAAACTGTAGGTTTGGACATTAATTTAGTGTAAGTATTGCACCCTGGAGACTAGACACAAGGCATTAGAGAACTCAGCAATAAAAACAGAAAAGGAGATTAAAATGTTTGAATAAAACAAGTATGGCTCTAAGTTATATTTTCTACCTACTTCCTAAGTGACTAATGTATATTTCACTGCACTACCCCCACCCATGTGACTGTGGATTTTATAAGTATATAAATCTAGTGATGCTATTTAATCAATTCTTATAAAAGTAGTTAGCACTACTGTCCTTCAGTTCAGTTCAGGTAAGTCGCTCAGTTGTCTCCGACCCTGTGACCCCATACACTGTAGCATGCCAGGCCTCCCTGTCCATCAACAACTCCAGGACCTTACTCAAACTCATGTCCATCAAGTCAGTGATGCCATCCAACCATCTCATCCTCTGTCGTCCCCTTCTCCCGCCTTCAATCTTTCCCAGAAACAGGGTCTTTTCCAATGAGTCAGTTCTTTGCATCAGGTGGCCAAAGTATTGGAGCTTCAGCTTCAGCATTAGTCCTTCCAATGAATATTCAGGACTGATCTCCTTTTTGATTGACTGGTTGGATATCCTTGCTGTCCGAGGGACTCTCAAGAGTCTTCTCCAACACCACAGTTCAAAAGCATCAGTTCTTCAGTGCTCAGCTTTCTTTATATTCCAACTCTCACATATATACATGACTACTGGAAAAATCATAGCTTTAACTAGACAGATCTTTGTCAGCAAAGGAAAGTCTCTGCTTTTTAATATGCTGTCTAGGTTGGTCATAGCTATTCTTCCAAGGAGTGAATATCTTTTAATTTCATGGCTGCAGTCTCTCTGTCTAGCAGATCTAATCCCTTGAATCTATTTGTCACTTTGACTGTATAATTTTAAAGGATTTGATTTAGGTCATACCTGAATGGTCTAGTAGTTTCCCCTACTTTCTTCAATTTCAGTGTGAATTTTGCAAAAAGGAGTTCATGATCTGAGCCACAGTCAGCTCCTGGTCTTGTTTTTGCTGATTGTATAGCGCTTCTCCATCTTTGGCTGGATAGAATATAATCAATCTGAATTCGGTATTGACCATTTGGTGATGTCCACGTGTAGAGTCTTCTCTTGTGTTGTTGGAATAGACTGTTTGCTATGGCCAGTGCATTCTCTTGGCAAAACTCTGTTAGCCTTTGATCTGCTTCATTTTATACTCCAAGACCAAATTTGCCCATTACTCCAGATATCTCTTGACTTCCTACTTTTGCATTTCAGTCCCCTATAATGAAAAAGACATTTTTTCATTATGTTAAGTATTACAAAAGTACTTCATTATTCTGTATCTACTGTCCTTAGATACAAAATAAGAGGAAGGAAAAAATACATTTCTAGTACTTACTTATCTTAAAACTGAAAGTTTGTACCTTTTGGCACTTTTATCCTATTCCTCTAGTAAACATAAGTCTGGTCTCATTTCCTGTGAGTTTGATTTTTTGTTGTTGTTGTTGTTTGTTTGTTCGCTGAAATATAACTGATACACGGTGCTTTATACAACACTACATTGGTTCCTGGTGCACATAGTGCTAGTAATCTTACTCTACATAGTGATCTTACTATACAATACAAAATGATTATGTCACATTACGAAAATTTTAAATAATAAAATAACTATCATTTACTGATGATTTACTATATACCCGCATTGACTTATATGTGTTACTTCTAATTCTCTTCAGGGTGGATATTACTATTTAAATTTTATAAAAGATGATACAGGGGCTCATAAAACATCAAATTTTTTACATATACTCACTTTGCTAGCAAGTGGTAAAGTCAAGATCTAAACCTATAGGTTTTTAACTCCAAATGTCACATCTGCCATAATTCCATTTTAACCTAGCTGTTGCTACAAGACTTTTCTTTGCCCATAAAGAATCTTTTACCTGTGTGTACAAGATTTCTTAATGTTTGGTTACCATCATTCTGCTTCTAGAAGAAAAGGAAAATAGCAATTGTGAGCTCAATTGCTCACGTGAGATGTGGGAAGATAATCAGACTTTTTAAAATGATTAGTTAATGCTAAAGAAATAAAACTATTCATCAGTAAACATTATTTGCCTGGAAACATATTGCTTTAAGTAAATATGTCAAAGATAAAATTGTATGAGACTAGATGATAGGTATATTTTATTTCTAGGTGAGCTAGAACAGCTCACCTAGAATCCATGCCAATGGACCAGTGAAGAGCAAGCTGCTCTGTTCACACTGGGGAGAAATTAGTGCAGTAGAGTCTCTGCTTTTGTAGATGGTGGAGGAAAGAGAATGCTATCAAAGGACTGAGATATATCTTGGCACATCCTTTCCCAGATACCCTATTTTTAATCTGCACACATCTTGACAAAAACCATGGGTGTGATCCAAAATTCTTATATTTCAAGGGGAATCACTAACATACAGAGAGCTGTGAGCCACTTTTACATGCACAGGTAATATCCAAGGGCTTTTAAACAGGCCAGGAGAAGTGAACAAGAATAGTTGGTAAAACATTTTGTTTTTTTGTTTTTGGTCTACTACATACAATTAACTTCCTTGATAGCTCAGTTTTCATTCCAATCCCAAAGAAAGGCAATCAAAAAAAATGCTCAAACTACCACACAGTTGCATTCATCTCACACACTAGTAATGTAATTCTCTAAATTCTCCAAGCCAGGCTTCAGCAATACATGAAGAGTAAACTTCCAGATGTTCAAGCTGGTTTTAGAAAAGGCAGAGGAACCAGAGATCAAATTGCCAACATCCACTGGATCATTGAAAAAGCAAGAGAGTTCCAGAAAAACATCTATTTCTGCTTTATTGACTATGCCAAAGCCTTCGACTGTGTGGATCACAATAAACTGTGGAAAATTCTGAAACAGATGGGAATTCCAGACCACCTGACATGCCTCTTGAGAAACATATATGCAGGTCAGGAAGCAACAGTTGGAACTGGACATGGAACAACAGACTGGTTCCAAATAAGAAAAGGATTATGTCGAAGCTGTATATTGTCACCCTGCTTATTTAACTTATATGCAGAGTACATCATGAGAAACACTGGGCTGGAAGAAGCACAAGCTGGAATCAAGATTGCTGGGAGAAATATCAACAACCTCAGATATGCAGATGACACCACCCTTATGGCAGAAAGTGAAAAGGAACTAAAAAGCCTCTTGATGAAAGTGAAGGAGGAGAATGAAAAAGTTGGCTTAAAGCTCAACATTCAGAAAACTAAGATCATGGCATCTGCTCCCATCACTTCATGGCAAGTAGATGGGGAAACAGTGGAAACAGTGTCAGACTTTTATTTTTTTAGGCTCCAAAATCACTGCAGATGGTGATTGCAGCTGTGGAATTAAAAGACGCTTACTCCTTGGAAGGGAAGTTATGACCAACCTGGATAGCATATTACAAAGCAGAGACATTACTTTGCCAACGAAGGTCTGTCTAGTCAAGGCTATGGTTTTTCCAGTGGTCATGTATGGATGTGAGATTTGGACTATAAACAAAGCTGAGAGTCCCTTGGGCTGCAAGGAGATCCAACCAGTCCATCCTAAAGGAGATCAGTCCTGGGTGTTCATTGCAAGGACTGATGCTGAATATATCCAACACGTCCGCCACCTGAATGGAAGAGCTGACTCATTGGAAAAGACCCTGATGCTGAGAGGGACTGGGGGCAGGAGGAGAAGGGGACGACAGAGGATGAGATGGCTGGATGGCATCACTGACTCAATGGACATGAGTTTGAGTAAACTCCGGGAGTTGGTGATGGACAGGGAGGCCTGGCGCGCTGCGATTCATGGGGTCGCAGAGTCAGACACACCTGAGCAACTGAACTGAACTGAACTGATAGCTCAGTTGGTAAGGAATCCGCCTGCAATGCAGGAGAGCCTGGTTAATTTCTGGCCTGGGAATATCCGCCAGAGAAGGGATAGGCTACCCATTCCAATAATCTTGGGTTTCCCTTGTGGCTCAGCTGGTAAAGAAACCATGTGCAATGCGGGAGACCTAAGTTCCATCCCTGGGTTGGGAAGATCCCCTGGAGAAGGGAAAGGCTACCCACTCCAGTATTCTTGCCTGGATAATTCCATGGATAGAGGAGCCTGGCAGGCTACAGTCGAAGGGATGTAGTCCATATACATTGTCCATATATAGTCCGTGGAGTCACAAAGGGTCGGACATGACTGAGCGACTTTCACTTTCACTTTTCACATACAATTAACAAATCTGTCTTCTTTATGGAAGGGGTTGGCTTGATTGCTCTATTTGCAGATAAAAATTTGTCTTAAACTCAGAAATCCAACATTTAATTACTTAAATTAGAAGTTTTCCCTGGTGGCTGAGACGGTAAAGAATCTGCCTGCAATGCAGGAGACCAGGGTACAATCCCTGGGTCAGGAAGACCCCCTAGAGAAGGAAATGACAACCCATTCCAGTATTCTCGACTGGATGGAGGCAAGAATCCTCTATCCTTCATGGATAGAGGAGCCTGGCAGGCTACAGTCCAAGGGGTCTCAAAGAGTCAGACATGACTGAGGGATTAACAGTATAATATGTAGGGTATTTATCATGTGGTGGTCTTGCTACTTCTATATTTTCTGTGTTGCTATTGTGTTCACAATCATAATTTTAATGGGTTCATAGAATCAAAATTATATTTATATAATTACCTTAATGAAAAATATTTAATTGCTGCTATTATCTCATTTTCTTAGCCACCATTAAATATTCATTATATAGAAATCAGACAGGACATTCATCCTTTTCCTTGTGTCCGTTAATATCCTCAGAGAGATTCAAAGAAGAAAGAAAGTTGGCTGTGTACTTACCATTTAAAGTGTTCAAAAGGTAGTGTACCACAAAGCAAGAGGCATTTGTCCCCTTGATGGCCACTTTTCTACATATAATACTGGAAATATATACCCTATTCTATCATACTTTTCTTGGGCTTGACATAAAGGAGAGTACAACACATTTTCTTTTTTTTTCTGAAAAACTACAGTTAAAAATAAAATTTTGCCTTGATTTAGAAAGCTACAAAAAAAGTTCATTGGGACTGTCAACACAAATTTTTGGATTAATTCTTTTTGCTTAGCTTTATATTGTCATAATTTTAAAGCTATGTCTTCAGTATTAAAACTACAGAAATTTCACAGATAGTAATATTCAGATAGCAAACTGCAAATCCTATTTTTCAGGTATTTCTGACAAAACTATTTTTGATGCAATTCATGTGACTGTTTTAATTGTTGTCTATGCAAACATGTGCCTGGATCATGATTGAAGTTATAGTCATTCAGGGCTTTATTTATTTTGTTGGTTGTTTATGAAGCAGTATTTCAAATGATGCTTGTTCTCAAATATTAGTACTCAGTATCAATATCCACACAGAATATAAATGGCTGATTTCATATATTTTTATATTTGCAATTTCCTAACCCAGATTATTTTGAATCCAGTAAGAAGCTCAATTAGCAATATATATACCCCAAAGCAATTTTGTATAATTAAATATTAACAGGCATGTAAAACCATTTCATATTTGTTTCTTAAAAATATATTTCAATGTTAAGCTATCTATGTACTATGTTTTCTAGCTTTATCGAGATATAATGACTCTCTTAGCAGTTGACATATAACATTGTATCATTTTAAGGTATTTAGCATGATGATTTGATAGATGAATGCATCGCAAAATGATTACAACAGTAAGGTTAGTTAACATATTCCTTATGTCACGTAATTGTTTTTTTTGTGGTGAGCATATTTAAGGTTTACTCTCTTAACAATTTTGGAGTGTATAAAACAGTATTGTTAAACTATAGTCACTGCTGAAAATCAGATGTCTAAAACCTATTTATTTTATAACTGGAACTTTGTCACCTTTGACTAATATCTGTCCATTTCCTCTATCTTCCAGCCCGTGAATACCTCCATTCTACCCTATTTCTATGAGTTTGGGTTTTTTTACAGATTCCACATATAAGTGAGATCATGCAGTATTTGTCTTTCTCTGTCTGACTTATTTCACTTAACCTAATTGTTTGACTATGTTTATTTACATAATATGCTGTAGTACTAAAAAAAAAAATCAATGTAGTAGCAACTAAAATTAATCAATTTTATATGAATACTTTTCCTTGGTCAGAAGCAAGAGCAAGTTAAGTTACCAAAGAAGTACAGGACATTTTATCTATTATTTTGCCTGTAAAATTAGGTAACAATCATCTAAATAATATTTGTAAAATTAATAAAATGATTAAATCACAAAATCATTCACAAAATGTTGACTGATAGCAAGAATCATCATGTACTTTTGTTTTTACTTTCCAATTCAATTTTAGAGACTGTATATGATATATAACACTAATTATGGTGTCATATATCTATCATTAAATTGATACACAGATATGTTTTATACTTATGAAAGAGTTTCCTGAATTATATTACTGAAACTAAATTACTATATAAAAAAGATTACAGCTTGCCAGTTTCTGCAACCCTTGTTTCTATATGCAGTTGCATACCGGGGATGAGGCCAGACAGGCCATGGTAAGGGGTGATGTTGGCCAGGACACCATGCTTGCAGTGCTCGGTGACATCTACCACAAATCAAGATTTGGAGATTACATGTCACTCTTGATACACTGAGATCTTATGGTAGTCAAAGTTCCATGAAATTTAAAAGAAGTCATCCATGTAATGACACTATCCTGGTGTTATTAATATTACATATTTTAGGATGAAATTTTCCACTCAAGCATTTTGACCCAGAATCCACCTGATGCCACTGTGAACTCTATCAGACATATCTGATGCAAAGTTAGGTATATGTTTCTAAGATTGTTCACTTATTTATCTTTCACCCAGGACAGGATAAGATGGTGAATCATGCTTACACTTGCCAGGAAGCCTTCCTCCATTACAATTTTTCAAAGAGGTAGAGGATTTCAGATGGATGATATTAGTAAAATGAAACAAAGACTGTGAGTTCTTTGAAGTTACAATATTGAAAAGAGCTTGTTTCAGATTTGATTAGAGGTCAGCAGGGTCTTGCCCTCAATGATCAACACTGTAACTCTTAGTTATCATTTATCTGTAACAACCAGGTAGTTCTGTCCTGTTTACTAGGTGTAATTATTAATAGCTTTGCTTCCATTCTTACATACTACACTGGATGATAAGTTATATAATCACACTACTTAGAAGACTTCTTGAAATTTCAGCTCACTATTCCATGGCCTTATATAAAGGTCTCTAATTACCTGCCTAAGGGAATTTTAGTCAAAGTCCTCTCTTTCATGAGTACTTTGAAAATTTAAGGCAGTGTTTAAGATTTTAGGAACTTCTTACATAGAAAGGAATTTAATTTTAATACCTCAATCATGTGATAGAGTAGGAAAATATCTTTATTACAATGGAAAATAAACATTTACATTTCAGCTTTTATACTAGTAGCTGCTATAAACTTTGTCTTGCAAAATATTTTAATTTCCTAAATAAATATATAAATCATTATTTGTAACCTTACTTTTCTTATTATGCTGTGTTTTGTAAGAAGTCAAGTGGTTTTTAAAATTTCTAGTTTTGTTCTATATATCTTAATTCTGGAAACAATACTTTCAAAAGTTGGTGCTCAATAAATATTTGTTAAATGAAAAGAAATAAGGGACACTTTGGCCCATCAGTTTCCAATGATGAGAAGCAAATGTGATAATATGTATAAGTTTGGGGGAATGTAATAGGCTCTAAATCACTTTAAGTCTTTCTCCTTCTAAAGCACTTACTGATAGTGTTCAGTATCTTTTATCTTAAAAAAAAAAGAATACCAAAACTTTTTTGGTCTTTGTGATATACATTTAGTTGAATTTAACTGTTCCTTTTGTCAACTACAAATTGCACTTGCCAAGGGCTTTTGCCATCTGCCTCTGAGGAGATTGAATCCTGTAAGGCTGCAACTATTGACCTTCGACACAGCCTGAAGGGGAGCTGGGGTGAAGAGTGAGACACTCGGAGCTCCAGGGAAACTGGTGGAACAGGTCTGTAGATGGGTATTTTCAGGAACTGATTGCATGATCCCAATCCTTGTTTTTGGTCAGTCACTAAGTTGTGTCCGACTCTGCCACCCCCATGGATTGCAATGTGTCAGGCTTCTCTGTCTTTCACTATCTCCTGGAGTTTGCTCGTTACATCTCCTCATATCTAGAACAGCACTAAATCCTTTCATGGTGACATCAGCGCTTGTAACTAGTAGAAAACCTTTGTAAAACAGCTGTTTGATTGCACTGAACTCGCCCTTCACCAAAATCTTATACCTTGATCTTCCCACAATAACTGTTTGGAGCAGTCTCCTAGAGCTATCTGAGGTGCTGTCTCCCAGACTGCAGTTCTCTTTTTGCCCTAAATAAAACTTAACTTGCAACTCTTATGCTGTGCATCTTTTTAATTGATGCTTTTTATTATATCATTCACTCTTATTATTTTACCTAAGGTGTTTAAACTTTGGTCTTCCCTGTAGCTCAGATAGTAAAGAATCTGCCTGCAGTGCAGAAGACCTGGGTTCAATCCCTGGGTTGGGAAGATTCCCCGGAGAAGGAAATGGCAACCCACTCTAGTATTCTTGCCTGGGAAATCTCATGGACAGAGGAGTGTGGCAAGTTATAGTTAGTTCATGTGGTTGCTAAGATTTGGACATGACTGAGTGACACTACTAAGTTGTCTAAACTTTAAAAATGCTTAATTTGAGGCCATTAAAATATAGAGACTGAAGCCTCATCCCCCAAAACTGAGTCCCCTTGTGTCTATGAATAACCTCTCCATCCAAATCTTTATTCCTTTTTCTGTCTTATCCTGGTTCCCCACAGGACTGAGATGACAAAAGGGATGATTGAGACTGAACAGGACCCTATGGGGTCCTCCTGTGTACAAAAACTCTTCTCTGCCCCCCCACCCCCCGCCTCCATTTCTTTTTTTTTTTTTGTAGAAAAGGTTTTATCTTCTAGGAGTTCCCTGACTTCCAAAGAGCAGATTCAAGAAGTTGTTAATTAGAGAAGTGATGAAAGGCAGAAACAAAGGAAAAGCTGTTAAGCAAGATAGCTTAAACTATAATTCAGTGATAAAAAGAGTCCCAGTTCCTCCTCAAGGGATATGCATAGCAATCTTTGAGTTTTCTGCAGAAACTAAGACCCATCCACCCCCAGGTAGAGGATTATGACTACATGCTGACCACAAGCATGTGACTCCAGACTGGTTGAAACCAAAAATTGATGATTAAGATTTCTGAAACATCATCCTGTTACTTCACTATCAACCAATCAGAAAAAATCTGTAAGCTTCAACACTCACCCTAAATGTTGCTTCTAAAAACTCTTCCCTGAAAGTCATCAGGGAGTGCTGGTCTTTTAAGCATGAGCTTCCTGTTCCTTTTACTTGGTTTTCTGCAATAAACACTGTACTTTTTTTTTTTTTGCTACCACTGATATCATTAGATTGGCTTTGCATGCAGTAGGCAAGCAGTTCCAAGTTCTGTTTAGTACCAAGACTATAGATCATTTTCTATTTTCTATACTTTAAAGAAGGAATACATCTATGAGATGCTATGGCATTTCCAAACAGATGCTCAAAATGATACAGATGATATACTGTGCTAAAATATTGTCTCCTAGACAATTTTTTCAGTCTTAGAATTAATCTATATGCAAAGAAAAAAAAAAAAGTCAGTAATTCAGATTAACATGCAAACTTTGCTCCCCACAACATTAGCAAGGCTGATTCCGCAAAGTGGTTAAGGATTGTAATTTATGAAGTGGTTTTTAATCTCCAGGGGCATAAATATATGAAAACATTTTGGATTCTTTATTATACTGATTTCTGGCATTGCTTAATCTTCCAGCTAGCCTATTCCACTTCCGCTGAAGAGTTTTTGGGTATAAAGTGCTTCCCAGGGAGTTTTCATCAGTACAAATTTTCTGAATGCTAAATAATATTGTAAAAAGTCAAAAGACAAACAACAAACTAGAAAAAAAAAACACTGAACACACACAGTAAATTGCCAATTTTCTTAATTTTTAGAAACAGTACAACTCATTCAAACAGAAAGGTGTGGGGGGGGGGGGGTGGAAAGCAACAACAGGAAAACAAACACAACGTTCCATATAGGACAATAGGTAGAGTATACTAAGAAAGTAGGGGCTTCCCTCATCGCCCAGTCGGTAAAGAATCTTCCTGCAATGCAGGAGACCCAGGTTTGATTCCTGAGTCAGGAAGATCCCCTGGAGAAGGAAATGGCAACCCACTCCAGTATTCTTGCCTGGAGAATCCGTATTCTTGCCTGGGGAATCCATGGACAGCGGAGCCTGGTAGGCTATAGTCCATAAAGTCTCAAGAGTCAGACACGACTTAGCAACTAAACCACCACCATGAAGAGAGTAACATCCAAAACAATTAGCTATTAATATCTAGTAAGCGTAAGAGCAGATGGTCAACTCTGTGAATAACTAAAGAAGAATGAAATGAAACAAGAAATGACTTTTACCAATACAGTTTAAAATATACGAAAATGTTACCACTACTAAATATTGTTTAGGGTGTGGGAAAATGTAGGTAAATTAAATACACTCCTGGACTTCCGATGGTAATCTAACTATGCACACCTTTTTGATGATTATTTACAGTAATTTAAAGTGGGGGACTACTTGACCTAATATTCCAATGTTCTCACACACCTTAAATAATCACTATATAATGTGAAAAATTTCCAATTTTAACATTACTTATACCCCCCACAAATTGGAAACTTATTAGATATTAATCACTAGGTACTTGATAAAATATAATGAAACACCAAATATCCAACCAGAAGAATAGGACAGTTGTGCATTCACTGATATGGAAATATCTCCAACCTATATTGTTAAAGGAAAATGCATGATATTCATACATTCTATGTCTCAGAATCTTTCACAAGAATTTTTAAAGTACCCCCACAACAACCCTGTGAATTATGTACTAGTATTTCTTTGAGAAGAGGAAGCTAAAGAATTTTTTTTCTTTTCTTTTTTTTTTTTTTTAAATGTAGGGAGGTCACACACATGCAGAGTGATCGGCAACTGATCGGAATACAAATAATGTATTTTCAGCCATTATAACATACTTGTTTAAAGTATCTTTTTCTGTATCCTGGTCTGTTCCATAAATTGAATTCTGCTTTTAGATAATGACATTACACTGGTACTGACATTACACTGTCATAGTTATTACACAAAGAATTTTGATGTATGATTCACTTGACATTTAATGTTCCACATAAGTCTTAGAATAAGAAATCAATTGAAATTTTAATGGAATTGCTGTACACATGTACATTAGTGTTTGGAGAGTTATTATTTATATACTTGTTGAGTCTTTTTGTATTGGTATGATTCCATTTATAATATTCAGATCTTTCTAATTGTTGATGTCATTTTGTTGTTTACATGGATTTTGCACATTTACTGTAAAGTTGATATCACATTATATTACACTTGTGATTTTATTCTATTAGAATTTCACTTCTGTTATAGCAAATATATTTTTAAAAATTTTGTTGCTGTTTTATTTATTTGAGCACACATACAGTAATTATAAAGATTTTCCTCTGATCACTGATCACTTCTATCTCTGCAAGCTCTCTTTTCCACTAAGGTCTTCAACTGCAAATTTTCCTACTGTGAACATTCTCAGAGTCCAATGCCCAAGGTTGAAGAAGTATTGATTATCTTCTCATTATTATATTATTTACTTGAAAGTGATTTTTTATCTTTATTGATGAATACTTGACAAGTAGAAATTATGTATATTTAAGATGTACAAATTGGTGTTTTGATATATGCATACATTGTGAAATAATGGCTGCAATCAAGCTAATTAATCTATCTATCACCTCACATAGCTTTCATCCTCTTTCTATTTTTCTTTGTGGTGAGAATACTTAAGAAGTCACCCATTTTGTTCTGCCATGAAGTCCTGTCTGGCTCTATGTGACCTCATGGACTGCAGTACACCAGGCTTCTCTGTCCTTCACTGTCTTCTGGAGTTTGTTCAAACTCATGTCCATTGAGTTGGTGATGTCATCCAACCATCGCATCCTCTGCTACCCACTTCTCCTTTTGCCCTCAATCTTTCCCAGCATCAGGGTCTTTTCCAATGAGTTGGCATTTCACATCAGGTGGCCAAAGTATTGGAGCTCAAGCTTCAGCATCAGTCCTTCCAATGAATATTCAGGACTGATTTCTTTTAGGATTGACTGATTTGATCTCCTTATTGTCCAAGGGACTCTCAAGAGTCTAATCCAGCACTTCAGTTTGAAAGCATCACTTCTCTAGTGCTCAGCATTTGTTATGGCCCAACTCTCACATCTGTACATGACTACTGGGAAATCCATAGCTTTGAATTTATAGACCTTTGTAGGCAAATTGATGCCTCTGCTTTTTAATATACTAAGTTTGTCATAGCTTTTCTTCCAAGGATTAGGTATCTTTTAATTTCATGACTGCAATCACCATCTGCAGTGATTTTGGAGCAGAAGAAAATAAAACATGTCATTCTTTCAGATTGGATGTCATAATCTCAGTTTTTTTAATGTTTAGTTTTAAGTCAGCTTTTTCACTCTCTTCTTTCACCTCTTTATTTCCTCTTTGCTTTCTGTGATTAGAGTGGTATCATCTGGATATCTGAGGTTGTTGAAATTCTCACAACAGTCTTGATTCCAGCTTGTAAGTCATCCAACCCAGCATTTCACATAAAGTACTCTGCACAGAAGTTAAATAAGCAGGGTAACAATATACTGTCTTGACATACTCCTTTCTCAATTTTGAACCAGTCCATTGTTCCATGTCTGGTTATAATTGTTGTTTCTTGTCCTAAAAACAGGTTTCTCAGGTACCCCTTACCAATGTGTGTGTGTGTGTGTGTGTGCGTGTGTATCCCCCTTTGCAAATTTCAGGTATACAATTTAGTATTGTTAACTATCGTTGCATTGCTGTACATTAGATTTCAGGAACTTTTTCATGTTGCTTAACTGGAACTTTATATTCCTTGAACAATTCCATCTCCCAGTTTCCCTCTCCCTATGTTCCTGGCAGTCACTATTCTACTTCTTGTTTCTACAACTATTACTGATTCTGCATGTAAGTGAGATCATGCAGTACCTGTCTTTGTATGTCTCAGTTCAGTTCAGTCACTCAGTCATGTCTGACTCTTTGTGACCCCATGAATCGCAGCACACCAGGCCTCCCTGTCCATCACCAACTACCGGAGCTTACTCAAACTCATGGCCATCAAGTCGGTGATGCCATCCAGCCATCTCATCCACTGTCGTCTCCTTATCCCCCTGCCCCCAATCCCTCCCAGCATCAGGGTCTTTTCCAATGAGTCAACTCTTCGCATGAGATGGCCAAAGTACTGGAGCTTCAGCTTCAGCATCAGTCCTTGCAATGAACACCCAGGACTGATCTCCTTTAAGATGGACTGGTTGGATCTCCTTGCAGTCCAAGGGACTCTCAAGAGTCTTCTCCAATACCACAGTTCAAAAGCATCAATTCTTTGGTGCTCAGCTTTCTTTATAGTCCAACTCTCACATCCATACATGATCACTGGAAAAACCATAGCCTTGACTAGATGGACCTGTGTTGGCAAAGTAATGTCTCTGCTTTTTAATATGATATCTAGGTTGGTCATAACTTTCCTTCCAAGGAGTAAGTGTTTTTTATTTCTATGGCTGCAATCACCATCTGCAGTGATTTTGGAGTCCCCAAAATAAAGTCAGCCACTATGTCCACAGTTTCCCCATCTATCTGCTGTGAAGTGATGGGGCCAGATGCCATGATCTTAGTTTTCTGAATGTTGAGCTTTAAGCCAACTTTTTCACTCTCCTTTTTCACTTTCATCAAGAGGCTTTTTAGTTCTTATTCACTTTCTGCCATAAGGGTGGTGTCATCTGCATATCTGAGGTTGTTGATATTTCTCCCAGCAATCTTGATTCCAGCTTGTGCTTCTTCCAGCCCAGCATTTCTCATGATGTACTCTGCATATAATTTAAATAAGCAGGGTGACCATATACAGCCTTGATGTACTCCTTTTCTTATTTGGAACCAGTCTGTTGTTCCATGTCCAGTTCCAACTGTTGCTTCCTGACCTGCATATAGGTTTCTCAAGAGGCATGTCAGGTGGTCTGGAATTCCCATCTGTTTCAGAATTTTCCACAGTTTATTGTGATCCACACAGTTGAAGGCTTTGGCATAGTCAATAAAGCAGAAATAGATGTTTTTCTGGAACTCTCTTGCTATTTCGATGATCCAGCGGATGTTGCCAATTTGATCTCTGTTTCCTCTGTCTTTTTTAAAACCAGCTTGAACCTCTGAAAGTTCACAGTTCACCTATTGCTGAAGCCTGGTTTGGAGAATTCTGAACATTACTTTACTAGCGTGTGAGATTAGTGGAATAGTGTGGTGGTTTGAGCATTCTTTGATGTTGCCTTTCTTTGGGATTGGAATGAAACTTACCTTTTCCAATCCTGTGTCCACTACTGAGTTTTCCAATTACTGGATCATAAAATAGTTCTAGTTTAATTTTTTGGAGAATTTCCATGCTTTTTTCCATAATGACAGTTGAATTAATTTCATCTAACTGCATACAAGTTCCCTTAAACCTCATCCCCATTTATACTTATTATCTTTAGTGTTTTTTAAACAGACATTCTAAAAGGAGGTATTAACACATTGTGGTTTATTTTGTATTCCCCTAATAATTAATGATGTTAAAAATATTTTCATTTATCTATTAGGTATTTGCATATCTTCTTTGGGGAAATTTGCATGTTTTTTTTCATATACTTGTTGGCTACTTGTATGTCTTTATTTTGAGAAATGTTTAAGTTCTTTGTCCATTTTTAAAAACTGGATTATTTGTTGTTTTGTTTATATATATTTTTATATTAAGTCCTTATTTGATGTATGGTTTGCAAAAGTTTTCTCCTATTCTATAGGGTTCTTTCCATTGCTGTGTAGAAGCTTTTAGTGTGATTGTATGACCTAACATGGGATTCATCCTGTGGAATGGTCCATGCATTCTTGATAAGTATGTGTATTTGTCTGTTGCTGATTGGTAAGTTCTATATGTCTTTTAAGTTCATTTGGTCTATATTCTTCAAGTCAGCTGTTTATTGAATTTTCGTCTGGACGTTTTATGTATTATTAGAAATGAGATATTAAAGTCTTTTAGTATCATCATATTGTTATCAATTTCTCCTTCAGAGCTGTTAATATTTGCTGTATCTGTCTATCTTCCTATTTACTAGGTTCTCTGATGTTGAGTGTGTATACATTTATAATTTTTTATATCTCCCTTTTTTAATTGACTATTTTATCATTATATTATGTCCTTTTTGTCTCCTGTGACAGTTTTTGAGTCAAAGTCTACTTTAAGTATTGCTGCCTTTGCTGTATTCTGGTTGCCACTTACATGTAATATCTTCCTCCATCCCTTTACTTTCAGCCTGTGCATGTCATTAAATCTAAGTTGAGTTTATTATAGACAGCATATCTCTGGATCTTGCTTTTGTTTATTTGTTTACTTTTATCTATTTAACCACTCTTGACTTTTTCATTGGAAGGATTCATGAATTTACATTTAAAGTAACTATTCATAGATGAGGACATATTATTAAATTTTGCCATTTTGTTAATTGTTTTCTCTCTGTCCTCTTCATATATTCCTTTGATATTTGATCCTTTTTTAATAGTGATCTACTTTGATCTTTTTCTCTATATCTTTTGTGTATCTATTACAGGCTTTGTGTGTGTGTGTGTGTGTGTTTAACTCAAGGCTCATATAAAGTATCTTGCAGTCATAACCATGTTTTACCTAACATACTAAGTTCCAGCCATTTTTCATTTATGTCTCAAAAGGTTTGTCTAGGTTTGTCAGAATTTCCTGGGAACCTGATCGGAATACAGATTTTCAGTTAGAAAACAATATTTACTGAATCAGAATAGGCGGCTTGTGAGGTCTTGGCATTTATGTTTTAATAAGCCCTCCAGGTGGTTACCATGCACATTACAGTTTGAGACTTATTGCACTTATCTCTAGTTATTCTAATTTAACATACAATGCTGCTTTACTTGGGTGACTTATTTATTTCACATTTGCTCTCTCTCTGCTTACAGTTTCTCTCCTATTTATTTCCTCTTTTATTCTCCTCCCAACTCCTCTAGGTTAAAGCCTATTCATCTTTTAAGATGAAAATCTTGCAATACTTACTAGGGAGATTTTCTGGTCTCTCCCAAGTATATTTTGGCACTTCTTTTCAGACTCTTTCACCAATTGCTTAAGTGTCTCTGAAAACTACTAAACTTTACTGTGCCATTTGTTCATTAATCTTTCTTGAAAAGACATTGCCTCATTCTTTGTTGTTCAGTCACTAAGTCGTGTCCGACTGTGAGACCCCATGGACTTCAGCAGGCCAGGCTTCCCCTGTCTTGCACTATCTCCCAGAGTTTGCTCAAACTCATTTCCGCTGAGTTGTCCATGGAGTCACCAAGAGTCAAACATGACTGAGCATGTATTTAGGCAGTAACTCAAACTATTTTTTGTTTCTATTCAGTACTCCAATTGTCCAAAAGGAAATTGAACTGAAATATTAATATATTTAAGGTTATGAGATAATCTCTGAAGTGTTGCAATGTGTGGCATCATGGTAGAGTAGCTACAGTTGGTTGGTGTTGGTGCTCAGTCGTTCAGTAGCCCAGCAGTCTCCTCTGTGGACTGGACTATAGTCTGCCAACCTCCTCTGTCCACGGAATTTTTCAGGCAAGAATAGTGGAAATGGGTTTCCATTTCCTACTTCAGGGGGTCTGCATGGCCCAGGGCTCAAACCCGGGTCTCCTGCATCTCTTGAATTGGCAGGCAGATTCTTTATCACTGTGCCACCTGGGACAGTGGTAAGTGGAATTACAAGTAAATATGAAACACAATTTTTAACAGACAGATATTTAAGGTTAACTCAAGTCTCCATGTGAGTCTATAAAGCAGCTCATGCCCATCTGCTGTCCTCTTCTTTATTCAATCATTATCAATGGATTGCAAGGAGGAGTTACTACTTCTATACGAGTCTTAGCACAAAGACTTTAGATAATTAAAAATGATAGAATTGGGACAGACTGCTAAACATAAACAGAAGGATAAAGAGACATCTGGCATAACTAGTAGTGAATAAACCAGATTTAACTAACCTGAATACAAAACACACTGAAACATAGTGAAAAACTGAAAAACTTCAATTGAAAGGCAATTCTGCTGATAAATAACTTAGAGTATTTTTCAATTGAATTTTTATTAATTGGGATATTTCCATAAAATGTGATATTTGGTTTTTAGATTTATTCTGCTCCTGCTGTTTATTTCTCAGTTGAAGGTATAATCTTTCATTTGTGGCACTGAAATTGGCTTATGTAGAGATGATTATGATGTACATTCAGAGAATTGTGACTTCAGGTGAGAAATAAGCAGCAGGAACAGATGAACTCTTAGCAACAGAGAAACTATTTTCATGCAAATATCCCCACAGTGACAGAAAGATGAGAAAACAGAATTACAGAACACAGAAGGCTTATAAAAATATTATTTCATAATATTGAATCATTTTCTATTTTTTTATGTAGAAGAATCAGAGGGTTTTTTTGAGAAATATATTTGTAAGTTTATAAACATCATTAAACTAGTCCTCCAACAGAAATTATATTCACTTGTTTCTATTACTAAATCAAATCCATGATCAGCAGGCATGCCTGTTCAGGTATTTTTGAAAGTCAGAACTATAAGCACTTCTATAATTTAAGCATTTAGAATCCAGGAAGCTAATTCATTCGGTAAAATGAGAACTTGGCATGTGGGTTGATGATATGTGTTTGGGTTTGGCTGTTTTGTAAAACAATCTGTCTTTAAACAGGAAAAAGGATTGGAAGGCAGAGTCATCTGGACTAGCTATGACTGCATATATACTATCCGAATGACAACAAATTAAGATAATCAAAAGTCTAAGCAGACTAAACCTCAATATTGTCCTGGAATTTCCTTTAATCCTTGCCATTTGTCAGTTCTTTAGTGAGGATATGATATGAAAGACAGGTTGTAGTAATACCCACCATATGCTATTTTCTACATTATTTGGACAAACATCCAGAAAGTATGTGATTATGCTGCCAAAGAAAAGGCATAAAACATCACAATTTTCAATCAACAGTACTTTGTAACTTTTTCTTCATGAATGTAAGTCATTGATCTATATAATAAATAGGAGTTTCAATGTTATAAATAAAAGTGGAATAATATTACTCACACCTGCTCATACCCAATTTCTTTCAATTAAGACTAAATATTGACTATACTAAAGCCTTTGACTGTGTGGATCACAGCAAAATGTGGAAAATTCTTAGAGATGGGAATATCAAACCACCTTACCTGCCTCCTGTGAAACGTATGCAGGTCAAGAAGCAACAGTTAGAACTGAGCATGAAACAATGGACGGGTTCAAAATTGGGAAAGGAGTTTGTCAAGGCTGCATAGTGTCACCCTGCTTATTTAATTTGTATGCAGAGTAATTATGAGAAATGTCAGGATGGAAGAAACACAATCTGGAATCAAGACTTCAGGCAGAAATATTGAAAAAGTCAGATATGCAGATGACACCACTCTTATGGCAAAAGTGAAGAGGAACTAAAGAGCCTCTTGATGAAGGTGAAAGAAGAGAGTGAAAGAGTTGGCTTAAAAATCAACGTTCAAAAAACAAAGGCCATGGCATACAGTCCCATCACTCCATGACAAATAAATAGGGAAACAATGGAAACAGTGAAAGATTTTATCTTCTTGGGCTCCAAAAACACTGCAGATGATGACTGCAGCCATGAAATTAAAAGACACTTACTCCTTGGAAGAAAAGCTATGACCAGCCTAGGCACCATATTACAAAGCAGAGACATTACTATGCCTACAAAGGTCTGTATAGCCAAAGCTATGGTTTTTCCAGTAGTCATGTATAGATGTGAGAGTTGGACCATAAAGAAGGCTGAGCACTGAAGAATTGATACTTTTGAACTGTGGTGTTGGAGAAGACTCTTGAGAGTCCCTTGGACTGCAAGGAAATCAAACCAGTCCATCCTAAAGGAAATCAGTCCTGAATATTCATTAGAAGGACTGATTATGAAGTTGAAGCTCCAATACTTTGGACACCAGATGCGAAGAGCCGAGTCCTTAGAAAAGATCCTGATGTTGGGAAAGATTGAAGGCAGGAGGAGAAGGGGATAACACCAGATGAGATTGTTGTATGTCATCACTAACTCAAGGGACATGATTTTGAGCAAGCTCCAGGAGATGGCGAAGAACAGGGAAGCCTGGTGTGCTTCAGTCCATGGGGTCACAAAGAGTCAAACACAACTGAGAGCCTGAACAACAATAAAGACTAAATATAGGACTCAGGTAGTAAATATAGATCAAATGGCACAATGACAGAAAATGGCTAAGAGCTAGAATCTAGAGATATAGGTTTAAGGCAAAATCTGGGTTCTGCCACCAGATGAAGACAGTTTCATCTCCAGTCCCATCAGGTATTCTGTGCTCACAGTAGGAGTGAAATGGGGAAGTCATCTCTCCTTCTTTGTTCTCTCACTCTTATTCTCTCTCTTTGTTTATCTCTCTATTCTTTATAGATAAACTCCTTTACTTGATGCAGATTCTTACACCAGCACTAGCTTATCTTCTACATTTCTGATTGCTGTCCCTATTGACTCCAAAAGATTCTCATATCTCTAAGGTGATAGATGCACTACTATCAATGGATGCTAGAAAAGGGTTTTGCACTTTGTTCCTATTGATAATTTTGAGCATCACTTCAATAGTCACACCCTTGGAAGCATGCAATAGCATCCCTACATTTACTATATCAAAAGCTTCCTATCACCTAAAACATATTTAGTGTTTTTCATTTTGTCTCCTTATTAATCACTATAATTGCTTATCAAACTTTTAACTTTCCTTTCATTTTGTTTGAGTGTTCAATGTTCCTGGTTCTTTCCATTTTATGTCCATTAGTAGTTCAGTAGTTTACTGAGTATCTATAGTTGATTAGACACTAGATCAGACTCTACATATTCAGTGGTGAACAACAGAGGCATAATGCCTGCCTTCACAGTACCTACAGGTCAGTGGGGAAAAGAGAAATTCAAACATGTAGCCATCATAAAATTTGTGAAGTGCCATTGAGCAAAAATGAGCAGATATTAAAAGAGGTCAATGGAAATGCATTTGAGTAGTAAGGAACTTTCTCTCTATGAAAGTGTTGAGTAGACACTGGAAGCAGTCAAACTGAGAGGTCAGACGTGAGGTTTTGCAGAAGAGTATCTCACAAAGTGTGGTAGTATGAGCATTCTTTTCCATTGCTTTTCTTTGGGATTGCAATGAAAACTGACCTTTTCCAGTCCTGTGGCCACTGCTGAGTTTTCCAAATTTGTTGGCATATTGAGTGCAGCACTTTAACAGCATCATCTTTCAGGATTTGAAACAGCTCAACTGGAATTCCATCGCATCCACTAGCTTTGTTTGTAGTGATGCTTTCTAAGGCCCACTTGACTTCACATTCCAGGATGTCTGGCTCTAGGTCAGTGATCAAACCATTGTGATTATCTGGGTCATGAAGATCTTTTTTGTACAGTTCTTCTGTGTATTCTTGCCACCTCTTCTTAATATCTTCTGCTTCTATTAGGTCCATACCATTTCGGTCCTTTGTCGAACCCATCTTTGCCTGAAATGTTACCTTGATATCTCTAATTTTCTTGAAGAGATCTCTAGTCTTTCCCATTCTATTTTTTTCCTCTATTTGTTTGCATTGATGGTTGAGGAAGGCTTTCTAATCTCTCTTGGCTATTCTTTGGAACTCTGCATTCAAATGGGAATATCTTTCCTTTTCTCCTTTGTTTTTTGCTTCTCTTCTTTTCACAGCTATTTGTAAGGCCTCCTCAGACAACCATTTTGCCTTTTTGCATTTCTCTTCCTTGGGGGTGGTCTTGATCCCTGTCTCCTGTACAATGTCACGAACCTCTGTCCACAGTTCATCAGGCTCTCTGTCTATCAGATCTAGTCCCTTAAATCTATTTCTCACTTCCACTGTATAGTCATAAGGGATTTGATTTAGGTCATACCTGAATGGCCTAGTGGTATTCCCTACTTCCTTCAGTTTAAGTCTGAATTTGGCAATAAGGAGTTCATGATCTGAGCCACAGTCAGCTCCTGGTCTTGTTTTTGCTGACTGTATAGAGCTTCTCCATCTTTGGCTGCAAAGAATATAATCAATCTGATTTCAGTGTTGACCATCTGGTGATGTCCATGTGTAGAGTCTTCTCTTGTGTTGTTGGAAGAGGGTGTTTGCTATGACGAGTGCATTCTCTTGGCAAAACTCTATTAGCCTTTGTCCTGCTTCATTCCGTACTCCAAGGCCAAATTTGCCTGTTACTCCAGGTGTTGCTTGACTTCCTACTTTTGCATTCCAGTTCCCTATAATGAAAAAGACATCTTTTTTGGGTGTTAGTTCTAAAAGGTCCTGTAGGTCTTCATAGAACCGTTCAACTTCAGTTCGTTCAGCGTTACTGGTTGGGGCATAGGCTTGGATTACTCTGATATTGAATGGTTTGCCTTGGAAACGAACAGAGATCATTCTGTCATTTTTGAGATTGTATCCAAGTACTGCATTTCAGACTCTCTTGTTGACCATGATGGCTACTCCATTTCTTCTAAGGCATTCCTGCCCACAGTAGTAGATATAATGGTCATCTGAGTTAAATTCACCATTCCAGTCCATTTTAGTTTGCTGATTCCTAGAATGTCGACATTTACTCTTGCCATCTCCTGTTTGACCACTTCCAATTTGCCTTGATTCATGGACCTAACATTCCAGGTTCCTATGCAATATTGCCCTTTACAGCATCGGACCTTGCTTCTATCACCAGTCCCACCCATAACTGGGTGTTGTTTTTGCTTTGGCTCCATCCCTTCATTCTTTTTGGAGTTATTTCTCCTCTGATCTCCAGTAGCATATTGGGTACCTACCCACCTGGGGAATTCCTCTTTCAGTATCCTATCATTTTGCCTTCTCATACTGTTCATGGGGTTCTCAAGGCAAGAATACTGCAGTGGTTTGCCATTCCCTTCTCCAGTGGACCACATTCTGTCAGACCTCTCCACCATGACCTGACCGTCTTGGGTGGCCCTACCTGGCATGGCTTAGTTTCGTTGAGTTAGACAAGACTGTGGTCCTGTGATCCGATTGGCTAGTTTTCTGTGATTATGGTTTTGGTGTGTCTGCCCTCTGCTGCCCTCTTGCAGCACCTACCGTCTTACTTGGGTTTCTCTTACCTCGGATGTGGGTATCTCTTCACAGCTGCTCCAGCAAAAAAAAACATCTATTTCTGCTTTATTGACTATGCCATAGCCTTCGACTGTGTGGATCACAATAAACTGTGGAAAATTATGAAAGAGATGGGAATACCAGATCACCTGACCTGCCTCTTGAGAAACTTGTATGCAGGTCATGAAGCAACAGTTAGAACTGGATATGGAACAACAGAATGGTTCCAAATAGGAAAAGGAGCATGTCAAGGCTGTATATTGTCACCCTGCTTATTTAACTTATATGCAGGGTACATCATGAGAAATGCTGGGCTGGAAGAAGCACAAGCTGGAATTAAGATTGCCAGGAGAAATATCAATAACCTCAGATATGCAGATGACACCACCCTTATGGCAGAGAGTGAAGAGGAACTAAAAAGCTTCTTGATGAAAGTGAAAGAGGAGAGTGAAAAAGTTGGCTTAAAGTTCAACATTCAGAAAACTAAGATCATGGCATCTGGTCCCATCACCTCCTGGGAAATAGATGGGGAGACAGTGGAAACAGTGTCAGACTTCCTTTTTGGGGGGCTCCAAAATCACTGTGGATGGTGACTGCAACCATGAAATTAAAAGACGCTTACTACTTGGAAGGGAAGGTATGACCAACCTAGATAGCATATTAAAAAGCAGAGACATTACTTTGCCAGCAAAGGTCTGTCTGGTCAAGGCTATGGTTTTTCCAGTGGTCATGTATAGTTGTGAGAGTTGGATGGTGAAGAAACCTGAGTGCCAAAAAATTGATACTTTTGAACTGTGGTGTTGGAGAAGACTCTTGAGTTTCCCTTGGACTGCAAGGAGATCCAACCAGTCCATCCTAAAGGAGATCAGTCCTGGGTGTTCATTGCAGGGACTGATGCTGAAGCTGAAACTCCAGTACTTTGGCCACCTTATAAGAGCTGACTCATTGGAAAAGACCCTGATGCTGGGAGGGATTGGAGGCAGGAGGAGAAGGGGGCAACAGAGGATGAGATGGTTGGATGGCATCACTGACTCGATGGGCATGAGTTTGAGTAAACTCCGGGAGTTGGTGATGGACAGGGAGGCCTGGCGTATTGCTATTCATGGGTTCGCAAAGATCGGACACGACTGAGCGACTGAACTGAACCAAACTGACTGATATCACAAAGAGAAAGCACATGCAAAAATCCCAGGTAGGAAAGATAGTGACCTTTTTTGTCCCTTTGATTTTTGAATTTTATACAGTGAGGTCAGTATTTTTGGATACTAATGGTCAAGAGGTATGTTGGAAAACATGAGGTTAAAAAGTAATACGTGTAAATCTATGGCTGATTCATATCAATGTATGACAAAACCCACTGAAATGTTGTGAAGTAATTAGCCTCCAACTAATAAAAAAATAAAAAAAAAAAGTAATGCAGGATCCAGATAGAATTAGACTTTGTAATCTATGCTATGAGTGGAGCAATTGAAAGCCTTAGAAGTGGATTAGGGGAAAAAGGAAGCAAAAGGAGTTTAACTGGCTTTAGATCAAGGGAAGGAACATTGGGAAGGTACTCTTTAAGGAAATTTCACCTACACTGGATTCAGTGCTCACCAGGGATTTCTTTAAGAAATCATCCTACATGGGTGCCATATTGCTTTAATATTATCATAATTGTGATGTCACTGTCACGACTGTATCTTAACTCTTAGGAAACATGATTTTGGTCCTGGAAATGCTTAGGAAACACTACAGAGACCCAATCAAACAATGTATGTCTCATGACTACTAGATTCTCTTAACCCTCTTCAGGAAAAACTTCATTTCCTCATATAATTTCAGCTTAGGGAGTATGCCTTAACCTTGTTATCTGTAATAGTACTGTCCTTTGTTAAATCTTACCTGGGTTCAAGCTTTAAAAAGAGAAGCTTATACATAACATAAATTTGGAAGAGGTTACCAGAACATTTCTCACATTTGTTAAGTCAGTTTTCTTCTGAAAGGATTGAATGTCAACTTATAAACTCTATTTTATTTCCGTATGGTTTAAGTCATATAAATTCAAATAAATAGAATTGATGTTTTAATAACTAGGAAATAAACTGATTTGGCAAATAAAAGATTTGCCAAAATATAGAGCAAAAATATACAGAAGTGGGTTTTTAAATTGTTTTTGTCCTCATTTCAAAACTCACAAGGAACTATTCAAGGCTGAGTGTCAGCTCTGTTCTGTGAGTTTACCCAGGGACTCAGGGTCCTTCTATGCTTCACCATCCCCTAGGGTGTTTTGTGCATTCATAGCATAACAGGTTTGTAGGGTCATATCCACATACAGTCCATTAGAATAGGTGAAGAGTACGGAAAACAAATACTCAAAGACAAAAGTCAGAAGTTGTATATACTAATGGTAGAACTGCTTAGATGGTCATGGAAAGCTACAGGGCAGGTTTGGAAATGTAGCTTTAGCTGGGCAGTTATGACTTCATCTAACACTCAGATAGGGGAATGTGGTCCAGGTCACCAAAAGGAAGAAGGAATGAATGGTTATTGAGAAAAACAAGTCTTAGATACTAGGAGTATTTTTAAAACACATAATCACTGCCATGTTCTATTTCATACCTGGCATTCAAAATATCACCTATTCTTCAGTGTGGCAGATATAATCATTGTCTTTCATATAGATGTTATTCCTCTAACTGAAAAATTCTTAATATTTTTCTTGAAGCTTCATTTATCAACTTTTCCAGAAAATTTTTCCTGAAGAAATTTATTTTTCTCTACCCATTCCTCCACACAACACAAAACCATACTGATGTTAGGTAGCTAATCAGACATAAGCGAGACTCAACCTATCCTGAAAGGGGTTATCTTTCCCTCCCCTACCTGGACACTGGTAATCAGACCCTGGTAATCCTCCCTCTTCTAGTCAAGGCCTACTACTAAGTTTGCAGCCTTATCAGGACCAAGCCAGATAAAACCACCAGCACAGATACACCAAGACCTAAAAATGAGACAGGGTTCATAGTGCCATATTTGTAATAAATTAGCATTGTGGGTTTTGCTCCCTGTGATATCTTAGGGGTATGTGCCTCTGCACTAGAAGAACAGTTATAAAACTTGAATCTGTCAATCAGTTTGTCATTCAAATGATGCAGGACCACAGGGAGGAAACACTACTCTAAAAAAAAAAAAAAAAAAAGACACCAACCTTCATCCATTGTGGGGCTACTTCCGGTTTCTAGACAGCCCACTCTTATCTTTCCCAAGAGTGGACTTCCACTTTTGCTTAATAAAACTATTGCTACTTAAAATTGCTCTGTTTCTCAACTGAGCTTTTTTCCTTGAATAGGCAATAACCAAGGAAACCACCATTTTGCTGGTGACACAAGCACAATTTAAAATTGTGCTCATTTATAGATTTTTATTCAACTAATATTTAATAGGCACTTACTCTACACTACACACACACACACACACACACACACATATTACAAATCATATATTTCAAATATACACTGGTGTTCAAAATACATATGGTCTCTCTTTCCATGAAGCCTGTATAGATCAGTGGAGAAAATAGACAATCATCATGTTCAAACAAGGTAAAACTTGTTATAAGCAACTGAGGGAAGTAAATAGTGCCATGCGGCACCCAACAGAAAGATTTTCTCTAATCAAAGCGCTGTAGGGAGGATTTACTACAGGACTTTCGGTTAAAGGGAGATCTGCTGAAGAAAGTCAGAGCTACGTAAATGAAGGAGATAGATAAGAGTGTTTCTGCAAGAAGGAACAGCAGGCTCTAGGGCCCTGCTGTGGGCGTGTGCCTGACACTGGTGTGGAGAAACAGAGGAAGATGAGTTAGAGCAGAGAAGGACAAGGATGTGAGATGAGCTCAAGAGCCAAGCAGGGAATTGTTAGCTTGAGCCTTGAGACCTTGTTAAGGGTTTCAGTGTTTATCATTAGAGCATTGGATTGCTGTTGAGATGATTAAGTAGAAGAGAGAAGTAATCAGATTTCCACTTCAAAAGATTCTTCTGAGTACAGTGTAGGGAATGGTCTCTTGAGGATAAAATAGTCAGCGTGGAGATTTGTTCTTTTCCAAAAACCCAGGTAAGAGTTGACTATTAGTGGATATATCATTCTCCAAGTACTATTTTACATCTCTGGAAGTTTTACCATATCTTTGAAGAAAAAGAACAGATTTGCTATATATTTTATAACAAACCAGTTCTAAAGAGAACCTGAACCAATATAGCATGTAAAATATTATTTCTCAGTCATTAGACATTTAAGATAATTTTCTAATGTCTTCATGAAGTAAGACATATAATAGATCTGAATTTGAAGGTTGGTATTTAACTAAAGAAAGATTTTTTAAATCAATGACATTATTTAAATTGAAAACAAAGGAAGATTCAAATGGAAATTATGTATGACTACTTTGCATGTATCAATGAATATGAGAATTAAAAGAAATTTGAATGCTTTATTAATCTGACTGTATGTTAGAAGCCTCAGCTATAATTAAACTATATTTTTAGATATGGATAAAATAAAACAAAAGGGAAGCATTAAAGAGTTTAAATTTGTTTTATCCAGAAACCACCCACCATATCTCATAAATTCAAATATATATTTAGGCTTGACATAAAAAAATGAAAGTCCTTTTGCTTAACTTTTATCTGATTTAACTCTTTAGCCATATTTTTTGTTGGTGTTTTGTTTTCTACATGGATTGTTGAACATTTAAGTATTTTACTTCAGGATAAATTTTCAAAGATGTAAGCTTTCTGATAACTCTTTAGCAGGGAACAAAGGAACATTTAGAGGTAGCAGAATTTAGGGAGGGAATCTAACCTCTCCTAGGGAGATAGGTGGGTCCAGTGAGAATTTGTTATGTCAAAAGGTTTAAGGGTGAATGAATGGGAGATTCAGAGTGTGTTATTTTTCCTCAAGACACAATTTCTCCCTTAAAGTACACATTTCATGATTTCTTATATTCGATTCTAATAAAACAATTTTCTCTGAATATAGTTGAAATTAATTAGGCCTCATCTAAAATGTTTAAAATGCTAATAAAAGTAAATGAGGAAAGTACAGTAGGTTTAACACTGCCTTCAATAATGAATATTTGATCTATTTATTACAATCAAAATATAACTTTAGAACTGATTGTAATCACTTTGACTTGGATAGTTTTGGTAGCAAATAATTTTCATTAAGTATCAAGAGACAAATCAAAGCAGTTATATCACACGGAGGTTCTAATTCAGCTTAGAATAATAAATAATACTATGTAAAATGAAGGGAAAAAAAAAAGGTCTATTATTTCATGCTTTCAATCAAAAGTATTGCTCTTCCTCTATATGCAGAATATTTTTCTTGTCAGCAAGTTAAATGAAAATCCTAAGGCTTTCCGGAGAGGCAGACTTGGCTCTGAAAACATGTCTGTGTGATGGTTAATTTTATGTGTGAACTTGGCTAGGCCATAGCACTTTACTATTTGGTCAAACAAAAGAGCAGATGTTGCTATGAAGTTATTTTTTTTAGAGGAGATTAACATTCACATTAGTAGCCTTTGGGTAAAGTAGACTATTCTCTGTTGTGTGAATGGGCCTCATTCCTTCAGTCGAATGCCTTAAGAAAGGTCACCTAAGGAAAAGGTAATTATGCTTCCTGATGACAGAACATCAACTGTTGCTTCAGTTTTGGATTTTCTAGTTTCACAAATATGTGAGCCAATTTCTTAAGTCTTTCTCACTCTAATCTATAAATAGATAGATAGATAGAGATAGATACATATATAGCCATAATCTGAATATCATATTGGTTCTCTTTCTACGGAGACTCTTAACCAGGGGGACAGTAGTTATGCCATGTGGTCCATAATTGGTTTTCAACAATGTGTGCTACTTATGACAGTCATGATGATGATTATGACAATGACTATGCTGAGATGAAATGAAATTAGAATAAAATGGCTTTAATAGCTGTTACTGTTAAATTATTTGAAAATTTTGCTGCTAATGGTATTTTTTTGATATATGTTTGTAACCAAGAAGGTTTACACTACTTCAAAAATTTTTTGGTCAATTTAACACTGAAAGATTGTTTTGTTTTGACTTTGAGAAGAGAACTGTGTCATTCATAAGTGTCTAAGTTGTTATTCATGGTACTGTGATAAACAAATCTCTAAATGACCTCAGTGATGGAGAGACTATTAAGTCCAGGGGTCTTGCCATGCCTCAGGGTGGAAATGGTAGAATAATGTTAGGAAATCTGTCCTAAAAGTGAAGGAGCATTCCCTCTATCCATTCACCTATCAGTGGACATTTAGCTTGTCTCTATATGCGATGGAATATGACTCAGCATTAATAAAAAAGGAAATCTTGCTATATGGGACGATATGGATGAACCCAAAGAACTGTGAGTAAAATAAGCCCATCACAGAGGAACAAATACTACATGGTTTGATTTATATGAAGAATCTAAAATAATCAAATGCTTAGAAACAGAAAGTAGACTAGTGGTTGCCGGGGACAAGGCAGAGGGAGAAATGTAGAATTGTTCCTTGATATGTGTAACATTTTAGTTACACAAGTAATTCTGGAGATCTGCTGTACCAAATAGTTAATAATTTCGTATTGTACATTCAAAAATTTGTTGAGTAGGTCTCCTGTTAAATGATTTTACAACAAACACAAACAGACGAAAAAGGCCAAGAGGAAACTTTTGGAGGTGATAGAAATGTTTATCACCTCCATTTTAGTGATAGTTTCACATGGGAATAGGCGTATCCCCAAACTCATCAAACTGTATACATTAAATACGTCTAGCTTTTCTTTTTCCCCCCATAAATACCTCAATAAAGCTGTTTTGTTCAATCCCTGGTCCAGGAAGATTCCACATGCTATGGAGCAACTAAGCCTATTTGTCACAACCACTGAACCCATGCGCTGGAGCTCATGAGTGGCAACAAGCTCGTATGCTAAAGTTAGTGGACGTTCAGCAACAAGAGAAGCCACCACAATGAAATCCCATCCACTGCAACAAAGGGTAACCCACGTCACAGCAACTAGAGAGTGCCTGTGTGAGGCAGTGAAGAGCCAGCATTACCAAAAATAAATAAATAAATAAAATTTAAACAGTGAAGGAGAAAACAACCTTCTTGAAAAGACTCATAGGCCAACATGCATTAAATCATGATGAAAGTGGAAAAGCTGAAAAGGGAGACCACAGTCCACCAACATTAATGCAGTAAGAGAGCAAATTGGATGGTAGCCCAAGAAAATTAATACCCTACGCTACCTACTAGTAGCTTGACCTGATAAAGTCATCCACTCCTGCCCTACTTACTCAACTTACTTCTCTTATCTACACATACCAATAATAATAATAATACCAATCTTACAAAGCTGTTGTATCTATTAAACATAAAGATACATATTGAGGAGCAGTTCTCCAATGTTAATTATAAATAGAAAGGCTTCATCTATATTGTTCACCTCAATATTTTGAAAGATTAGAACTATGACTGGAACTGTAAGTCTCAATGTGATTTATTACTAATTAATGAAATCAAAGGTCAAGCATAGTGAATACCTCATGGTAGGTGATAATGTGGTGGCTGCTCTTTCTATACCTGATAGTTCCAATGAGCATGAATAAGGGTGGAGAGAGTAAAAATGCTTTATAAGTCAGGTTACCCTGGGAAGAGTTCTAGCTGGTGTTATTTGTTAAATAACAAATCAGTAGTTAACACACTAAAGTGCTGTGCAAAAGAAAAAGAGATCAATGGGATGTAGAATAAATGGAAAAGACATTGTACAAAAGGGGAGGCTGCTTAAGGTCTTCAAGGATGAACATCATTTGGAGACAGGCAGCTATTTAGCACAACATTTTTATTGTTCACTGTAAGAGAAGAATCATAAATGCATTCTCTTCAGATTGGCAAACTATAGTAATTGCTAAACACCTTGTTAATTAATCTCACCTAAAACAACCTTCATTGACATGCTCATTCTTTAGTATAAGTGTCACCCATGAAATTGTCTTATGGGAAAATGACCGCTACCGGCAGCAAGAATAAACAATTCAAATTGGTTAAAACATTATTCTCAACTACTTTTAGGCATCTGTGAGAAACTGAAAGAGTCTTAGTGAATGTGTCAGATGTACAGTCATTTTATTGATGTCCTGACAGGTTGTCATGCTTTCCATGAGTGTGTGTGTTAGCTCAGTCGTGTCCAGCTCTGCAACTCCATGAACTGTGACCCACCGAGACTCCCTGTCCATGGAATTCTCCAGGCAAGAATACGGGGAGTGGGTTGCCATTCCCTTCTCCAGGGGATCGATCCAGGGATCAAACCCAGGTCTCCTACATTGCAGACAGATTCTTTACCGTCTGAGCCACGGGGAGAGGTATTTGTGTTAGTAATGATGCCACTTCTTTGAACTACAGGCACAACAAATAGATCACCTGTACTTTCAACTGTTCAAATTAGCTGTTTTTCATTCCCTCAAATTTCTTTAAAACAAAGCATTGGAACTTTGTCATTCTTGCTGGTACATCTTTATAGGGAATATGGAAAAGGATAATTTATTTCTGTAAATGTAAAAAAAGGTCTAATTCCCAAATTTACTTATCATGTGAGTGATTATATACAGTTTAAAGGAATCCTGTTTTAATCTGTTAATACCTGCATGTGATCCTTTAGCTCCTCTCTTAATAGGACTGTTGAAAATATTAAGCTAAATCCTAACATGACTTTCTAGTTCTAATCTTTTAGAACCAAAAATCTTATGAGTCTCTTTCTGATTTTTTTCCCCAAGTATGTTAGTATTAGCTAGGACAAATGGAATATTACATCATCATTCACAAATAATGTCTGGTTTTTCTGAGGTACTATAAATGCTTTCCACCTGTTAAGTGTGCTCTTATGACTTGATTTGGCCAATGAAACGTGGCAGAAAACTATAAGTACTGGCATTATTTTCCTCTGCCCTATCAGTTAGCAATTTTCCAGGACAAAAGTTCTTCCATTAGCCTAATTTACAAAAGCAGTTAATGCAAAAGATATCTACGGTCAGCCCACAGTAGTTATGGAGAAGTATGAGATATGAACTTTTCTTGTTGTAAATCACTGAGATTTTGTAGTGCATGTGGTACATTATCATGACACATGAACCTAGGTTCTGCATCATGGGTTTACTCATTCATGTCATAAATATTTTGAATGCTACATCAAATCAAGTACTGAGGTTCTAATGGTGAGCAAAGACATGTTTTCTTGCAATCCTGGGCCTCAGTTTGGAATGAGCCTGTGTCATGACGCCATTTTGCTGCTACCTCCTCTCTCTCTTCTTTTAAAATATACATTCAACATGTTTATTATCACAGCCTCAAATTTTAAAATAGCAGTATCTGCACATTAAGGATAAAAGGAATATGAAAAAAAAAAAATGGGAGAGCAGAAAAAAGACAAGTAAGGAAGAGAAGGTAGTATTTTAGTCCATAGGAAAGTTCTCAGATGTGTCTCTGTGAGGACTGATCAAAGCAGATGAAGTTGGAGCCCTGTTTATCTTCTTTTTGTCTTCTTCTCCATAGGAAGATTCAAATTACCCTTTGGGTAATTTTATTTTATGTGGTAGCTGAGACTTAGCACTGAACTTCCTTATTGCTAGGTTTAGGATTAACAGTATTTGGTAACTGTTGTGCATTCTTTGTAAGTCACTTCAGTCATGTCTGACTTTGTGACCCCATGGACTGTAGCCCGCCAGGCCCCTCTGTCCATGGAATTCTCCTGGCAAGAATACTGGAGTGGGTGGCTATGCCCTCCTCCAGAGGATCTTCCCAACCCAGGGATTGAACCCACATCTCTTGCGTCTCCTGAATTGGCAGGCAGGTTCTTTTACCACTAGTGCCACCTGGGAAGCCCTTGATAATTGTCAATAAGTCTAAAACAAATCTGTGCAAGTACAGATGTTCAGTTGTGAAGCAAATTATTGTCTTGGAAGTTTCTGCACTATTACAAAAATAAATCTCATTGCAACTGCAAATACCTTGCTTGTAGGTTGACTGTTACATTTACATAGATGATTAGTTATTATATTGTTATATATAATCTATTATCTATTTTATCTATACAATGTTGTTGCTTAGTTGCTAAGTCATGTCCAACTCTCTGCGACCCCATGGACTGTAGCCCACTAGACTCCTCTTCCCATCAGACTTCCCAAACAAGAACACTGGAGCAGGTTGTCATTTTCTTCTCCAGGGGATCTTCCCAACCCAGAGATTGAACCTGTGCCTCCTGCGTTGGTAGGCAGGTTCTTTACCACTGAGCCACCTGGGAAGCCCTATCTATGCAATACCTCTCTATATTATAAAGATATATACCTCATTATATATTACTTATATATCTATATATCTATGTCTATCTATCTAAAGTATTAATAGTTATGGCCTAAAATATTCAAACAGATTTACTTCCAATTTTTATTTTCCCAAGAATTTTGAAATCCTGACAAATGTATAGTTCTGAGAAAGACAAAGTGTGGGCTACATTTTTTCTGTATTTTTCCAACATCATGAGTAAGTGAAAATTAACCCTGCTTAGAAGCAGATCATTAGAACATAAACACTGTATCTCACAGGTCACAATCAAGGTGATTATGTAGCTGCAAACGTAACTAACTCCCTCCTTCTGAACAATGACTGCTTTTACTTTTTCACCAATGCCACCTTTCCTCTGACATAATCATCCTTTCTCCTGGATAAAAATGATTAAAACATCACATCAACACCTCTGCCTACATTTTGACAGCATCCAATCTAGATCTGGTCCCTACTTCTCTAATTTCTTCATAAAATTACTGAATGTCACCCAGCCCTTAGAAGTCTTCTCAACTCCTTCTTGCTAAGGTGACCTCAATTTCCCCTGGTGTATATTCTCCCTTGCTGCAGACAGATAAACAAACTGACTTTGCCTGAGTGCAAGAGTGTCACTTTTGATCTTTGCTTGGTGGATCTGAACAATAATGATAGAAGGGCTCAAAGGAATTTTTTACTTAGTGGTTAAACACACACACACACACACACACACACACACACACAGAGATATGGTTCCCCAAATGTCAATAAATCTGCACACCACAGGGAAAAGTATTTGTGTATTTTATGTAGGAAAGTGAATTTTTCTGAGAAAAAAAGCATTTTAGTGCCATTCAGATTTCAAATGAATGAAAAATGTTCCTTTGTACATGTTTGAAAACCTCTGCAGAGAATCCATTCTCTTTTGGCTCCCTTACAGGATTGGTCAGATAAGGTGCTGAGCCATTTTTAAATGGTGCTTGGAATACAACTCAGTGGGCACAGAGACTCCTGAGATGATCAATCATATTGCATTTACTGCAAAACCCAATATTTTTGTTGTTTATTCTTCCTTATTATTTCAACCCCATGCTTCCCTGGCAGAAACAATGAACTGAATGGGACAGATTCTGAGGATTTTACTAGCAACAAATATATGTCAGACATTATTCACCCAAAGTACATATTCCAATGAAGAAATAAATAGGATTTATACATTTTCCCTGAGAAAGAATGAAAATGTCTCAGTGTTTAGTTTCCTAGTCAGAATGCTGTGAATGCTTTCTCCTATAGTCAAAACTTGAAATTTGTTACTTTAAGGATATAAAGGAAGACCATAAAAAAGATTCATAACCTCAAATTACATTAACCGTACATTAAGGGAGATGCACAAATCCCAAGAAATAATGAAATGTCAGGGTTAGAATCATCCCTTTTCAGGTTTAGTGCTCAATCTCCTATGATCTTGCATAAAATGCTATTGCTGTTCACCTTGCTATTAGGAAGTGCAATTGATTTACTTGCAATATTTATTAGTGCATTAGTCATGTACATTAGCATCAAACTGGAAACAAATAATGCTTTACTTCCCCAAGTCTGTGGCAAACCAATGCAAGTAAAAACATAGGTGCCAATATAAATAAAACTGTGACTCATGCTCCTGAAATATCCTTTCTTTGCCCAGATTTACCAGAAAAAGTTAGAGAGATAAACATACTTCAACCGTTTCAATCTCTGAGAAGTTAGAACAGTTCACATTAGTCAGGCTATTTTTTGTTCTTTCAGCTTGCTGTCCTTTTGACAAATTATCCATAAGAGGTCACAAAGATAAACCGAAACTGAAAGGAATCTTTTGCCTAATATTAGTAAATAGGATAGACTAAAACTTGAGGCTATTATTTTGTCAAATATTTATCTCAGCTTAGAGCACCTTCCCAAATCTTGCATTAGACTTGGTTGTTTGTTTTAAAGATGAAAGAAAAATATATCTTCAATCAAATAAAGTTAAGTTTGAAACCCTTGTTTCTCATGACAATTGACCACGTCATTGTCAGCCCCACCGGTACCATCGTATCTGTGTCTAGACCTAATTTAAGCCAATTCCATGACTGCCTACTTCAATTTCTGTCTCTGGTCACTGGCATGTAGTTTTTTGTTAATTTTTTTCTGTAATAGAAACTAAAACGCATTTCCCAAAGGACTTCGGATTTCCTGATGTCTTGGTTCTCATCATTCTGAGTTTTCTCCAATAGAAATCTTACCATTTGCAACCGTACCCTGTCTCCCAACCCTTCCTTGACTTCCCATGCAGGTGAACCTCAGGACTGCCCACTCCCCTGCTCTCTTGGGGAGATCAGAACAGTATTAACACATGCCATTTATAAGAACAGTTCTAAACATTGTACTGAGGGTTTATGTATTTTATACTAAAATCATATCATTTATGTTTTCACTTTTGATTTAGCACTAGAGTCAAATCACACTATTTTTCAAATGGTTCTAATTCGAATATTACTATTTGAGAATGTATAATCCAAACTGAGCTATTCAATATAATGAACTGCCATCATTAATTGGGTGTCTGGTGTGTTTCAGTCCCTGATATATCTGTTAAATGGCACAAAACCTTCATAAAATAAACATCGTTTTCCCAGGTAACATACTGTAATTTTTAACAATAGGCAGAACCATACCTCCTGTTGGACATGCTTTTGACAATATGACTTCTCCACTCCTCATCAAATTGTCTAGTCTGTTCTCCACCCCTTAACTCTGGTGGGGCTCTGTGAGTTCTTTAATAAAGAACACAGCAGGAGTGGTGCTGTACCATTTCTCGCTGTAGACATTCACCGGCCTGGCAGCTTCTACTTCCCATCTCTCAGAAATCAGTCACCATGTAAGATGTTGTGACATCCCTAAGCAGACCATACTGTGAAAAGCTTGATTAAAAAGAAAGATTTAGAAGGATGAGATGCTACATAGAGAAAGAGAGGCCAAAAGCACTGAGGTAGCAGCCGTGGTCAGGGAGAAATCCCATCAGAACTCAATGGAGAGGCAGAGTGCTGGCCCCAGATATTGTGAATCAGAGACCACAGTCCCCTTTGCCAGGAACACATTCCTTTGTCTTAGAACTGCGACCATATGAACATGGCCATTGAACCTCTAAGCCTGGGGTGGCTCATTACACAGAGTTGGAGAGCCAAAACATCAGTTTTGAAGAGGCAACAAAGGCTCAGAAAAGATAAGTAATTTATCCAGGCCCACACAGATTTAAGGTGGCTGAGTCAGTATTTGAACCATATTCTTCTGAATATATATCCTATGATCTTAAACATTATGTAATACAGGACCTCAAAATATATATTTATGAAGGTTGTTTTTCTAAGGAGACTCAAATTGTAAGTAGTACTATAGGGAATACATTACTTAAGAGGATAATCTCAGTTTATGGGCTATAGCATATGTGTGTTTATAAGTAAACAGATGCTACTAATTACAAATTTATCTATTTATTGAAACAAGTTGACAGTCTATACTTGGAAGTACTTTGATTTTAAATATATATTTTAAACAAATAGAATTGCATAATTTTCTTTCTTTAAAAAATACATTCAGTTAGATCATCACTAATTGCCTCTAAATTTCCAAAAGTATTTTTAGCGATATCACAGACCAAATTTACTTAAATTATGCTTTTCTATAAGTCACTTATTTATTGCTCAGCTTAGAAAGCATGTCAAAAGATAGGTGTTAGCTTCCATTTTCTGATTTTTAAGATCCAGGTAAACTAACAATAAAAACAAAATCTGTAAGAAACTGGAAGGCTTCAAACCCAAGGCTTTTCCTTTTACCTATGTGTGCCTGCTTTACACAATGCCTCCAGGGTTTGAAAACAAGACCTATGATCAAATTAAGCCCCCACCCCCCACAACAATTATAACAGAAAAACTCTCCTGACCAAGTTTTCATTACTCTTGATGGAGGATTTGAGGAACACAAAACATGCAACTTTGCTCCCAGAATACTTGTTCTTCCAAGTTTTCTCCATCTACCCAGAGTTTTCTCTGGATTTTTTGCTCATATAGCGTGCAGTTTTACAAAATGCTCTGGCTTCAATTTTTGTTTAGTTCCCGCTTCCTACCCATTTTTAACTTTTCCTCCAGAAACAAACCAAAGTAATGATCCTTTTTTTTTTTTTCTTTTTAAAGCACTGATCTTTCACCCCTTCATGGATCACAGTCTTGTCATGCTGACGGGGCTTGGGTAACTCAGTGAAGCCATGAGCCATGCCTTGCAGGGCCACCCAAGACACATGGGTCACAGTAAGAATTCTGGCAAAACGTGATCTGTTGGGGGAGGAAATGGCAAACCACTCCAGTGTGCTCGCTGTGAGAACCCCAGAACAGTATGAAAAGGCAAGAAGATATGACACTGGAAGATGAATACCGCCAGTCTGAAGGTGTCTAATATGCCACTGGGGAAGAGCAGAGGGCAATTACTAATCACTCCAAGAAAGAATGAAGTTGCTGAACCAAAGTGGAAACAACACTTAGTTGTGGATATGTTTGGTGGTGAAAGTAAAGTTTAATGCTGTGAAAAAACAATATAGCATAGGAACTTGGAATTTTAGGTCCATAAATTTAGATAAATTGACATGGTCAAGCAGGAGATGGCAGAATTGAACACCAACATCTCAAGAATCAGTGAACTAAAGTGAAAGGAATGGGTGAATTTAATTCAAATAGCTGTTATACCTACTGCTGTGGGCAAGAATCCCTTAGAAGATATGGAGTAGCCCTCAAAGTCAACAAGAGAGTCCAAAATGTGATAGATACTTGGATGCAACGTCAAACATGAACAAAATAATTTCGGTTTGTTTCCAAGGCAATGGCAATCCACTCTAGTACTCTTGCCTGGAAAATCCCTTGGACAAAGGTCTCAAAAAGTCCAACACAACTGAGCGACTTCACTTTCACTTTCACTTTTCCAAGGCAAACAATTCAACATTACAGTAATCCAAGTCCATGCCCTAACCAATAATGCTGAAGAAACTGAAGTCAAAGGGTTCTATGAAGAATTCTAAGACCTTCGAGAACTAACACCAAAAAAGCTGCCCTTCTCATCGTAGGGGACTAGAACGCAAACGTTGGAAGTCAAGAGATACCCAGATTAATAGGCAAGTTTGGCTTTGTGGTACAAAATGAGGCAGGGCAAAGGCTAACAGAGTTTTGCCAAGAGAACACACTGGTCATAGCAAACATTCTCTTTCAACAACACAGGAGATGCTCTACACAGGGACATCACCAGATGGTCAAGACCAAAATCAGATTGACTATATTCTTTGCAGCCTAAAATGGAGAAGTCTTATACAGTCAAGTAAAACAAGACCTGGGGCTGATCATGGCTCAGATCATGAACTCCTTATTGCAAATTTAAGTAAGTGAAAGTCATTCAGTCGTGTCTGACTCTTTAAGACCCCATAGACTATATAGCCCATGGAATTCACCAGGCCAGAATACTGGGGTGAGTAGCCTTTCCCTTCTCCAGGGGATCTTCCCAACCCAGATATCAAACTCAGGTATCCTGCATTGCTGGCACATTCTTTACCAGCTGAGCTACAAGGGAAGCCCAAGAACTAGAGTGGGCAGCTTATCCCTTCTCCAGTGGCTCTTCCTGCACTTACTGCAAAATTCAGGCTAAAAATTTAAGAAAGTAGGGGAAACCACTAGGCCATTCAGGTATGACCTAAATAAAATCCCTTATGATTTTACAGTGGAGGTGATGAATACATTCAAGGGCTTAGATCTGGTAGACAAAATGCTTGAAGAACTATTCAAAAAATTGTATAGGATAGTGACCAAATGATGATGCTGTTAAAGTGCTGCATTCAATATGCCAGCAAATTTGGAAAACTCAACAGTGGCCAGAGGACTGGAAAAGGTCAGCTTTCATTCCAATCCCAAAGAAAGGCAATCAAGGAATTTTCAAACTACCACACCATTGCACTCATCTCACACGCTAGCAATGTAATGCTCAAAATTCTCCAAGCTAAGCTTTAACAGTACATGAACGGAAAACTTTCAGATGTTCAAGCTTAGAAAAGACAGAGGAACCAGAGATCAAATTGCCAACATCCATTGGAGCATTGAAAATGCAAGAGATTTCCAGAGAAACATCTACTTTTGCTTCATTGATTATGCTAAAGGCTTTAACTGTGTGAATCACAACAAACTGGGGAAATTTCTTCAAGAGATGGGAATACCAGACCACCTTACGTACCTCCTAAGAAATTTGTATGCAGGTAAAGAAGCAACAGTTAGAACCAGACATGGAACAAGGTGGCAAGAATATACAGAAGAGCTATACAAAAATGTCTTAAAGATAAGGATAACCATGATGGTGGGCTCACTCACCTAGAGCCTGACATCCTGGAGTGTGAAGTCAAGTGGTCCTTAGAAAGCATTACTACAAGCAAACCTAATGGAGGTGATGGGATTCCACTTGAGCTATTTCAAATTCTAAAAGATGATGCTGTTAAAGAGCTGCAGTCAACATGTCAGTAAATTTGGAAAACACGACATTGGTCACAGGACCAGGAAAGGTAAGTTTTCATTCAATCCCAAAGAAAGGTAATGCCAAAGAATGTTCAAACTACTGTACAACAGATTCTATTTTCTTGGCTCAAAAATCACTGAGGATGGTGACTACAGCCATGAAACAAACCTAGACAGCATATTAAAAAGCAGAGATATCATTTTGTTGCCAAAGATCCATCTTGTCAAAGCTATGGTTTTCCTAGTAAACATGTGTGGATGTGAGAGTTGAACAATAAGGAAGCGTGAATGCCAAAAAGTTGATACTTTTGAGTTGTGGTGCTGGAGAAGACCATTGAGAGTCCCACGGACAGCAAGGAGATCAAACTAGTCCATCCTAAAGGAAATCAACCCTGAATATTCATTGGAAGGTCTAATGCTGAAGCTGAAACTCCAATACTTTGGCCACCTGATGTAAAGAGTCAACACACTGGAGAAGATCCTGATGCTGGGAAAGATTTAAGGCAAAAGGAAAAAGCAGTGGCAGAGGATGGGAGGTTAGATTGTATCACCCACTCAATGGACATGAATTTGAGCAAACTAGGTGATAGTGAAGGGCAGAGGAGACTGTCCTATAGGTTTGCAGAGTTGGACACGACTATGTGACTGAATACTAACACTAATCTTTTAAGTGTTTTTTTTTTTTCTTTTGTGCTTGGAGTTCCTGCTGCCACATATTCCAAAAGTCTATGTTTTCTGCTCTCATTCATCTTTAAAATGATTTTCCTTAATAAAATTTCCTTTTAATGGAATTTTGGTGCTATCAATTAAAAAAAAACAACAACTATATTCACCACTTCTGTCTTGGTTCTTAGTACTCTAGCTCTAAAAATTTTTTGGAAGTTACTTAACACAGCTTTAGCTCTCATGAAATAAATATTGAAGAACAGTAAACTCAAAACCTTGCAGACAAAATTAAGTGGAATAAGGAATATTAAGCCTAATGCAATGAAAGAAATTCATAAAATTGTTTCCTTCCTGTTAATCTCCTGCCACTTTCCTCTTGCCCTGCTCCTAGCTATTAAAATCAATCTAAGAGTGTCACTTCATCTTTGAAATAAATGTTACACAATACCACCAAGAGTCCTGTGATTTTTCAATAACTTTTCTTATCCTTATATTGTCTATTAGCTTTCACTCTGGTCTGTGGATATGCCTGGTTTCACACAAAGTGTAACCTGTTCTCTAGGTAAAAACATATAAAAGTAGGGAAATCTTGTTCATTCTATTTATATCCTGCATTCCTAAACCCATGGAAAAAGAATCATACCCTCAGAGAACCATTTTAGGTTACTATGTTAAATTGACCTTGCACAACAATCATGTTGATAGCATTCACAAAGACTATGGTATTTTATGTTTTTCACCAACAAAAATTATACTTTGAAAAGGTATAAGAAAACCTCTTTGATATAGTTAAAGCTAAAATGAAGCTGTCTTATCAGGCACAGGATATTTATTGGTTTGATTTTAGATTTTAGAAAAATTTGTACATACTATTGTAATTAACACAACTATAATCAAAATAATCGCCATGTTGTTCACTGTAAAGTTCATTGAAGTGACGGACATTTAAAGTCTTTATGTTTAGCTTTCTTTGTAGCTGTTACATCTATATTACTATATCACTATTCCTTATTCTTAACAATCCATGTTAAAAAGCCATTTGAATTAAAGATGTAAAGTAAGAAGTCAGAAAAATAAAAGACATGTTATCAATAACTTTCCATGACTATTGTATGAATAGGAAATCTTTTCTGCTTGGAATCACAAAAGGTATTCATATGCCTGTTAAATTCCTCTAAAATATTCACCAGGGTGAGGACAAGGCCCCTTCTCATTGTCATTCCATACCACTGCCATCAGTGAAGGGAGATTTAGGGCACAAGAGATGCAGAAATAATAACAGTAGATGAGATGTGGACTATGTTTCTCATTTAACTGGAAAAAGTAATAATAGTATGACCTAGAGCTATGAAGAGTGTAAAAATGGGTGGAAATGTTTATTTTAATATTTAGTATGGTAAATGCCTGGGGCTTCTCCGGTAGCTCAGCTGGTAGAGAGTCCACCTGCAATGCAGGAGACCCAACTTCAATTCCTGGGTCAGAAAGATTCTCTGGAGAAGGGATAGGCTATCCACTCCAGTGTTCTTGGACTTCTCTGGTGGCTCAGATGAGAAAGAATCTGCCTGCAACACAGGAGACCTGGGTTCGATCCCTGGGTTGGGAAGATACTGGGTGACAAAAATTTTATAATACAGTGGGCCTTTGTGATTTCAAATAAGTTATCTTTAACCCTCTTTGCATATATGTGTGACTACCAAGACATTCAGTATTTCATACCTATGTTCTAGTTCTTGGTAGCCTAGCATGATGAAGGTCTTTGAAAGAGTTATATGGTCAAAGTCCATGACAGCAAATTTGAACAATTCAAGACATAGTTCAGGTGAAACCAAAATTCTCCTGAGGTAGAGTGTTTCCAAAGGTGGTTGGAAAAAGAAAAATCTATCTCCAGAAGAAAAAAATTAATTTCATGGGCTAGGAACTATATTATTTCGCTTTGGAATAACTGAATGCCTAATGTCAGTGAACGGAACAATTTGAGTAGTAAAAATATCAATTCTGATACAATTGTTAACTTATGATACACTCTAATATCTTCACTCTTGCACTTATTCTATTGGATAATTAAATGGAAATGCCATCAGAATCATTATTATTCCATCTTGCAAGTGTTTGATGGCAGTTTAATTTCTGGAGTTTCCAAGAAATTTATATTGTATTTTGTTGTTGAGGAAAAAAAAAAAGAAAGAAAAAAATCACACAGGATAAAATGCACAGATCTTATGCACACAACTGATGAGCTTTTGCCAGTGGATACACCCAAGCAATCATCACTCCAAATAAGATATAAAACTTTCCATCTGCCAAGAAATTTCCTTCATGTTCCCTTCCAATTATCTTTTTGAGATACTACCTAACATCCTGTTTCACAGTGCAGCAAAACTTCTCTAGATATGAGAAACTAAGGTTTGCTTTTTTTTTTTTTTTAAATGCTAGAATGTTGTGACTTTTAACCCAGTTCCTCAAATCTCCCTCATGTTCGCTTCCATTCACACCCCAATCCACATTCACTTAGGGATACTCTGTACTGCTTTATTATTCTAAATCAGTGGTGCTTCTACTTGAAGAGGCAAATAGTGTAACAATGTGTAGCTTTCAGGAGATATCTCATTGTAAATTATAAATGCACAATCTCCCAGTCCTTGCTCAGAAATCTGGTTATTTGGATATATGAGTCAATATTTCTGGGCCTTGGAAAGCCATTACAATCTATTGATCAGAACAAGCCTCATAGTAGTCAGATGGTAAATGAAATCTGACCTTCATTTAACTCTAAGGAAGGCCAAAACTATGGTAAAGAAAGCTATGGTAACATTTTATCTATGAAATAGACATTTGAAATAAATACAGAGGCTGAGTAAAATAAAAGACTAGATCCACATGAGATATAGTTCTAAAAAAGGAGATAATTATCATGTAAAAACAATATGTATCTACTCATCATCTTCCTTCTAACAAATTATTCAGAAACATATTAACTATTTGCTGGTGAAAAGCTCAATCTCACATTTCAATTAATTCAGGATTTGGGGAGAACATTTTTGCAATGAAGGACGCATTTGGAGGAAATTTCAGTACACTATTGAAATAGCATTATAAATAAAATTGATGCAGAAAGAATAAACACTGAAGTGTAAGTGTTATTTATTCAATTCAACAATTATGCCTGATTCACTATTTAAATATGTGGTTGTTTAATGCTCATCTCACATATGGTGACACACAAAAATACTATTGACATCTTGATTAAGCTATAATAGGTGATGTAGATAGATGTTGCTTATTTGGAATACTTCCTATATCTCCTGTTCAGTTCAGTACAGTCACTCAGTCATGCCCAACTCTGCGACCCCATGGACGGCAGCACGCAAGGGCTCCCTGCCCATCACCAACTCAGTGTTTGCTCAAGCTCATGTTCATTGAGTCGGTGATGCCATCCAACCATCTCATCTTCTCTTGTCCCCTTCTCCTCCTGCCTTCAATCTTTCCCAGCACTAGGGTCTTTTCCAGTGATTCAGTTCTTCTCATCATGTAGCCAAAGTATTGGAGTTTCAGCTTCAGCATCCATCCTTCCAAATGATTTCCTTTAGGATTGGCTGGTTTGATCTCCTTGGAGTCCAAGGGACTCTCAAGAGTCTTCTCCAACACCACAGTTTGAAAATATCAATTCTTCAGTGCTCAGCCTTCTTTATGGTCCAACTTTAACATCTATACATGACTACTGGAGAAATCATAACTTTGACTAGATGGACCTTTGTTGGTAAAGTAATGTTTCTGCTTTTTAATGTGCTGTCTAGGTTTGTCATAGCTTTTCTTCCAAGGAGTAAGTGTCTTTTAATTTCATGGCTGCAGTCACCATCTGCAGTGATTTTGGAGCCCCCCAAAATAAAGTCTCTTACAGTTTCCATTGTTTCCCCATCTATCTGCCATGAAATGATGGGACCAGATGCCATGATCTTAATTTTCTGAATGTTGAGTTTTAAGCTAACTTTTTAACTCTCCTCTTTCACTTTTATCAAGAGGCTCTTTAATTCTTCTTCTCTTTCTGCCATAAGAGTGGTGCCATCTGCATATCTGAGGTTATTGATATTTCTCCCAGCAATCTTGATTCCAACTTGTACTTCATTCAGCCTGGCATTTCGTATGATGTACTCTGCATATAAGTTAAATAAGCAGGGTGACAATATACAGCCTTGATGTGTTCCTTTCCCAATTTGGAACCAGTCTGTTGTTCCATGTCCAGTTCTAACTGTTGCTTCCCAACCTACATACAGATTTGTCAGGAGGCAGGTCAGGTGGTCTGGTATTCCCATCTCTTGAAGTATTTTCCTCATTGCACCCTTCTAGCCATCAAACACAATATCCAACAGCCTCAGTCTTCTGAAGGTTCAATCTCTGAGACTCATCAATTTTTTTTCTTTTTTGCCACAAACACTCTTTTTTCTTCACATAGCTGAGGCATTCTCAGCTTTAGTACTTCTTCTCAGAGAGCTTTCCTGACCCTTGTGCACTTACTTAAAAATTCTAAAAAACATTACATTTTTTGGAAGAGTTTTGCAATGAATCAGTTCAGTTCAGTTCACTCACTCAGTCGTGTCTGACTCTGCAACCCCATGAACCGCAGCATGCCAGGCCTCCCTGTCCATCACCAACTCCCAGAGTCCACCCAAACCCATGTCCATCAAGTCGGTGATGCAATCCAGCCATCTCATCCTCTGTCGTCCCTTTCTCCTCCTGCCCTCAATCTTTCCCAGCACCAGGGTCTTTTCAAATGAGTCAACTCTTCGCATCAGGTGGCCAACATATTGGAGTTTCAGCTTCAACATCAGTCACTCCAATGAACTTGTAATGAATAACAAGCTGATAATTTATTCAAACATTTTTAACACAGCAAAATTATAATAAATAACATACATTAAAATGAAACAGACATACTTACTAATCAAGCATTAAAAATAATGGGAAGTGTTAGTTGCTCAGTAGTGTCGGACTCTTTGTGACCCCATGGACTGTAGCCTGCCAGGCTCCTCTGTCCATAGAATTCTCCAGTCAAGAATATTGGAGTGGGTCACAATTCCCCTCTCCAGGGGATCTTCCTGACACAGAGATCAAACCCAGGTCTCTTGCATTGCAGGCAGATTCTTTTCTGTCTGAGCCACCAGTGCAAATAGTAAAAATAAATAAATAAATAGAGTAAGAGGTGTAATAATTTTGGTGAATAGTCACTTACTAAACTCCTTAGTATCTACCCCTAATACTTTTCTGGTGGTTCGGGGTAAAGTGTCCTCCTGCCAATGCAAGATATGCAGGTTTGATCCCTGGGTTGGAAAAATCCCCTGGTGAAGAAAATGGCAACTCACTCCAGTATTCTTGCTTGGGAAATCCCATGGGCTGAAGATCCTGGATGGCTACAGTCCATGGGGTAGTAAAGAGTCTCAGCTTAGTGACTAACAACAACAACCATACTACTTCACAGGTACCATATTATTCCTTTTCAGAGTGCATTTTTAAATATATTCACATTTCTTTCATATCATTTCTTACAATATTATTCAAAGTTGAATTTTATGGTTACTAAATTTGGCATTATGGACATTATTCATTGAATTGTCTCTACTGGCAATAATAGTTTTAACTAATAGATATTCTCTGTTGTTGAAGTACTTAGAAATCTCTGAGCATATTCTGTGAAATTAAAGATATGCTTAATTCTAATATTTTGGTATTTAAATGTGTAAATATTTCAGTCCACTGATTTATTTTCATAGATATTCACTTTTGGCCTCCATTCAAAATGCCTTTTTTGAAATAATCATTCTTGTAAGACAAATCTCCTAATTTTTTTTCCTCTATGACTATACATATTTTACCCAATTTAGATGCAGCAAATAATAAACCTTCTCAGTTTCATTCAGTTACACCACAGAATATAAATTTATCCATTTAGAAATATAAATTCCGGCAAAAATATTTTTACCAGAAATTGAGACATTGCAAAGTGCAATTCTGTAATTTTAAGTTAAATCTGGTATACTTTCTGAGTTCTCTATTGCATTTGTTTAACTCCATTGTTTTTACAGATACATTACAATGTCTGCCTGTTTGCAAGACTATCAATAATTCCATTTCTCTGAAAGCTTTGGAAGTTGAATTGTCCTTGAGCTATAATTACTGAATTACTGATTAAAGATTTCCAAACAAAGTTTAACCAATGTTCAGAGGATTCATTTACAAAAATTCAATGCCATTGTTTTACACTTTGGTTGATTTATAAAATAGTTACTCAAGTTGTGAGGAATCTATTTCATGAAGTAATTATTCAGTTGTTGTATCTCCTTAGTCTTCCTCAATCTGTGATTGCTCCCGGTTGTTCCTTGCCTTTCATGATCCTTGAATTTTTGAAGAAGACTACTAAATTATTTGTGAAGTGTCTTTAGGTTTGAATTTGTCTCGTGTTTTTTGATTAGATTTAAGTTCTGCACTTTCGACACAAATACGGCCAAAGTGATGGTACATCCTTTTCAGTGAAATGCATCAGTTGGTCCAGGTCTATGACCTTGACATATTTATTATGGGTGATGATAACCTTGAAGATTTTTTAAAGTTGTTGTCTGCCTGGTTTTTCCATTTTTTCCATTGTAATGTTGCCATGTTCCTTTTGTAATTAAAAATGCCTCAGGAGATATGAATTAAAACTATGCAGACATCCTATTGACAAATTTTGCTTATTTATTTTATTATCCCTGCATGGTGCTTGGTTCCAATAATTATTAATCTGATATTTTGATTAATAGAGATTTTATATTTGCCTAATTGCTTCTATATTTTTAATTTGAGTTTTTTCCTAATAGAGAGCTATCTCATCTCTTCCATATTTATTATTTAGTTATTATATAAGTATGAACTCACAGATATTTACTTTATTCTGTTGATTATAATTTGATACTACCATTATTTATTTTGTTGCTTAAGTCATTTCAGTTTGGCCATTAGGATGTTTCTCCTGTTTAGCTTCACTTTTCGTTTGGCAGGATCTCATTCTTTTTGGAAGAATTCTGGCTTTCTGGTGCCACAAGATATTCTTACCTTTTGCATTTTCTCTAAAACATCTCTGGAATCATGTACTACTTTAAGTAGTCCTGTTTATTTTCAATTGGAAATGGTAGTTAGAAACCATGACCTGGACACTAGCTGTGATCATTGCTACTGGGGTATCATTGCTCTTAGGCCTTTTGCCTGGATTAAGCATAGAAACACATGTATGTGCATTTGTGTGTACATATACATGTATATATACATGTATACATACACACAAAACTGTACATGCACATATTCATACTAATTTCTATGTCTATCAACCTATATAATATTATCTCTATATATTTACATATTTAAAATATATATGTAAAGCTGATATTTCTAATTCAGCACCACAGGAATTATACTAGCCTCCTTATTTTCATTTACTTATAATAAATTAAAAAAAAATTATAATACTTATAATACTTAAGACTTCTTTCTCCAACAATGAAAAACATTTCTTAATATATGTTTATAATACACAAATATAATTATCTGCAATGCATTTATATATTTGCTCCTTCTTGTATACACTTAGAAATACTCTCAGAATAGCTATTGTATACCCTCTTCCAACAACACGAGATGACTATATACATGGACATCACCAGATGGTCAAGACCAAAGTCAGATTGATTATATTCTTTGCAACCAAATATGGAGAAGCTCTATGCAGTCAGTAAAAAGAAGACTTGGAGCCAACTATGGGTCAGATCATCAGCTCTTTATTGCAAAATTCAGGCTCAAATTGAAAAAGCAGGGAAAACCACTAGGCCATTCAGGTATCACCTAAATCAAATCCCTGTGATAATACACTGGAGGTGAGAAATAAACTCAAGGGACTAGGTCTTGTAGACAGAGTGCCTGAAGAACTATGGACAAAGGTTTGTAACAATGTTTGGGTGCTGCTTATGCTGCTAAATCACTTCAGTCATGTCCGACTCTATGCAACCTCACAGACAGCAGCCCACCAGGCTCCCCATTCCTAGGGCTCTCCAGGCAAGAACACTGGAGTGGGTGCTATTTCCTTCTCCAATGCATGAAAATGAAAAGTGAAAGTGAAGTTGCTCAGTTGTGTCCGACTCTTAGCGACCCCATGGACTGCAGCCCACCAGGCTCCTCCGTCCATGGTATTTTCCAGGCAAGGGTACTGGAGTGGGTGCCATTGCCTTCTCTGAACAATGTTTGGAGGTGGTGACAAAAACCATCCCTAAGAAAAAGAAATGCAAGAAGGTAAAGTGGTTGTCTGATGTGGCCTTACAAACAGCTGAGAAAAGAGAAGTGAAAGCAAAGAAGAAAGAGAAAGCTATACCCAACTGGATTCAGAGTTCCAAAGAATAGCAAGGAGAGATAAGAAAGTCTTCTTAAGTAAATGATGCAAAGAAATAGAGAAAACAACAGAATGGGAAAGACAGATCTGTTAAAGAAAATTGGAGATACCAAGGGAACATCTCCTGCAAAGACAGGTACAATAAAGGACAAAAGTGGCAAGAACCTAACAGAAGCAGAAGAGGTGGCAAGAATACACAGAAGAACTGTACAACAAAGCTCTTAAGGACCCAGATAATCACAATGGTGTGATAACTCACCTAGAGCTAGAAACCCTGGAGTAGAAGTCCAATGGGCCTTAAGAGACATTACCAAGAGCAAAGCTAGTGGAAGTGATGGGATTCCAGCTGAGCTGTTACAAATCCTAAAAGATGATGCTGTTAAAGTGCTGCACTCAATACTCCAGCAAATTTGGAAAGCTCAGCAGTGCCCACAGGACTGGAAAAAGTGAATTTTCATTCCAATTCCAAAGAAAGGTAAAGTCAAAGAAAGTTCAAATTACTGTATAACTGTGCTCATTTCACATGCTAGCAAGATTATGCTCAAATCCTTTAAGCCAGGCTTCAACACTATGTGAACCAAGAACTTCCAGATGCACAAGCTGGATTTAGAAAAGGCAGAGGAACCAGAGATCAAATTGCCAACATCCATTGAATCATAGAAAAAGCAAGGGGATTAAAAAAAAAAAAATCTACGTTTGCTCCTGACCACACTGAAGCCTTTGAGTGTGGATCACAACAAACTGTGGAGTATTCTTAAAGAGATGGGAGTACCAGACCACTTTACCTGCCTCCTGAGAAGCCTGTTTGCAGGACAAGAAGCAACAGTTAGAACTGGACATGGGACAATGGACTGGTTCCAAACTGGGAAAGGAGTACATCAAGTCTGTATACTGTCATCCTGCTTATTTAACTTTTATGCAGAATACATCATACAAAATGGTGGGCTGGATGACTCACAAGTTGAAATCAAGATTGCTGGGAGAAATATCCACAACCTCATATATGCAGATGATACCATTTTAATGACAGAAAGTGAAGAGGAACTAAAGAATCTCTTGATGAAGGTGAAAGAGGAGTGAAAAAGCTGGCTTAAAACTTAACATTAAAAAAATGAAGATCATGGCATCTGGTCCCATCATTTCATGGCAAATAGATGGGGAAAAAGTGGAGACAGTGTCTGATTTCATTTTCCTGGGCTCCAAAATCAATGGCAGATGGTGACTGCAGCCATGAAATAAAAAGATACTTGCTTCTTGGAAGAAAAGCTATGACAAATTTAGCCAATGTGTTAAAAAGCAGAGATATCACTTTGCTGACAAATGTCTGTGCAGTCAAAGCTATGGTTTTTCCATTATTCATGTAAGGATGTGAGAAGGCAGAGGGCCAAAGAATTGATGCTTTTGAACTGTGGTGCTGGAGAAGTCTCTTGAGAGTTCCCTGGACAACAATGAGATCAAACCAGGCAATCCTAAAGGAATTCAACCCTGAATATTCATTGGAATGACTAGTTCGGAAACCGATGCACCAATATTTTGGCCCCTTGATGCAAAGAGCCAACTCATTGGAAAAGACCCTGATGCTGGGAAAGATCGAAGGCAGGAGGAGAAGGGGGTGACAGAGGATGAGGTGGTTGGATGGTATCACTGATTCAATGGACATGAGTTTGAGCAAACTCAGGGACATAGTGAAGGACAGGAAAGCCTGGCATGGTACAGTTCATGGGGTTGCTAAGAGTCAGACACAATTTAGCAAATGAACAACATCAACAATTCCATACCCTGCAGAAGACAAATTTACTAACTAGTGTATGGAATATACTCAAATGAATTGTACTGTATGTATATATTTAGGGAGATTATGAATTCTTAAACACATCTTGCTACCAAGAATTCCTGTTAAGATATTATATATCATACTTCAGAAAAAAAAAGTAAAGAATGAACTGGCATCAAAAGTAGACAGCTTGATGAATTTCTAGATTTTACTATATCTTTAAGGTGCTATTTTAGAAAATATCTAGACCTATTCAATGATTCCCCTAAGAATACACAAAAGTCATCACTTGCCTGAGCTATAAAGTTGAATCTACCTTTAATATTAAATTTTCTATAAGTGAAAAAAAAAATCCATCATATTGAATGTACATACATTTAGTTTATACCTATTATTTTAAAATTACATTTTAATTAATTCAAGTTAAGAGAAAAGTAATAGTACTGGGTTCGGTTCAGTTCAGTCGCTCAGTTGTGTCTGACTCTTTGCGACCCCATGAATCGCAGAACGCCAGGCCTCTCTGTCCATCACCAACTCCCGGAGTTTACTCAAACTCATGCCCATCGAGTCAGTGATGACATCCAGCCATCTCATCCTCTGTGGTCCCCTTCTCCTCCTGCCCCCAATCCCTCCCAGCGTCAGGGTCTTTTCCAATGAGTCAACTCTTCGCATGAGGTGGCCAAAGGACTGGAATTTCAGTTTCAGCATCAGTCTTTCCAATGAACACCCAGGACTGATCTCCTTTAGGATGGACTGGTTGGATCTCCTTGCAGTCCAAGGGACTCTCTCAAGAGTCTTCTCCAAGTTCAAAAGCATCAATTTTTTGGCACTCAGCTTTCTTCACAGTCCAACTCTCACATCCATACATGACCACTGGGAAAACCATAGCCTTGACCAGACGGACCTTTGTTGGCAAAGTAATGTCTCTGCTTTTTTTTTTTTAAGATTATTTAATGTTTTATTTTCTAATTGTATCCATTTTTTTTCATTTATTTCTATTAGTTGGAGGCTAATTACTGTACAATATTGTAGTGGTTTTTGCCATACATTGATGTGAATCAGCCATGGATTTACATGTATTCCCCATCCCGATCCCCCCTCCCACCTCCCTCTCCACCCGATCCCTCTGGGTCTTCCCAGTGCACCAGGTCTCATGCATCCCACCTGGGCTGGTGATCTGTTTCACCATAGAAAATGTACATGTTTTGATGCTGTTCTCTCGAAACATCCACCCTTGCCTTCTCCCACAGAGTCCAAAAGTCTGTTCTGTACATCCGTGTCTCTTTTTCTGTTTTGCATATAGCGTAATCACTACCATTATCTAAATTTCATATATATGTGTTAGTATGCTGTAATGTTCTTTATCTTTCTGGCTTACTTCACTCTGTATAATGGGCTCCAGTTTCATCCATCTCATTAGAACTGATTCAAATGAATTCTTTCTAATGGCTGAGTAATATTCCATGGTGTATATGTACCACAGCTTCCTTATCCATTCATCTGCTGATGGGCATCTAGGTTGCTTCCATGTCCTGGCTATTATAAACAGTGCTGCGATGAACATTGGGTGCATGTGTCTCTTTCAGATCTGGTTTCCTCAGTGTGTATGCCAGAAGTGGGGTTGCTGGGTCATATGGCAGTTCCATTTCCAGTTTTTTAAAGTAATCTCCACACTGTTTTTCCATAGTGGCTGTACTAGTTTGCATTCCCACCAACAGTGTAAGAGGGTTCCCTTTTCTCCACACCCTCTCCAGCATTTATTGCTTGTAGACTTTTGGTAGCAGCCAATCCTGACTGGCGTGTAATGGTACCTCATTGTGGTTTTGATTTGCATTTCTCTAATAATGAGTGATGTTGAGCATCTTTTCATGTGTTTGCTAGCCATTTGTATGTCTTCTTTGGAGAAATGTCTGTTTAGTTCTTTGGCCCATTTTTTGATTGGGTCATTTATTTTTCTGGAATTGAGCTGCAGGGGTTGCTTGTATATTTTTGAGATTAATCCTTTGTCTGTTGCTTCATTTGCTATTATTTTCTCCCAATCTGAGGACTGTCTTTTCACCTTGCTTATAGTCTCCTTTGTTGTGCAAAAGTTTTAAAATTTCATTAGGTCCCATTTGTTTATTTTTGCTTTTATTTCCAATATTTTGGGAGGTGGGTCATAGAGGATCCTGCTGTGATTTATGTCGGAGAGTGTTTTACCTATGTTCTCCTCTAGGAGTTTTATAGTTTCTGTTCTTACATTTAGATCTTTAATCCATTTTGAGTTTATTTTTATGTATGGTGTTAGGAAGTGTTCTAGAGTTCATTCTGGTTGACCAGTTTTCCCAGCACCACTTGTTAAAGAGATTAGATCTCAATTACAGGAAAAAAATTATTAAAAATTCAAACATATTAAAAATTCAAACATATGGAGGCTAAATAACACACTTCTGAATAACCAACAAATCATAGAAGAAATCAAAAAAGAAATCAAAATATGCATAGAAATGAATGATAATGAAAACACAACAACCCAAAACCTATGGGACACCGTAAAAGCAGTGCTAAGGGGAAGGTTCATAGCATTACAGGCTTACCTCAAGAAACAAGAAAAAAGTCAAATAAATAACCTAACTCTACACCTAAAGCGAATGGAGAAGGAAGAAATGAAGAACCCCAGGGTTAGTAGAAGGAAAGAAATCTTAAAAATTAGGGCAGAAATAAATGCAAAAGAAACTAAAGAGACCACAGCAAAAATCGACAAAGCTAAAAGCTGTTTTTTTGAAAAGATAAACAAAATTGACAAACCATTAGCAAGACTCATTAAGAAACAATGGGAGAAGAACCAAATTAACAAAATTAGAAATGAAAATGGAGAGATCACAACAGACAACACTGAAATACAAAGGATCATAAGAGACTACTACCAGCAGCTCTATGCCAATAAAATGGACAACTTGGATGAAATGGACAAATTCTTAGAAAAGTATAACTTTCCAAAACTGAACCAGGAAGAAATAGAAGATCTTAACAGACCCATCACAAGCACGGAAATCGAAACTGTAATCAAAAATCTTCCAGCAAACAAAAGCCCAGGACCAGATGGCTTCACAGCTGAATTCTACCAAAAATTTAGAGAAGAGCTAACACCTATCCTACTCAAACTCTTCCAGAAAATTGCAGAGGAAGGTAAGCTTCCAAACTCATTCTATGAGGCCACCATCACCCTAATTCCAAAACCTGACAAAGATGCCACAAAAAAAGAAAACTACAGGCCAATATCACTGATGAACATAGATGCAAAAATCCTTAACAAAATTCTAGCAAACAGAATCCAACAACATATTAAAAAAATCATACACCATGACCAAGTGGGCTTTGTCCCAGGAATGCAAGGATTCTTTAATATCCACAAATCAATCAATGTAATACACCACATTAACAAATTGAAAGGTAAAAACCATATGATAGTCTCTGCTTTTTAATATGCTATCTAGGTTGGTCATAACTTTCCTTCCAAGGAGTAAGCATCTTTTAATTTCATGGCTGCAGTCACCATCTGCAGTGATTTTGGAGCCCCAAAGCATAAAGTCTGACACTGTTTCCACTGTGTCCCCATCTATCTCCCACGAGGTGATGGGACCAGATTATATTATTTTAAATGAGAACAGTAAGTAACAAGTAGCAAATCACTATTGTTTCTTTTGGCTCATTATACTAACATTAGTCATGGTGAATTATTTTTATATTATCAGTGGAGGTGTTAAGATATAATATTACCAATATGAAGAATGAATCATTTCTCCAGCAGTTCAGTGTCTTCTAAATACTTCTATTATGACTTTTGAAATCATCATTATTCATGACATGAACATGCAAAAAAAGGAGAGAAATTGACATTTAATTCAATTGTTTAGTAGAATATTGTAAATGTGTTACATTCTCCAAGCAATGAAGATGGATTATTGAAGACAATGTCAGCCCTTCTTTTATCCTTCAGATTTACCTTTTCCTCCATAAAGTATTCAATAGTTTGTTTTTAAAATCTATCTGCTTTATATTTCACTCCAAATTTTCACAAGGTAAGCATAGACAATACCTATCATGTATTTGGAATTATATTTTACTTGGTGTGTTGTTTCATATAAGAAAAATATCATAATATTCCTAATATTAATTATTGAAAAATAAAAATATATTTACTTGTTCCATATAGAGAATATATGTTCCAGAATATAAGGATCAACACACTATATACACCTATGTATTGCAGTGTTAAAATACATCTTTCAGTCTCTTTCTATATTTAAATTTCGAGTTTTATAAGCAAAGAAAATTATGCCCAAATATACATTCAGGAATGGGGGTAATAGAAGAAACATTTGTTTTGCTGTTTTGTTTTGTTTTTTAAACAAGTTTGGAAATTAATATATATCTTTTTTTGAGAGAGCTAGGAAATTAGTCAGTGTTCTAAACTGATAATTTATTCCCCCCCCAAAAAAAATATGTTTTTAGATAATTTTCTACTTCAGGATCTTATTTCAAAATAATAGAAAGATCCTAAAACTTCATCAATAATGGCTTGTGAGGCCCACTTAATTTATAAATATTGTGGTGGAAATTCATATTATAAACCTACCCCTTGAAACTGAAGAAGCGAATTTGTCTAGAACACAGTTTTGATGCTAGCAATTTAAACTATTTTTGGTTTATACACAAAATGAGTTACATGAATTGGACAACAGGGAGAGAGAATTAATTTATCCACGTCTCATGACTAATGCTGCAATGCTATAACAACGGTGATTTATCCAGCATTTGAAGGGGACGAAAGGGGGTAAAGATGGTTGGATGGCATCACTGACTGGATGGACATGAGTTTGAGTAAGCTCTGGGAGTTGGTGATGGACAGAGAAGCCTGGTGCACTGAAGTCCATGGGTTCACAAAGAGTAGGACGCAACTGAGCAACTGAACTGAACTGACTCCAAAATATAGTCCAGAAGTTGATAAGTGATTCTTCTCCAGTTGCTGACAAATATAGTGATAACATCACCAATCCATTCTTTCAGTTAATGAGAATACTTAAAAGTACTAGATATATTTTTAAAGATTAAATAGGTGCAAAATTACATAGTAAATAGTTTATGAAAATTGATCTATGTTTAAAAAATATTATATTATGTTTTACTATTTACATGATGTGTGCGCTCAGTCACTCAGTTGTATCCGACTCTTTGTGACCCCATGGACTGTAGCCTGCCAGGCTCTTCTGTCCATGGAACTTTCCAGTCAAGAATACTGGAGTGGGTTGCCATTTCCTCCTCCAGGAGATCTTCCTGACCCAGGGATTGAACATGACCCAGGGATCGAACCCATGTCTCTTGCATCTCCTATCATGGCAGGTAGATTCTTTACCTCTAGTGCCACCTAGGAAGCCCTATTCACATGATCGTGATATATAAATTGAATTATATGATTGACATACAGATAAGTATATGGGAAAGGACGTTTTGTAGTATATGGACATTTTATAGTACATCAAGGTAAGAAATGCTAATATTTCTTTATATCTCACAGATTTGAAAGAATGATGAATGAATTTCTAATTTTGTGACTGTTCAAAACAAGTTAAAGAAAGGAAAAAAAAAGCAAAATAAACAAACTAGAATCAGAAGAGCCATTAAACCACCTTTAGAAACAATCTTTTGGAAACAAAAGGGACATAATTGATAATAAAAAGTACTGTTTATTTAACTCATAAATTATGCTAAACACAATTTTTTATATAAATATTTCACTTATACTCTCGAGAACTCTTTGAAATAGATAATATTATTATCCTCCTGTTATAGGTGAGAAAGCTGAGTAAAAATGAAATCAAGCAGTTTCTGTAGGTCACACAACTAGCAAATAGTGGAGTTGAAATTATGATCCTGGTCTGTCAGATTCTAGGGCCAAAGAGTTTTTACACTATGATGAGTGTGTGAGACATTCTACCCAGCAATTTCATCTTTATACCCTCTTTGTCAAAAATCCCATTTTCTTACATTTCAGATTTAAGATATGGTAAATAATTCTATTTTACTTTTTAGAAAATAAATTTAAATATATAAGAAAGCAGTGATTGAAAAACATATAGAAGTAAAATTTGGTTTGGTTAAATAGTGCCACTAAATTATAAGGTATTCTGAAGTTTCTAGCCTATGTCTAGAAGGAACTTTGGACAATACCATCCTTCAGAGCAGAGCATCCATTTCTGGAGGCATTACTGCTTGTTGAGTGGTACAGATAGGAAAGAATGAGACTTGTGCCATGGAATGAGGGTCAGGCATCCATTCAGTAACTCACTACAAATAAATTATAGCACAGTAAAATATTGTGAACATCTAGAACAAATGGAGTGCCTAAAAAATATTATATTGCACTAAATATGTTACCATACCACAAACCCAAAATTACTAGGAAGCTTATTTTAGAAAACATGCATGAACCTCCAATTTATTTTATTAAAATAAATCTGTAGGTGTTATATTTTGGTGAATACTGGAGCACAGTTCACTTATAATGCTGTGTTAGTTTCTGCTGTACGGCAGAGTGAGTCAGTTATACACACACATACACATATATCCACTCTTTTTTAGATACTATTCCCATAAATGTCATTACAGAGTTTTAAGTAGAGTTCCCCATGCCATGCAGTAGGTTTTTATTATCTATTTTATATATAGTCAGTTCAGTCAGTTCAGTTCGGTTGTTCAGTTGTGTCTGACTCTTTGCAACCCCATGGACTGCAGCATGCCACTAGTGTGTATATATCAATCCCAGTTTATTCTTTTCACTCCCCCTTTGCCCCTTAGTAATGATGTTGGTTTTCTACATCTGTGACTCTATTCTCTATTTTGTAAATAGGTTCATTTGTACCATTTTTTTTTTTTTTTAGATTCCATATATAAGTGATATGATATTTGTCTTTCTCTGTCTTACTTCACACAGTATGACAATTTCTAGGTCCATCCATGTCACTGCAAACAGCATTATTTTGCTATTTCTTTATGACCGAACAATTATATATATATATATATACACACACTACATCTCCTTTATCCGCTAAGGAAACTACAAACAAAACAAAAAGACAGCTCACAGAATAGGAGAAAATATTTGCAAATGGAGGGACTGACAAGGGATTAAATTCCAAAATGTAAAACCAATTCATGCAGCTCAATATAAAAAAAGCCAATCAATTTTATCAAAAATGTGAAAATCTAAATAGACAGTTCTCTAAAGAAGATACAGAGATGGCCAAGAGGCACATGAAAAGATACTCGATTAACACTAATTATCAGAGAAATTCAACTCAAAACTTCAATGATGTATCACCTCACACTGGTGAGAACGGCCATCATTAAAAAAATCTATAAACAATAAATTCTGGAGAGAGTGTGAAGAAAAGGGGACCCTCCTACATTCTTGGAAAGTAAATTAGTATAGCCACTATGGAGAACAGTATGGAGGTTCCTTGAAAAACTAAAAATAGAGCTACCAAATGATCCCTCAATCCTACTCCCTGGCATATATCTATAGAAAACTTTAATTCAAAAAGATACATGCACTCTGAGGTTCATTGAAACACTATTTACAATAGCTGGCATTGGAAGCAACTTAAATTTCCATCAATGGAGAAATGGATTTAGTCTTCAATTTAAAGTAATAGTGTAGCTCAAAATATTCTCAGGCTTCTGTTACTGAACCAAACTTGGGTTCACTTGCCTGTATTGCAGTCAATCTACCTGCACTCTGTTGTGATGGAGGAAAGTAGAGTGATATTGCAAAGCCAAGCAAGGAGAAAGGGCAGGTCATGTTCATAATATCCAAACTTCTCCAAGGTTTTCAGGGAAGGGTTTTCAGAGAGAAAATGAGGGAGAGGGTGGAGGATATATGATCAGCTCTCACACAATTTTCTGATTAGTGGGTAGTGAGGTAACCAGGTGAGATCCCTGGAGTCAACATTATCAGTAATCAGACTCCAGCCAGTCTGAAGGCTCTGTGCTCATGGTCATCATGCAGTTAGCATCTTCCACCTGGTGTGTATTTTAGTATCTACAAAACACCACCAGGATATGGCTCAGGATATTATCGATAGCATTTGAGGAGGAAGTAAATATCCTTGACTTTATTTTATGACAATTGTTTTTATTTTGTCATGTTTGACTGTTTTCCTTTGTTTCTGCATTTTCTCATTTCTCTGATTAAATTTTCTCTTTGGAAATCAGAGAAATTCTAGGATACTAAAGCTTTTCTACCAACAAGAGGCAAGGCAAATAGGGAGGGGGAAGGGTCCATCCTTGGAAATGCCCCACAAGATTCTGCTCAGTTTCACTTCTACTCTATATTTTAGTGGCCACTGTACTTTAATTTCCCAAAAAGGAATTGGTTGGCTCAAATTTAAAAAGGGTGTGTGAAAATGATATTGACAACTTTATATAAAATTTTGTATAATATTTATGTAGCAGATTCTTTTTGACTTACAACTACTGGTGTATAAGTCACTTCTTAAAATCTTAGTTTACTGTCATAATTTGTAAAGAAAAAATAGCAAATAACTATTTAAATAACAGGGTTTTTTTTTTTTTTTTCTTTTTCTTTCTCCCTCTCCTTTTCTTTTAATACACAGGTCTAATGAGGTGCAAAGGCTATTGCATTTTGTCAAGCTTATCTAAAGCATACAGTCTTCATCTCTCCTTCATGCCACAGTGAATTAAGTAGATAAACATGTCATAGGAAATTAAGATGGATGATAAGCTTGTTGGCACCATCTTGAAGGCACAAGACGTCATCACCGTCTCCACAGGTATTTGGCTAAAACATTCTGCCCTCACATTGTCAAGCAGCACCTTGAAGAAATATCATACACACTGTTGAAAGCAAGAGGAAGTCAAAGAAAATATGACTCATAGTTTACTTATTGCATACATAATATGGTCTTGACATGAACTTGAAAATTGAATAAAATATGCACAATACTTAACACTTATTTACAGACATTAATTCAAGCAACTTCCTAACGGATTAGAAAATACTTTTTTTCTTTATTTTGTAGATAAGGTCACAGAAGAAAAGGAGAGATAAGTTAGTTGCCCTCACTTTCATAAAGATCTAAGTCTAAATGTATTTTACTGTCTCTATTTGTTTATATGAAAGAATATTTAAAATATTAATATAAAATCAAAGATGAATTTTTTTTTTATTTTTTTGCATAAAATCCAAATCATTTAGAAAGAAGGTGCAGTATAGTTTAGACAATTGTTCTTTTTTCTTTTTTTTTTTTATGGCAAAGCCAGCTATACTTAGGGAAAACTGAATGTTAGAATAATTCTCATGTCATTTCACAGACTAATTCGAGAACAGCCTCTTTATTAAAGGATATACAAAGAAACAGTCAAAATTAAAACAAACAAGCAAAAAGGTCTGCTAATATTTGCTGGAGATATACTTCACCATTTTTTCTTTTCCTGAGAATATTTACATAATTGAAAATGTTGACTGTAAATGAGACACACAATGCTAATGAAATGACAACTTGGAGAAACATTAGTAAAGTTCCTTGAACAGGAATTCAAACAGGACTTCCATGGTTGTCCATTGGCTAAGAATCCACCTGCCGAAGCAGGGGCACAGGTTCGATCTCTAGTCCAGAAAGATTCCACATGCCTCAGGCAACTGCGTCCCTTCACCACATACGCCACAAATACTGAGCCCAGATGTTCTAGAGATCATGTTCCTCAACAAGAAAAGTCACCAAAATGAGAAGCCCACTCATCTCAAGCAGAGAGTAGCCCTTGCTCACCACAGAGGAAAGCCTGTGTGCAGCAACAAAGGGTCAGCAAGCCAAAAATAAATGATTAAATAAATGACTTTTATTTTTTTATTTTTTTTTATAAATGACTTTTAAAAAGAAGTATTCAAACAAATTAATTTTAGCAAGTGAGAGACACTAGTATAGAGCTTGTCTTTCCTTCCTTCTTTCCTTCCTTCATTCTTTGCTTCCTTCATTCCACCCTTCTCTCATCCATCCACTCTATCTATCTATCCATTCATCCATGTATGTTTGCAAAGTCACTTCAGCTGTGTCCGACTCTTCGTAACCCTATGGACTGTAGCCCTTCAGGATCCCCATGTCCACAGGATTCTCCAGGCAAGAATGCTGGAGTGGGTTGGCATGCCCTCCTCTAGGGGATCTTCCCAACCCAGGGATTGAATCTACATCTCTTGGGTCTCCTGCATTGACCGGCAGATTCTCTACCACTAGCGCCACCTGGGAAGCCCATCCATCCGTATACCTACCTAACAATTTTAGTGAGCTGTTTTGTGTTAGTCATCATTCTCACCTTTCCTTACATAATACACAGTGTTCAGTTCAGTCGCCCAGTCGTGTCTGACTCTTTGGAACCCCATGGACTGCAGAACACTAGGCTTCCCTGTCCATCATCAACTCCCAGAGCTTACTCAAACTCATGTCCATTGAGTTGGTGATACCATCCAACCATCTCAACCTCTGTCAGGCCCTTCTCCTTCCACCTTCAATCATTCATGGCATTAGGGTCTTTTCAAATGAGTTAGTTCTTCACATCAGGTGGCCAAAGTATTGGAGTTTCAGCTTCAGCATCAGTCCTTTCAATGAATACTCCAGACTGATTTCCTTTAAAATGGGCTGGTTGGATCTCCCTGCAGTCCAAGGGACTCTCAACAGTCTTCTCCAACAACACAGTTCAAAAGCATCAATTCTTCAGTGCTCAGTTTTCTTTATAGTCCAACTCTCACATCCATACATGACTACTGGGAAAACCAAAGTTCTAAACAAATGGACCTTTGTTGGCAAAGTAATGTCTCTGTTTTTAAATATGCTGTTGAAGTTGGTCATAACTTTTCTTCCAAGGAGCAAATGTCTTTTAATATCATGGCTACAGTCATCATCCGCAGTGATTTTGGAGCACAAAAAAATAAAGTCAGTCACTGTTTCCACTGTTTCCCCATCTATTTGCCATGTCCAGGTGCCATAATCATAGTTTTCTGAATGTTGAGTATTAAGCCAGCTTTTTCACTGTCCTCTTTCACTTTCATCAAGAGGCTCTTTAGTTCCTTTTTAGTTCCTCAAGGTTAGTGTCATCTGCATATCTGAGGGTATTTATATTTCTCTCAGCAATCTTGAGTCCAGCTTGTGTTTCATCCAGTTCAGCATTTCTCATTATGTACTCTGCATATAATTTAAATAAGCAGGGTGACAGTGTACAGCCATGACTCACTCTGTCCCCAATTTGGAACCAGTCTGATGTTCCATGTCCAGTTCTAACTGTTGCTTCCTGACCTGCATACATATTTCTCAGGAGGCAGGTCAAAGGCTTTGGCATAGTCAATAAAGCAGAAGTAGATGTTTTCTCTGGACTCTTTCCCTTTTTTGATGGTCCAGCAGATGTTGGCAATTTGATTTCTGGTTCCTCTGCCTTTTATAAATCTAGCTTGAACATCTGGAAATCCACAGTTCACATACTGTTGAAGCCTGGCTTGGACAATTTTCAGCATTACTTTACTAGCATGTGAGATGAGTGCAATTCTGTAGTAGTTTGAACATTCTTTGGTATTGCCTTTCTTTGGGATTGGAATGAAAACTGACCTTTTCCAGTCCTGTGGCCACTGCTGAGTTTTCCAAATTTGCTGGCACATTGACTGCAGAACTTTTATAGCATCATCTCTTAGGAACTGAAATAGCTCAACTGGAATTCCATCACTTCCGGTAGCTTTGTTCATAGTGATTCTCCCTAAGGCCCACTTGACTTCACATTCCAGGGTGTCTGGCTCTAGGTGACTGATCACACCATTGTGATTATCTGATATGGGTCGTGAAGATCTTTTTTATACAGTTCTGTGTATTCTTGCCACCTTTTCTTAATATCTTCTGCTTCTGTTAGGTCCATACCATTTCTGTCCTTTATTGAGCCCATCTTTGCATGAAATGCTCCCTTGGTATCTCTCATTTTCTTGAAGAGATCTCTAGTCTTTCCCATTCTGTTATTTCCTCTATTTCTTTGCATTGATCACTGAGGAAGGCTTTCTTATCTCTCCTTGTTATTCTTTGTAACTATGCATTCAAATGGGTATATCTTTCCTTTGCTCTTTTGCCTTTAGCTTCTCTTCTTTTCACAGCTATTTGTAAGGCCTCCTCAGACAACCATTTTGCCTTTTTCCATTTCTTTTCCTTGGAGATGGTCTTGATCACTGCCTCCTGTACAATTTCAGGAACTTCCATCCATAGTTCTTCAGGCGCTCTGTCTATCAGATCTAATCCCTTGAATCTATATGTCATTTCCACTGTATAATCATAAAGGATTTAATTTAGGTCATAACTGAATGGTCTAGTGGTTTTCCCTACTTTCTTCTATTTAAGTCTGAATTTTGCAACAAGGAGTTCATGATCTGAGCCACAGTTATCTTCCAATCTTGTTTTTGCTGGCTGTATAAAGCGTCTCCATCTTTGGCTGCAAAGAATATAATCAGTCTGATTTCAGTATTGACTATCTGGTGATGTCCATGTATAGAGTCTTATCTCCTGTTATTGGAAGAGGGTGTTTGCTATGACCAGTGCATTCTCTTGGCAAAACTCTGTTAGTCTTTGACCTGCTTTGCTTTGTACTCCAAGGACTAATTTGCTTATTACTGCAGATGTGTCTTGACTTCCTACTTTTGCATTCCAGTCCCCTATAATGAAAAGGACATGTTTTTTGAGGTGTTAGTTCTAGAAGATCTTGTAGGTCTTCATAGAACCATTCATCTTCACCTTCTCCTGCATTATTGGTCTGACCATAGATTTGGATAACTGTGATATTGAATGGTTTATCTTGGAAACGAACAGAGATCATTCTCTCATTTTGGAAATTGCACCCAAGTACTGCATTTTGAACTCCTTTGTTGATTATGATGGCTACTCCATTTCTTCTAAGGGATTCGTGCCCACAGTTGTAGATATAATGGTCATCTGAATTAAATTCACCCATTCCAGTCCATTTTAGTTCACTGACTCCTAAAATGTCGATGTTCAGCCTTGCCATCTCCTATTTGACCACTTCCAATTTGCCTTGATTCATGGACTTAACATTCCATGTTCCTATGAAGTATTGTTCTTTACTGCATCAGACTTTAATTCCATAACCAGTCACATCCACACCTGGCTGGTGTTTTTACTTTGGTCCATCTCTTCATTCTCTCTGCAGTTGTTTCTCTACTGCTATCCAGTACCATATTGGGCACTTACCAATCTGGGGAGTTCCTCTTTCAGTGTCCTATCTTTTTGCCTTTTCATACTGTTCATGGGGCCTTCAAGGCAAGAATACTGGGGTGACTTGCCATTCCCTTCTCCAGTGGACTATGATTTGTCAGAACCCTCCACCATGTCCTGTTCATTTCAGGTGGCCTACATGGCATGGCTCATAGTTTCATTGAGTTAGACAAGGCTGTGGTCCATGTGATCAGATTGGTTAGTTTTCTGTGACTGTGGTTTTCACTCTGTCTGTCCTCTGATGGAGAAAGATAAGAGGCTTATGGAAGCTTCCTGATGGGAGAGACTGACTGAGGGGAAAACTGGGTCTTGTTCTGATGGGCAGGACCATGCTCAGTAAATCTTTAATCCAATTTTCTGTTGATGGGCAGGGCTGTGTTCCCTCCCTGTTGTTTGACCTGAGGCCAAACTATTGTGGAGGTAATAAAGATAATGGTGACCTCCTCAAAAGGTCCCGGCAAGCACTGCTGTGAACTGCAGTGACCCCAACCCACAGGAGGCCACTGTCGACCCACACCTTCCCTGAAGACTTCCGGACTCTCATTGGCAAGTCTGGGTCAGTCACTTGTGGGGTCACTGCTCCTTTCTCCTGGGTCCTGGTGCACACAAGGTTTCTTTTAAAAAACCCAGATGAAACTTTTTAGTCAACTCAATATATACCTAAATTTAGATTCTCATGTATAGCATATAATAACTCACAGCTCACCCATATACACATAAACATGAAGCAAACTACTCTGAACTGCCTGCTTTTTCACTTTCTCTTCTGTGAACTCCTGCTAACTCATGTTCTTTTCAACCTAAGAAATGCATATTAACTATCTTTCATTACTATCATTGAGATATAAATTTAACTTGTCAAATGTTTGTGTTTTAAGCCTCCAAGTCAAATGCTGGATTTCAAAGAGTGGACTGTGCCAAGAACATTATATTTATAACTTGGGGGAGTACTTTCCACATGGAAGAAATTAAATATTATTGATGAAGTGATTTTTTTTTTCTTTTGAAGGATGAAACTACTCAAACTGATTGTTTTCACCCTATCCCCTCCCCTCTATAATGATATCATGAAGACAGGAAATATTAAATGAATAACCACTAACAAAATATCTTTTAATAAGGTAAGTTGCTGAGGACATGGAGTAATCTGATCTTGCTTTGCATAGAATGTATCACAGAATCTGAGATGTACTTGAAACCTTTGATGTAAAATTTATCTTTGAATTTCTATTATGCTAACCTTAGAATAGTTGGCTCTCTTTGTATTTCACATGAAAATTCTTCACCCTGGCAGCTTTGAAAATACAAACATAATTTTATGAAGACAAATGCTGCAGTCAAGTACTATAAAATCAAACGAAAATGCTGGCCCAAACCCGTTGCTTAGCAATCACATGTTTATAGTCTAGAGCAACTTGTGCTATTAGTTTATAATATTCATAATGTCTTTCAAGATTTTAAGCATTACCAGCCAAAGTTTATGGCCGCCAGTTGCAGAGCTTTGTAATTAATACTGATATAATTTTTCCCCATAACCTTACATAGGACTGGAAAGTGAGAACATATGAATATATAAAATATTTGCATCTGAAGAAACATTACCAGGTTGTTTATTAAGAATGTGTTTGTGTCTAGTTTAGTATCAGTTCAGTCCAGTTCAGTTCAGTTCAATCACTCAGTCGTGTCCTACTCTTAGAGACTCCATGGACTGCAGCACACCAGGCCTCCCTATCCATCACCAACTGTCAGAGTTTACTCAAACTAATGTCCGTTGAGTCAGTGATGCCATCCAGCCTCTCAACCTCTGTCAGCCCCTTCTCCTCCTGTCTTCAATCTTTCCCAGCATCAGGGTCTTTTCAAAGGGGTCAGTTCTTCGCATCAGGTGGCCAAAGTATTGGAAACTCAGCTTCAGCATCAGTCCTTCCAATGAATATTCAGGACTAATTTCCTTTAGGACAGACTGGTTGAATCTCCTTGCAGTTCAAAGGAGCCTCAAGAGGCTTCTCCAACACCAAAGTTCAAAAGCATCAATTCTTTGGCGCTTAACTTTCTTTATAGTCCAACTCTCACATCCATACGTGACTACTGGAAAAACCATAGTTTTGACTAGACGGACCTTTGTTGGCAAAGTAATGCCTCTGTTTTTAAATATGCTGATGAGGTTGGCCGTAACTTTTCTTCCAAGGAGCAAGTGTCTTTTAATATCATGGCTGCAGTCACCATCCGCAGTGATTTCGGAGCACAAAAATATAAACTGTATAAACTGTCACTGTTTCCCCATCTATTTGCCATGAGGTGATGGGACCAGATGCCACGATCTTAGTTTTCTGAATGTTAAGCTTTAAGCCAAATTTTTCACTCTCCTCCTTCATTTTCATCAAGAGGCTTTTTAGTTCCTCTTCACTTTCTGCCATAAAGGTGGTGTTATCTGCATATCTGAGGTTATTGATATTTCTCCCAGCAATCTTGATTCCAGCTTGTGCTTCTTCCAGCCCAGGGTTTCTCCTGATGTACTCTGCATTTAAGTTAAATAAGCAGGGTGACAATATATAGCCTTGATGTACTCCTTTCCCTATTTGGAACCAGTCTGTTGTTCCATCTCCAGTTCTAACTGTTGCTTCCTGACCTGCATACAGATTTCTCAAGAGACAGGTAAGGTGGTCTGGTATCCCCATGTCTTGAAGAATTTTCCACTGTTTGTTGTGGTCCACACAAAGTTTTTGTCGTAGCCAATAAAGCAGAAGGAGATTTTTTTGGAACTCTCTCGCTTTTTTGATGATTCAACGGATGTTGGCAATTTGATCTCTGGTTCCTCTGTCTTTTCTAAATCCAGCTTGAACATCTGGAAGTTCATGGTTCATGTACTGTTAAAGCCTGGCTTGGAGAATTTTCAGCATTACTTTACTAATGTGTGAGATGAGTACAATAGTGTGGTAGTTTGAACATTCTTTGGCATTGCCTTTCTTTGGGATTGGAATGAAAACTGATGTTTTCCAGTTCTGTGGCCACTGCTGAGTTTTCCAAATTTGCTGGCATATTGAGTGCAGCACTTCCACAGCATCATCTTTTAGGATATGAAATAGTGCAACTGGAATTCCATCACCTCCTTCGACTAGCTTTATTCGTAGTGATGTTTCCTAAGGCCCACTTGACTTTGCATTACAGGTTGTTGGTGTCTGGTTGTAGGTGAGTGATCACACCACCGTGATTATCTGGGTCGTGAAGATCTTTTTTGTACAGTTCTTCTGTGTATTCTTGCCACTTCGTCTTAGTATCTTCTGCTACCGTTAGGTCCATACAATATTTGTCCTTTAGTGTGCCCATCTTTGTATGAAATATTCCCTTGGTATCTCTAATTCTCTTGAAGAGATCTCTAGACTTTTCCATTCTATTGTTCCGTCTATTTCTTTGCATTGATCACTGAGGAAGGCTTTGTTATCTCTCTTTGTTATTCTTTGGAACTTTGCATTCAAATGGAAATATCTTTCCTTTTCTCCATTGCCTTTTGCTTCTCTTCTATTCACAGCTGTTTGTAAGGCCTTCTCAGACAACCGTTTTGGTTTTTTCCACTTCATTTTCTTAGGGATGGTCTTGATCCCTATCTCCTGTACAATGTCATGAACCTCATCCATTGTTCTTCAGGCACTCTATCAGAAGTAATCCCTTGAATCTATTTGTCACTTCCATTGTATAATCATAAGAGTTTTGATTCTGGTCATACCTGAATGGTCAAGTGGTCTTCCCTACTTTCTTCAATTTAAGTCTGAGTTTGGCAGTAAGGAGTTCATGGTCTCTGCCACAGTCAGCTCCCAGTCTTGTTTTTGCTGACTATATAGAGCTTCTCCATCTTTGGCTGCAAAAATAATAATCAGTGTGATTTTGGTATTGACCATCTGGTGATGCCCATGTGTAGAGTCTTCTCCTGTTTTGTGGAAGAGGGTGTTTGCTATAACCAGTGCGTTCTCTTGGCAAAACTCTATTAGCTTTTGCCCTGCTTCATTCTGTACTCCATGGCCAAATTTCCCTGTTACTCCAGGTATTTCTTGACTTCCTACTTTTGCATTCCAGTCCCCTATAATTAAAAGGGCATCTTTTTTGAATGTTATATATCCCCTACCGTTATTCTACATACTTTCATATAGGTCTGTAACATCTATAAAAATTTCACTTTTCAGAACCAATTAACTTCATAGATCAGTGGTTAAAGTGTGCTTAGTCAGTCAGTCATGTCCAACTCTTTGCAACCCCAGCACGCCAGAGTCTGCTGTCCATGGGGATTCTCCAAGCACGAATACTGGTATGGGTTTCCATGCCCTCCTCCAGGTGATCTTCCCAACCCAGGTATTGAAGCTAGGTCTCCCACATTGTAGGTGAATTCTTTACCATCTGAGTCACACTTGAATATAGTGTGATTAGCGACATAGGTAATTTGCAGTCAGAAGACATGTTTAAAGTCACAGTTATGTCTTTTACTAATTCCATAACATATTTTAGTGACCATAGTGATTTTGAAAGTAAAACAAAACATAACAAAAACAATAGCAATACCAATAATAGTAGTAGCAGCAGTATTAACAGTAAGTCACTAAGTAATATTTATATACCATTTATTATACTTAGCATGTCAACTTGAAGATTGATATAAAGATATAGATATATAGATATTGTAAAAAAAAAAGTTAGATAATAGAAAACACCTTTAAACATCTATCTATAAATTACATATAAAATAATATTTAGTGGACACATTTTCTTCCAGGTACTGCTCCAAATGCTTCAAATACATCATTAATTTAACAATTCTTATTATACTCTCCATGTTACAAACAAGAAATAGCTTCAGTGACTTGTCCAAAGACACAAGTCTTATAGAAGTCATGCTCTTAAGTCTGATTCTGGAGCCTATACTTTTTTTTTTTTTATGACACTTAAAAATGCAGTTTGTCAATGACATAACAGTTATTCAGAAACATTCAAGATCATCAAAATACTGATACCAGGATTCAATGGAACTAGTAATATAGAATTTGCTATCCTCACAAAAGTGAGTATGTAAATCTAAAAAAAAATCATTGAAAAATTTAATGCGAAATATAATTTATCTCATAAATGTTGACCAACTTAATGTTGCATAGGGAGTGTGAGCATCGTTAACCATCTTTAACAACAAGCCAAGTATTTTATGTCACATTTCAACATTTTTTTTTCTTGGAGTAGTTAGATGCAGTAAGAATGAAGAATTTTGTGAATTTAAATGCAAAATGTTTTGAGAACTAGATAGATATTTTGATATATTTTCATACTACTCTTAATAGTTAATATGCCTATTAATTTATTACATTGCTGAAATCATGTTTTGTCCCTTTCTTTAAATGTCAATCATTTATTTAAAAGATATTTGTTTAAGTATTGTTAGTAAATATACTTTTTATTATTCAAATATTGTTTCATATCAGTTTACCCTAACTTCACGGTTTTAGACTACTTAATCTACAAAATGATTTACTATTATGATTAATAACAAAGAAAATATCCCTAAACATTAAATATACCTCCACATTTTAATACTTTACCCTTAGGATAGAGTCTTAGAAGCAGGCTATTAACAAGTACACTTTGAAAAATAACTTTATTGAAGTATAAGTAATATTAAAAACAAATTATAAGTATACACAATTTGCTGACTTTTGACTTTCTTATTATCACAACTTCCTTCAAGATTTAGGACATGCCTACCACTTGAAACATTTACTTGAGCCATTAGTCAACACCCCTTCCTTTGCAAGGAAGCTACTACTCTGCTCCACGTCACTGTGGATTATTTTTACCACTTTCAGGCCTTTACGTAAATGGAATCATACTCTGTGTACCCTTTGCATACATCTACTTTTGCACATCAAAATGATTTTAAATTGTATCCATTCTTCTGTGTGTATCAATAGTCCTTTCACTTTCATTGCTGCATAATAACATTGTATCAATATACTACCATTTGTTTATTAATCCACATTCAGTGGAAATTTGACTTTTCCTCAGTTTCTCATTATTATCAGTAAAGTTTCTCTAAATACCTAAATAAATTATTTTTATGGATATGTGTTTTTAAGTCCTTTTGGCAATAGAAATGGAATTTTTGAGTGATGTGTTAATTGTGTGTGTATTTAAATAACAACAACAACAACAAAAAAAAAAACCTGCTAACTCTTTTCTAAAATGATTATATCATTCTACACAACACCTGCATAATAGGAAGCTCCAATCACTCCACAGTTTTGGCAACAATTAGTTACTAGTTATTTTAATTTTAGTTTTATTTTTAGCATGTGTGTAGTGGTATTTAAATTTGTCTGTTTGGATTTTTCATTGATAACATGATTTTGAATTATTTTAAAATTATAATTTTAACAGCTTTTACATATATTTATTAACCGTCTGTATACTGTATCTTGAAATAATTAGCAATGAATTATCTCAGCATTAATTTTATCTGAAAATGCTCTTTTACTTCATATTTAAAGATATAAATGTTATTTCATTTTTGGTGTTTAAATGTGTTATTTCACTGCTCCTGACTTTTTGTATTTCTCTTGAGAAATCTGTTGCATACTTGTTTTGTTTACTTTTATGTATATGTCTCATGTAAGACTTCTCATTATCACTTCTTTTCACTGAATATATTATTTTATCCAGTGGTGTGTGCTCATCCTGTTTAAAGCTTGTTTAGTTTCTTGGAATTATGGGCTTATAATGAAGGAGGAAAGGAACAGACCAAGCTGACTCCATCTTGAAAAAGAAGGAAACTCCATCTTACATTCCCAGTAAACTTTAGACTATATGCCTGGCAGGCATGGAGAACACATACCTACGGCTGAACAGGCCTCCTGGACTTATAGACACCAGATTGCATACCAAGATTTCCCTTCACCAGGAAGAATATAATAAACCCCTATTTGTCAATCACCTTTGTAATCTTTATGGAACCCATTGGTGTAGGTTGCAATGTATAACCAGCTGACCCTTCTGATTATGAATCATGGCTATAACCTAATTGTATTTCCCTTTAACATTTTTCAGGCTCAGTTAAATTCAGTTCAGTTTCTCAGTGGTGTCTGACTCTTTGTGACCCCATGACCTGCAGCATGCAAGGCCTCCCTGTCCATCACCAACTCTCGGAGTTAACTCAAATTCACGTCCATGGAGTCAGTAATGTCATCCAACCATCTCAACTTCTGTTGTCCCCTTCTTCTCCCACCTTCAATCTTTCCCACCATCAGAGTCTTTTCAGATGAATCAGTTCTTTGCATCAGGTAGGCAAAGTATTGGAGTTTCTGCTTCAGCATCAGTCCTTCCAATCAATATTCAGGACTGATCTCCTTTTTGCTTGACTGGTTGGATCTCCTTGCAGTCCAAGGGACTCTCAAGAGTCTTCTCCAACACCACAGTTCAAAAGCATCAATTCTTCGGTGCTCAGCTTTCTTTATAGTCCAACTCTCATATCCATACATGACTACTGGAAAAACCATAGCTTTGACTAGATGCCCTTTTATTGGAAAGTAATGTCTCTGCTTTTTAATATGCTGTCAAGATTGGTCATAACTTTTTTCTTCCAAGGAGCAAGCGTTTTTTGTTTTTTGTTTTTAATTTCATGGCTGCAGTCATGATGTTCAGTGATTTTGGAGCCAATATAAAGTCTGTCACTGTTCCCATTGTTTCCCCATCTATTTACCATGAAGTGATGGGACCGGATGCCATGATCTTAGTTATCTGAATGTTGAGCTTTAACCCAACTGTTTCACTCTCCTTTTTTACTTTCAACAAGAGGTTCTTTAGTTCTTTCTTTTCTGCCATAAGGGTGGTGTCTTCTGCATATCTGTGGTTATTGATACTTCTCCCAGCAATCTTGATTTCAGCTTGTGATTCATCCAGCCCAGCGTTTCTCATGATGTACACTAAATATAAGTTAAATAGGCAGGGTGAAATATACAGCTTTGACGTACTCCTTTTCCTAGTTTGAACCAGTCTGTTGTTCTAGCTCCAGTTCTAACTGTTGCTTCCTGACCTGCATACAGATTTCTCAGGAGGCTGGTCAGGTGGTCTGATATTCCCATCTTTTGAAGAATTTTCCACAGTTTGTTGTGATCCACACAGTCAAAGGCATAATCAATAAAGCATAAATAGATGTTTTTATTTTTCTGGAACTCTCTTCCTTTTTCAATGCTCCAACCGATGTTGGCAATTTTATCTCTGGTTCCTCTTCCTTTTCTAAAACCAGATTAAACATCTGGAAGTTCATGGTTCACATACTGTCGAAGCCTGGCTTGAAGAATTTTGAGCTTTACATTGCTAATGTGTGAGATGAGTGCAATTGTGTGATAGTTTGAACATTCTTTGGCATTGCCTTTCTTTGGGATTGGAATGAAAACTGACCTTTTCCAGTCCTGTGGCCACTGCTGAATTTTCCAAATTTGCTGGCATATTGAATGTAGCAATTTCACAACATCATCTTTTAGGATTTGAAATAGTGAAACTGGAATTCCATCACCTCCACTAGCTTTGTTCATGATGATTCTTCCTAAGGGCCACTTAACTTTGCATTCCAGGATGTCTGGCTCTAGGTGAGTGATCACATCTTCATGATTATCTGTGTTGTGAAGATATTTTTCGTATAGTTCTGTATATTCTTGCCACCTCTTCTGAATATCTTCTGCTTTCTTTCAGTCCATACCATTTCTGTCCTTTATTTTCCAGGCTAGGTTTAAGGAATTTGGGTAAACAGCTTAGCAAGGTCTGGCAGGCCCCAGGTGTGTGCTGACATAATTGTACCAGGTTTGAGTTCTATTACCACTTGGGACTTGTTTTTCAAGCCTGAGCGGGGGGGTTGTCTTCTGCCCAGACCTCAGGGAATTGTTGAGTTAACTCTTTCTCTCTGTCTTTAGCCCACCCGGTTTCCCTTCTGGGAGATCGTGCAACCTCCATTGATCTTGGAAAGGTTACCGAGAGGAAGAGGAAATGCGTGGTTGAGCCCACTCAAAGAGTGGGTCTTTCAGGGGAGAAGGGTCATTTGTGTCCCCAATTTAGACAGCAAGCCTCTTCCCAACAAAGGTACTGGGCTTTCAGGGATGTATAAAAATTCATGAGTCACTTGATGTCCCCCCATCTGATATTTTTGGAGTAGGTTTGAAACACAAAGACTGCGTTTATCACCATCTGAGGCCCAGCAGGCTCTGGATCTACTGGCGTTTAAAGTCGATAGGCCTCGCACAGTCTTTCGTAGAACTCAGAAGGTGATTCTGTTTCCCTTTGAATCACTTCAGAGGGTTTTGCCATACTCATAGGTTTTCAGGCCCCCCTCTTGAGGCCTTGTAAAATAGCCGCCCGATGTCATCTTCAGGTGGCCCTCCCTTCCTCTGTGTTACAGTCCCTATCGGGCCTCTCACCAGGGGTGGCTGGTTCTCCCACCGCGGTGGGTTTGCAATACCCTCAGGTGCCGTTTCTCTGAACCATTTTCTGGCCTCAGTTAGGATCCCATGTTTTTCCTCAGTGCTGAAAAGGGAGACTAGTAGTTGGATTATGTCATCCCATGTAGGGCAGTGGGTTCAAAAAATAGTCTCCATTAGCCTACTCATGGAGTGTGGCTCCTCTGAGTACTGTGGAGCGTGTCTCTGCCAGTTTAATATATCCGTAGAGGAAAATGGCTGGTAATAATAGACTACAGTGGGGGGCGGGGGGGGGGGATGGTAGTGCCCACATTCGTCCTGAACTGGAGGCTGTTGTAGCTCTCTGAGGGGCATCTGTAGTGGGGTTCTTCCCCCCTATTCCTTGGCGAAGTGCAGCCTCTGTCTAATTGCTGTATTCTCTTCCCCCTTCTCATCAGTACTCACCGGGCGAGGTGGATATTATCTAGGAGATCCAGCTGAGGTGGAATCCTGACCAGAGGCCTCCATCGCTGGGATCAGAGCCTGCCGAAATGGCGGCTCCACAGTCTCCAGGAGGGCTGGTGGAATCACAGAGGCTGCCGCAGGAACTTCACTTGTCCCTGGATCCGGCATTAAGGCGGCCTCCAGTCCTGGTGGAGCACAGGGTGGCAGGCATGTCATCATCCAGGGTGGGGGATGAGGCAGGTCATCCCCATCCAAATCCTGTAGAATTTGTTTTTTATCATCATTCAATTTTTGTGCCATTAATATTTTTACCTTTCCCTTCTGGATACAGAATCTCATCCAAAGAGGAGGGTCTTGAGCTAACCCTACCCATGAGTCAATATATGGATATTGATCCGAGTGTTCCAGCTCTCCTGTGACTACTCTATAGACTGCTTCCACTATTTTTAAGTTCATGGTGTCCTCTGGTGGTCATCCTACTCTGATAGGGGTTCATTTGACCTCACAGAGTATGTGGAGGTGGTTAGGCATCATCTTCACCCCATGCTGCTGCTGCTAAATCGCTTCAGTTTTGTCTGACTCTGTGCGACCCCATAGATGCCAGCCCACCAGGCTCCTCTGTCCCTGGGATTCTCCAGGCAAGAACACTGGAGTGGGTGCCATTTCTTTCTCCAATGCATGAATGCATGCTAAGTCGCTCAGTCATGTCCAACTCTATGCGACCCTATGGACAGCAGACCTCCAGGCTCCTCTTGTCCTTGTCCAGGCAAGAATATTGGAGTGGGTTGCCATTTCCTTCTCCCTTTTCACCCCATAGTCTCCTCCAAATCCTTTCTTTAAATATTTAATCATGCACTTCATTATAGTTGCCTTAGTTTCATATCCTCCCATCTTGCTTACCTTCTTGGACTGTCTTTTCCTTTTCCTTTTCGTTCCATCTACGAAGTTCTCGGTACCTTATATACCTATTTTCACTCAATGAAACACTTATATTGCCATTCCACCTCCTTCCTAATTGGAGTGAGACGAGCCTTACCTGCCAGATCCCAGAGGGAGAAGGGGGATCGGCGTGTCTTCACCTGCCTGTCAGCACAGCCGAACCAGAACACCATGTGGCCCAAGACTGTTTCTCCCTTAACTTTTAAAGTCCATTCTGCCTTGGTGGGCTTGATCAGGTGCAGATGAAAACACAGATGAGTTAAACACACACATCCCAGGCCATCTCCGGAAAAGCCAATTCGTACTCACTTATGTATCCCCTTCCCTCTAGCCTGACAATTCCGAGGGGGTCAAGAATTTCACAGCAGACAGGACACCTCCTTGGAGGGGGGGGAGGGGTGCAGAATACGAGCATACAAAGACCAAGTTTCTTCTCCTAACAATCCCCTGGCAATTGTTTGGTAATAATTTTCTCCAAGAAGGCTTGGACACCACCTCCTAAATGACATTCACAAATTTCCTTCCTAAGCCCTAACACGCTCGTCAACCTGTGTACCAAGCAATCGCCGCCTGCCTATTCCAGGCTCCTGTGGGTCCCCGCTCCCTTCTAGTCCCTCCCAGGGGGGTGATGAGGCCCCCTCTTCCACCCTGCCGGGTGGGTTCCGCCTCACCTGAGCGCTCAGTTCCCCTGCTGCCGTCCACTACCTGCTGACGTGAACGGTCCGGGCGTTGAGAAGCAGAATCCTTCCAGAAGGGCGAGGAGCCTTCCCTCCTCTAGAAGATTCAACTCGCTTTGAAGTAGTCCCAAGGCTTTGGAGTAGTCCCAAATGGGACTTGTCTCCTCACAGTGAGGAGTTTCCCGGCCAATGCACCAAATGTTGTAGCCACGCGTTCCCGGAAACAATGCAGAAGGACAATGCAAATAGTGGGGTGCAGTTTATAACACCGGGGGCCCAAGGTAGAGTCTCTTCTTAGCCAAGGACCCCGACCAGTTTTTGTGAAAACCTTATATACTCTAAGTGTAAGTGCCCAAACCCACCTCCCCAAATTCTCTGAAACTAGTCTGAACAAAGGAAAAGAAAGATACAAAGTTAACCCATGATTCATATGCCTTAAACTCATGATTTGTATGCCTTAAGCTTAGTTAGTTAACAGTGGACAATTATCAATAGGCCTGTGGTCATACCCCAAAAAGCCTAATAGAATGTATGTTTCTATTTGGTTACACAGATAATTAGGGTATTCTTTTAGGCGACAGAGAGTCTAGGTACAAACCTTGGGGCTCTTCCATCCAGGGAGTCTGGTTTTCCAGTTGGTATGTCGTTTCCATAGATACTGGGCATATAGCTCAAAGTCCACAGTCCAGCCCGAGATGGAGTCCTGCTTTCAAGACGGAGCCTGTTCTATCAGTTACCTCCTTCAGTTTAATTTAATTTGCTTGGATGGTTCCCATTGTGATATTAAGTTGAATAGTGTGTAGACTTTATTGTATGTTTCTAACAACTGTTAAGCTTTGTTTTGGCTGGCAGTTAAGGTGTTTGTCAATAAGTTTGACCATTTCAGGGCATTTTTTATGCTTTTCAGAAGATTGGTCTAATAGGAGCCATCACTATAAGGCTGGTTTAATCATTTTGTGGTAGCCTGACCATGTGTTTTCTACTGAATACCTTGGCTAATTTAAGAGTTTTCTTCAGTCTAGCTCCTCCGAATTTATATGCCAACTGGCCCTTCATGAACTGTATGAAACACTAAGGTTACACTGTCTTGTAGCTATTTATCCAATAACTGGTCTTTGCCTAGTCTTGTGGAAGCTTTCAGTATGAAAGTTCAGCTAAGCCAATGTGTAAGTGCATCTCCATTTAGAGTTCAAAGACATCCAGACAGAAATGTTAGTGACTCCATAGTTGAAATTCTAAAAGTAATTTTCTGTGTATCTTTCTCTTCTTAGTAATCTATCCTACAAATTCCAGCTGCCTTGTTTTCCTCAAACCCTCAGCAAGACAATGATGATTTGCTTATCACTCATGAGAGGCAGGAAATTACCCTCAGTTGGAAGGCAGGCTCACCTAGTATGTTTCCTTTCTTGCAGAGATCATTGCTGTGTGCAATCTTTTATCTAATATCTAAATACAGAATTTCTTTGTATACATTATTCAGGTTTTTAGATGTTCTCTTGAGAAAGTATGTATGATACTAGATATTTTACCACAGGGAATAGAAGAAATATGAATGTTTTAAAAAGTTTTTAAAAATAATGTACAAAATTTTGAAATGCAAATCACGGAAGAAAAATGTGTGCATTTCTTATAAATACACTTTGAATATCATTTAAGGATATATTTTTATGCACAGTAACTTTGTTTATGTTTGCATTTGTAAATTATGCTGTACTGGGTGAACAGTGTCCCCTCAAATTCACATTTATCCAGTAGTTGTTAATGTAAACTTACTTGGAAGTAGGGTCTTTGCAGATGTAATAAAGCTAAAATGAGATCACTGAGTTAGTGTAGGACGTAACTCCAACGTCTGTGGTTCTTATAAGAAGATGGAAATTTGGACACACAAAGGGAAGACATCCATGCTAAGACAGAGACAAAGTTTAGAATGATGTGGCTACAAACCAAGGAATGTCAAGTATTGCCAGCAGCTTCCAGAAGCTAAATAAGAGATGTGGAATAGTTTCCCTTGGAGCTACCAAAATGAACCAAATCTTGATTTCAAACTTCTGTCCTTCAGATTGTGAAATAATTAGTTTCTGTTGGTTTAAGCTAGAAAATCTGTAGTAATCTGTAGGAAGGTAGTACATATGATATTGAATATAATATGCAAAATATATACTATGTGCATCATTTTATAAGATTTTATAATAACTTAATTTTAAATAAATTTTAATTGCTCTTAAGTATATGCTTTCATATAGCATTTAATTATTTCAGAGTAATTCACTGTATGATTTTCTACTATCAGTCATCTATTATTAGACATTAAGATAGTTTTCAATTATTTTCTTATCTTAATAATACCATATAAAACAAGATTGGAGAGAAATACTCCTTGTAATTTATAATTATTTCCTTAATTTTTAATTCCTAAAATATACTTAGTATGAATATTTTCAGATTCCTGAAGAAATATTTTTAAATTTCCAAAAAGTAAAAACTTGAGAATGTTTATATCAGAACATTCGAGCCAACACAAAGCATAATCCCTTATATTAAACTTTGCTGTTTAGATACCTGAATGATAAAACAAAAAGCCATCATTGCCTTGTTGTAAATTTATTAGATTACTAATAATAATAATAATAAGGTTTAGCATTTTTATATATTTTATGCAATTTATGTTTCTATATGTCTGGTTTATGTAGTTCTTTTACAGAAAATTTGTATACTGGGCAATTATATTAATTTGAATTATAATAAATTTTTATTTATTTAATTTTGGGGGTTGGGGATTCTCCTCCTTTAATCATAGGAGCTATATTCTATACTGCATTTGCAAATTTAACACAGTTTAAGACTCAAAAGTAAGAACAACTATTATAATCAACAATATTTTGCTTTAATTTTATTTTTTTTTTAATTTTAAAAGTGTTTTAACTGGAGGATAATTGCTTTGCAATGTTGTGTTGGTTTCTAATGTACAATAACATAAATCAGCCATAGCTATATATATGTTCCCTTCCTGTAGAGTCTCCCTTCCACCCGCCCTTGATCCCACACCTCTAGGTTGTCACAGAGCACCAGGTCAGGCTCCCTGTGCTATACAGTAGTTTCCACTAGCTATCTATTTTACACAATAGTGTATATATATATATATATATATATATATATACACTAATGTTACTTTCTCAATTAGTCCCACCCTTTCCCTACCCCACTGAATCTACAAGTCTGTTCTCTACATCTGCATTTTATTTTATTTTTTTGTTTAATTTTAGATTCCAATTCATAAGTTCAGAAACATTGTTTAAAGCTGTATCTCAATCTTCAGAGATTTTTCCATGTATGTCTTTGAGATGTTATGTCTTTCTCTGTGTAAATATGAATACATTTACATATACACACATATGTAACTGACAGCATGTGTGTGTGTGGGTGTGTGTGGGTGCAAGTGCTCTATCGAGTCAGACTCTTTGAGACCTCATGGACTGTAGCCCGCCAAGCTCCTCTGTCTATGGAATTTTCCAGGCAAGAATACTGGAGTAGGTTGCTATTTCCTATGCCAGGGAATCTCCCCAACCCAAGGGTTGAACCCACATCTCTTGCATCTTCTGCATTGGCAGGTGGATTCTTTACCACTGTGGCACCTGAGAAATTCAATTTGCTAGGTAAGGAATAGTAATGTGGTACATTCAAATCAGTGAAGTTGACTGAAGGTTCAGTATGATTTCTGGTGAGGTACATTTTGATTTGGATTACTTTGACGTTGTAGGATTCAGGTATTTTTCATAGGTAAGGCTTCGTGTGTGTATAAACTGATTAGAACAAATTTACTTTCAAATTTCCCTTTGAGGCTAAGTAAACTTAAGAGAAACATGGGATAGTGATGCACTTGTGCTAATAGATAGTTAACAAATGAGCTCTCCATAATTTTTAAAAGTAATTCTCTGAGATATACACACTGCTAAATTTAAAATGGATAACCAACAAAAGCTTACTATATAACACAGGAAACTCAATATTATATATTAATAACAACCTAAGTAGGAAAATAATTTGAAAAAGAACAGATACTTGTATATGTATAACTGAATCACTTTGCTGTACACTGAAACAAACACAAAATTGTTAATAACTATACTCCAATATAAAATTAAAAGTTAAAAAAATGGCATTCTCACATGAGATTGTGTACAGAAAGCTAATGTTAATATAATATGTATAAAAATAACATTTCCTCATGTATGCCAAGTTTATTTTTTGCTCTGTGGAAACAAATGTAAACTACAAGCTTTGGGCTGCCTAAAACAATAAAGATTTGGTCTTCTAATAAAGTGTAGTAACTGATATACCAATTAATGTGTAATGTGTACACATGTACAGTTACACATGTAACTGTATTGCATGTGTGTATACTCATAGATATTCAGAAGATTAAAGTATATTCTTTGTAACTATTTTTAACTTATAGAAATCAGTATCTTATATACAGACTGTCACTAGATTGTCACTAGTTCAACAGTCCTAAGAAACTGCAGTTTCATGGCATTTGTTTTCAGTTTACATGTAACTCAGAGGAGTTCAAAGCATTTTATTCTTACCATTCTCATGTCACATTCATATCATAAAGTCTGAAGACAATTCTGAGAAAATGTGACAGTTTCAAACTATTAATACTGAGTTTGTTTATACAGAGTATAAATAAAATTAACTCAAAAAATCATAAATTTAGAGTTTCTTGGTAGTATCAAAAAGTCTTTTCAGGTACCACCTAAACAATAGACAATATCACTATACCTGTGGGTTGCTTTATTAAATTTACACTTTATTATGGATCTCATGTTTACATTCTTCAAGAAAACTGTTATATTTCAGAAAACAATGTTATGATTTATCAGCTTACATTCATAAGATTTAAAAATGAATATTAAATTGACAAGCTAACTTACTTTAAATATTACTTCTACATTGTTTCTACAGTTTAAAACATGGCCTTTTATAAAGTAGAAGAGAGCATTTCATGCCCACAATTTTAACTGAGATAGTTATTAAAAGACCATAAGGTAAAAACTATCTTAAATTTGTAATATTAATAGTCTAAGTGGCTAAAATTATAATCTTCCAAGTTAGAAAATTTCATAGTTTTTGTTTTCTCTTAGTTTTTTTTTATTTTATTGAAATATTAATTTATTATACTTATATGATTTATAGCATTGTATTAGCTTCAGGAATATAACATAGATTTAGTATTTTTGCAGTCTGCATTTCATTATAGGTTATTACAATATACTGCATAAATTCCATATATTAGAGACTATATCCTTGTTTGCTAATCTATTTTATACATAATAGTTTGTATCTGTTAATCCTATTACCTATTGTTAACATTGACATTTTAGGAATCAGTGAACTAAAATGGACCAGAATGGGTAAATTTAATTCAGATGATCACTATATCTACAACTGAGGGCAAGAATCCATTAGAAAAAAAGGAGTAGCCCTCATAGTCAATAAAACAGTCCAAAATGCAGTACTTGGGTGCAATTTCAAAAACAACAGAAAGATTTCTGTTCATTTCAAAGGCAAAGTGTTTAATGTCACAGTAATCCAAGTCTATGCCCCAATTACTGATGCCAAAGAAGCTGAACACTTCTATGAAGATCTACAAGACCTTTAGAACTAACATTAAAAAAAGAAAAAGTATCCTTTTCATCGTAGGGAACTGGAATGCAAATGTAGGACGGCAAGAGATACCTGGAGTAACAGGTAAATTTGGCCTTGGAGTACAAAATGAAACAGGGCAAAGGTGAACAGAGTTTTGCCAAGAAAACACTAGTCATAGTGAACACCCTCTTTCAACAACACAAGAGATGACTCTAAACATGGATTTCACCAGATGGTCAATACCAAAATCAATTTTATTATAAATTTTGTAGCCTAAGATGGAGAAGCTCTGGAAAGTCAGCAAAAACAAGACCAGGAGTAAACTGTGGCTCAGAGGAGCCAGCTATCAAATTGCCAACATCTGATGGATCATAGAAAAAACAAGAGAATTCCAGAAAAACATCTACCTCTGTTTCACTGACTAAGCCAAAACCTTTGACTCTGGATCACAACAAACTGTGGAAAATTCTAAAAGAGATAGGAATACCAGATCACCCTACCTGCCTCTTGAGAAACCTGTATGCAGATCAGGAAGCAACAGTTAGAAGAAGACATAGAACAACAGACTGCTTCCAAATTAGGAAAGGAACATGTCAGGGCTGTATGTTGTCACCCTACATATTTAAATTCTATGCAGAGTACATCATAGGAAATGCTGGTCCAGATGAAGCACAAGCTGGAATCAAGGTTGCTTATAGAAGTATCAATAACCTGAGATATGCAATTGATACCACCTTTATGGCAGAAAATGAAGAGGAACTAAAGAGCCTCTTGAAGAAACTGAAAGAGGAGAGTGAAAGAGCTGCTTAAACTCAACGTTCAAAACACGAAGATCATGGCATCTGGTCCCATCACTTCATGGCAAATAGATGGGAAAACAGTGTAAACAGTTACAGACTTTATTTCTTGGGCTCCAAAAACAATGCAGATGGTGACTATAGACATGAAATTAAAAGGCTGTCAAGGCTTGTTGCTTGGAAGAAAAACTATGACCAACCTAGACAGTGTATTAAAAAGCAGACATCACAGTGTATTAAGATACTGACAAAGCTGTATCTAGTTTTTCCAGTAGTCATGTATGGATGTGAGGGTTGGACCACAAAGAAGACTGATCCCCCAAAGAATTGATGCTTTTGAACTGTGGTGGTGGAGAAGACTCTTGAGAGTTCCTTGGACTGCAAGGAGATTAAACCAGTCAATCCTAAAGGAAATCAGTCTTCAATATTCATTGAAAGGATTGATGCTGAAGCTGAAGCACCAGTACTTTGGCCACTTGATGCGAAGACCTGACTCATTAGAAAAGACCCTGATGCTGGGAAAGATTGAAGGCAGGAGGTGAACTGGATTACAGAGGACAAGATGGTTGGATGGTATCACTGACTAACAGACAAGAGTTTTAGTAAGCTCTGGGAAATGGTGAAGGAAAGTGAAGCCTGGCATGCTGCCGTCCATAATGTCTCAATGAGTTAGACACGACTGAGCTACTGAACAAAAAGAAAGTGATGTTGCTTAACAGACATAGAGATGAAGAAGGATGAAGGATTACTCAATCATTTTTTTTTTAAAGGAATATAAAGCTATTTATTGACCACTGTTCACCAGTATTTACAATAAAGTAAACAATATACAGTTGAATAACAATCATTTTTAAACATATTCTGTTTTAGTGTCAGCATGGTATTAGGATAATTTTTCATGATGCTTTGAAAAATACACATGCATAGTCCAGAAAAAATTTTTAAAGTCACAATTTGTGTGAAGGTGGTAGTTATTGCCATATGTCAATTGGCACATGGAAGACAGAAACCACAGTATATAGGGAATGAGAAGAAAAGTTATAATGAACAAATTATTACACTCAAAGTTGAAAGACTTTTTGTTTCCATTTTACCATTTGTGTTTTATAATGGTGAGCATATTATTCAATGTCTGTCAGAGCTTCAGTCTACTTATTTGTAAATGTTTCAGTGGATTCTTCTCTATAGGGTTATTTTAGGAATCAAGTGAGGTTAAAAAAAAAAAGTGACAACTACATTGCAAAATATAAAATATTTGTTAAAAGTAGTACATGATAAGTATAGTTCACCATATAACTAATGGTAATGGCAACCATGGGCCAAAGAAGTATCATTTCTTTTGGTACATTACCCTTTTACTTTACTCTGAGTAAATTCATAAGTGGCTATGGATGCTTTTTTTTTTTTTTTTTTTTACCTAGTAGGAGGGAAGTCAACTTAGCCATAAACTGTAAGAATTTAACTACTAATAATCATTATAGAATTTAAATATTTAGCTTACTTATTGAAATGTGTCCATCCAAAAAGGTTATATTGAAATCCTTACCCTCATCAGGTAACTCTATTTGCAAAAATGGTAGTTGCAGTTTTATTAGTTATGATGAAGTCTTATTAGAGCAGGGTGGGCCTCAGACACAGTGTGACTTGTGCCCTTGTGAGAAGTTGTCCATATGAAGACAAAAAGACATGGAGAGAATGCCAGGATTGGAGTGATGCATCTGTAAGCTATAGGACACCAAAGATTGCTAGCAAACCATCTGAAGCTAAGAAAAGCAAGGGGGTGATTCTATTATAGGTTTCACAGAGATCATGGCCCTGCTGACACCTTGATTTCAGCTTTGTAGCTTCCAGAAGTGTAAGAAAATAAATTTTTGGTGATTTAATATATGTAATTTGTGATACCTTTATTATGGCAGTCTTAGGAAACTAATACAATTTATGAGACTCTTTCTAGAATATAATGCTTTCATATTTGATCAACATAGTGTTACTCACAGGGAACAACTAACCCTATAAAATCACATAGTACGTGGAAAAACAGAAATTAAAGTCATGTTTTATTATTGTAAGCTCAATCCTCTTTGAACGAATAACATAAAATATAGGGTTCTTGTCTAAGAATCTACAGACACCCAGTGGGCTATGATCCATTGGGTCCCAAAGAGTTGGGCATGACTTGGCGAGTAAACAACAACAGCACATACCTATACCAAAATTTGTATAGGCAATTTCCTTTGAATTCAGAACTATGGTCTTAGAATTATTTTTAAAGTAACCAGTTTGGCACTCTTGGATTTCCCGTGTCTTGGCCCTTGGTTTCAGGTCCACAAAACACACTCACAAAAATAAAAACAAAAAACACAAACAAAATCAACTCATAGGTAAACAGGCTAATGCTTATCTTTCCTCCTTATTTACTGTCAAATACAAAAATGATTAGGAAAAATATTGAAGTAAGGCATAATATCACCTTGCTAGCTTCTGTTGGGGCTTAAAATAATGACTGGCACAGATGAAATTTTTAATGAGCATCTGTTGAATGAATCAATGTTCTATACTGTGACTCCTGCACTTATACTGGCTTAGGAAAAGCAAAATGAACTCTCTCTAAAAGCTTTGAAAATAGAGTAAATGCAATTCGAAAGAAAAGGAGCAAGCACAAGGATGAATATATGGCAAGTCTATGTATTTTTTTTTTTTTGGAATAGCATATTTTAAAAATGGAATATGAAATCACTTCTGCTATATATCAGTGGGTTCTAGTTATATGGATGAAAATAAAATAAAATGAGTACTACAAGAGGAAATAGACACACTTTTATGTAGGAGTTTATGTTTTGCATTTTGTGTCTATAGCTGTTGTCATATCTCTTTATAAACCAAGTCAGTTTTATCCACATTTACCAGCATGCCATTTAACATACAAAGCCATAGACACATGTCAGGAAGTATGCCTAATTTCCAAAGCTGCTGTCATACAAAACACACACAAAAAGTCAGAACCTTCCCTGGGTCATGGAGTTATAACCCAGCATAACCACTGTGTCTGGTCACCACCAGTTAGGAAAACTTTTATAGTAAGATTTTTAGCACATATTCAATATCTGGGAATAGGGCATTCTTGAGTGCTCAGTTGAAAGTAGTTATTTCAAGTAGATCTTCGATTAAGCATATTTACAAGAGGGGTAAATCAAAAGGACATTTGAGGAAAAGTTTCAGTTGCCCTTTTCTCTTCTTCAGTAAGTTTGTTTTACTTCATGACCCTGGTATTACAAAAAATAACTGAGCAGAACATTGACTGTAAGACATTGTCAGGACGTTTCCTATGTGCAGTGGCTAGACAGGAAATTTTCATTTCATACACCATTTGAGCCTAGCTGCAGTGATTGCACAAAAGTCAGCAGGGTTTGAAAAGTTAATGATAAAGAAAAGCATTTGTTTTTGTTATTTTGAGAAAGTACTTGAGTGTTTAAAACTAGAACCTATGGAGGGTGGTTAGCCATGGGAAAGTGCAAAATTTATTTCACTTTATTTGTCAGTGCTTATATTTATACTACATTTAGAAGAAAAAAGTACCATGAAAATAACAATGTCACAATGAAAATTGCATCAAGGATCATGGCAATAATCAAAATATGAAATATGAATGAAATAAGTACACAATATGTAATAATACATATACTACTGATAAAAGCAAATCAAATGTTTCCCATTTATAGTCACTACAATAGCCATTTCTTTTCTTCACTTAAATACATGAAATTTGCTGCAAGTTTATTTATTCATCTACTCATTCATCCCAAAGATATTTGTTAATATATTTTTAACAGTAGGAAATATTTGGACAATAAAAAGACAACTATAGCTGTGATTTGTAAAGTTACATCAGATAATGGGTAACACCATTGGAGATTGTTTCCATATCACCCTGAAGAAAAAACTTTTGCTGTTAATTAGAAGGTTATAGAAATTTGAGATAAGAACCCAGTTTTGATATGCTAACCTTGACTTTGATAGTAAAACTGATGATTGTGCATTGCTAATTTTATCTCCTTAATGGATCTCCTAACAATAAACTGTATGTGTTTCTGCCTTGATCAGACCGAAACCACTCATCCTCTTCACTCTTGCTCCAGCTTTCTGAGGTGAAGAGCTGACCCACTGGAAAAGACCCTGATGCTGGGAAAGATGGAGGGCAGGAGGAGAAGGGGTTACAGAGAATGAGATTGGTTGGATGGCATCACCGATTCAATGGACATGAGTTTGAGCAAACTACAAGGTAGTGAAGGACAGAGAAGCCTGGCATGTTGGAGTCCACAGGGTCACAAAGAGTTGGACACAACTTAGTGACGGAACAATAACAGCCTTCTGACCCTTGTTCCTGCCTCCACTTAACTCTTTTCTCCTGACCTTTCCAGCACTCCAAGATTTCAGAGGCATTGTGTATGTTAGTTGCTGAGTTGTGTCAGACTCTGTGACCCCATGCAAGATAGCCCTCCAGGCTCTTCTGTTCATGAGACTCTCTAGGCAAGAATACTGGACTGGTTTGCCATTTCTTCCTCCAGGCCATCTTGGAATGGGTAGCCATTTCCCTTCTCCAGGGGAATCTTCCTGACCCAGGGTTTGAACCCATGTCTCCTGCAATGCAGGCAGATCTGTTACTGTCTGATCCACCAGGGCAGCCCTGGTAACAGTGAGCTAAAGAATTCTTGCATGGGTCCATGCTAAGTCACTCTGTTGTGTCCAACTCTGCAGACTCCGTGTACTCTACCCCTCCAGACTCCTCTGTCCATGGAATTCTCCAGGCAAGAATACTGGAGTGGGTTGCTGTGCCCTCCTCTAGAGATGCATTATGCCTTAAAGAAAAATAAAGTGCGGTTTCCAACTGAAGACTTGTATTAGTTCTACATTTCCTAGACAATGACTTTGCACTTCCTTATTTGTTCTAGGTTTTCATAGCCAAGCCATGGGGCTTTATCTTCTGACATTCTTACACTGTATACCCTAAATTACATTCTCCAAACCCTTTAGATCTCTACACAAACCCATAAAATTCCTCAACATGCTATCTCTTTACTCTGTTCCTATACGCTCTGTTCCTATGGTTTTTCTCCTCTTTAAAACTCTATCCCATTTTTTTCTGGAAAGCTCCAATACATCATTTAAGACCCAGTTCGGATCTAAGGTCCTCTGCAAAATAGTCTCAAATTCCCCAGTAGGGAGGCCTTCCCCTTTCTGCTTGAAGTTTTTCATCTATCTCTAAAATACCCTTGATCATACCATGCTACATTTCACTTTATGCCAATTTTTTTTTTTCTCTCTTAGCAGTATTGTCCTATTTTTAGTTTGTATCTATATACAGCAAATAAGATGGAATTCAGAGTGCTCACATTGGCAGAAAATATATTAAAATTGAAGAAATACAGAGCCGGAACCCCAAAAAGGGATTTCTTTATCTCACTGAATAACTTTGTTCTATATATAATGAAACATCAAAATCCATTTTTATTTCATCTTTCATATTTTTCTATCATCAAAGCATTGCTTTAATAACATGTATTGTTGAACATACATTTAATAGTTAATCTTTTGTTCTCCAATATCAATTCAATTATATATACTAATAATTACACATATTTTATATATTATAGCATTGATGTTTCTGAATATGTAACTCTGTTTCTAACAGATGCATATTACTAAACTGGTTTTCCCACTAAACAACTTGAACAATTTGCCAATGACATTCCTTTTCCTCTTTCATGTGAAAGATCATTATGATTTTAATATTTACAGATTATCACCTCTAATATAGGGGAAAACATAAACACTTAAAAAATTAAATATTTTAAACATAAAATAATAGGGAAATCTGATCATCCAAGAAGAAATAAGATTGTTTTAAGCAATACTTTTAAAATAGAATAGGCCAAAAGGTACATTCCAACTTTTTATCTCCCTAGTAACATTTGCTTCAAAAATCTTTTCACTGTAAAATCATAAATTAAGTCATTTTCTGCCTATTACTTAAACTGCAAAAATATAAAATACAAAAGGGAAATGATTCCTCCACTCAGAAGTTACTGCCTTTTTGATATCTTTGAAAACACACAGTATATAGCAGAGTTATTTGCAAATCCTATTTTAAAAATCTTTCGGTAATTCCTGATTATTTCTAGAATAAGTTAGCATTTCACTGTGAATGCAAAGATGAATAAAACAATAATTACTCATGGCATACTATGTGTTAGGCTTGATGAGAAGTGTGAAAACATAGAGCTCAATTGAAACTGATGAAGTGCCCTTATTCCTCACGTGAGGCTGGACGTCAATGAGGGCAACAGATATCAATACAAACAAGCCAGAAGTCACATAGATGTAAATCTCAGAAGGTTAAGTACAGTGAAGGAAATTGGCATGGATCTGAGAAGCTGGGTTTGGCATAAGCAAATCTAATTAGATTTGGTAACTGGGAGAAGGCCACACCAAAAAGATGAGTTTCAAATCAATAACCCAAAGAAGACATAAAGTGAACGTGTTTACTCCAGAAATTTTCAGATTGCAGGAAGAGTAAGCCAAAAAATACACCTTGGTGAATAGACAAATTAGTATATGATTTTATATATTTTCTGTGTAACCTTTTTCTTGAACTCCTATAATATGAATATTGGACCTTCTAAAATATTTCTCTATGTCTCTTCTTCCTGTTTTATAATGTCTTCTCTTTCCACTCTTCTCTTTTCTTTTTCATTCTTTCTCTGTTCTATTTTTGTTATCTCCCCAATTTTTATGGATTATTTTTATTTAACCATTGCATTTATAATTGACTGAAACATTTTTTAAATGTCCAATTTTAAGTTATGCTTTTTATTTTTATCTATATAGTATCTTCAAATTTCTTTGAATATAATAAATTCGACTCAAAACTCTTTAGTCATTCTTCAGAATCAAGGCAGTTTCTCTTATCATTTTGTACATTTCTTTTCTCTGCTTCTTTTTAGGTATTTTTACCTTCTACTTTTTTTCCTGCAGATATATCTCCATTTGTTCAACGTCATGTATAGTTCAAAGCTGCATTCTTGACATAACAACTTCAGCCTTAAAACACACATCACTTTACAGGGCAAGCATTCATGGATAATAACTAATTTTATACTACTTGAGGAAGAAAATTTTATTGATCTATTTGAGATAATGTTTTTATCCAACTGACTGTGGGGAGTTAGTATGACATTGCACACTTAGCAGGATGTGTGGAAGGAGAATCTCAGATGAAGACCATCAGCAGATGGATTATGGAGGGTTCTTGAAGAGTCACTGTACAAGTCACAAGCACAAAGCTCATGAACTGTTGCTCAGCTATGTTGACAGAAGTTGTTCCTAACACAGCACACAGTAGGGTAGAAAATCAACATATACTGTAGCATAAAGTATTACAGAAACTGCCATCAAGAAAATATTTTTATTATGCTGGCACCAATAAAGTTTTCCTTAAAGGGCCAGATAGTAAAATTAAAGGTTTTGTGGATCACAAGGTGTCTATGGCAACTACACTTTGACTATACTAGGAAAGCAGCCACACACAATAGGTAAGTGAATAGACATGTCTTTGTTTTAATAAAATTCTATTTACAAAGATAAAAGGTTGGCTTGCTGTCCATAGTTGACTGATCTTGCAGAACTGGGGTTTAGGAATACGTATTTTGGAGGATTTGTTAGAATTGTGTGGCTCTCTGTATGCACATTCAAAGGGAGACATATCTAATGCAATATAAACAAACACATTTTGGCTGAAGACAATTAAATATTTAATTAATTTATACACTGTCAAATTTTTCTGAAATAGGCAATTTTTAGGACTAGTTACTGATTTTTTTTGGCATCACTTTGCAGACAATTTTAGATTGTAATAGAAATAACTTTTTCCTTGTTCATCATCTAGTTGCAAATGCATTCTAAGTTTTTTAAAGCTATTTTTCAAAAACATAATTATGTGCTGAAGCACTAAAATTGTGATAAGTGCTTAGGTGGGAAGTGTTCCTATATGGAGAAAGAGAAGTACTAATGGAGCTAGAGTTGAGAATGCCTAAGTGGGAAAGACAGAAGCCATACTGGGGGAAATTTCTCTTTCAGATAATTAACATATGCCAAGAACTACAGAAATTAAACAGCTAGCTTTTACAAATGCAAAAGCTGATATTACCACCTTCCGTCTCTCAACTCCTAAACACTAAGTTGGGAGACGAGAGACATGGAATTGGAAGCTTAAATCAAAAAGTTCTTCTGGAAATGGTCACCATCAATATAAATCTATTAGTAAATATGGTTCATTGGAGGTCTGCTGACATACTGAAAAAGAGTATAGTGGGGTCCTTATGGAGGAGTTAGGGGGAATAAGTAAAAATCTTTCTTGCACAAAATGCAATCATTTTTCTAATCACACAGGTGTCTCTGGAATAATGTAGACATATATGATATGAAAATTGATGGTGAACTATATATTTTCAGGACCCAAAAGAAATGCAGGAAAGGACTCATATTCTTCTTAAAAGACTGAACATTTTTATTGTCAATCAAGAAATGATTCATAATTTTAATATCACAGAATAAATTCATCAAAAAATTGTGTTGGATTTGAAACTTTATGTATCTGTGAGAAGCAAGTATTCATGATTGTAAGGCACCATGAAGTCTGTGATGTAGCTTTATTATATTAGCCACAAACAGGTAAGTTTTCTCCAGTTGATAGTTGTTTTATTTTTGTTTTGGTTTTATTTTTAATTTGCAGTTATTTTTAACAGAATTTGCCATGAAGCACAAAGCTATTGATAAACATCATACTGACTGATCACAGTGCAACAAATTTATGGATCAATAGATCAAAAACTAAGGAAGTAGAAAATGGAATTATTTTGAAAATTATATCCATAGGAAGACAATACTAAGACTGAAAATGGTGAATTGCTACAACTCCCAAAAAATTAATTTTTTTCCCGCGTGCTCAATTGCTTTAGTTGTGTCCAACTCTTTGTGACCCTGTGGACTGTAGTCCACCAGGTTTCTCTGTCCATGGGATTCTCCAGGCGATTATACTGGAGTGGATTGCCATGCCCGCCTCCAGGGGATCTTTCCAAACCCGGGACTGAAACTACATCTCTTAAGTCTCCTGCAGTGCAGGCAGCTGTGTTTTTTTTGGTTTGTTTGTTTTTTCCACTGGAGCCACTGAGAAACCCAAATTTGTCCTTAGACTTAGACACTGGCAATCTCCATTTTAACTGCTTATTAGTCTCGACCCAAAATGTTAATTCTACTGCCACATGTCCTAAAAGCATCATTTCTACTTTGTTTTCAAGGACTTGAATATTCTTGGAAAATAAAAGACTTGTTTCCATTTCATTTTATGCTTGATGTTTTACCTGAGAGAGACATAGTGATGCAATTAAACTCAATCATGGATCAAATATTCCTATCAGAAGTTCAAAGATTATATATTTGGATTTCAAATCTGAATGAAAACCTGTTTAAATGAAAGGAAAGTATTATTTTTATAATATATTCTGATTTAATTACATTTTATAGTGCATTCCATTTTGCTCCATACAAATATTTTCATAGAAAATAAATTATCTTTATTTCATTGAGAATAAATATATTTCATTTTTTCTCTACATGGTTATGACAGTATGCTACAATTTTAGGAAGATAATTTGTCTTTGCAATTTCTGGTTTCACAGTTTTCCATGTTTAAAAATCACAGTGGTTTAACTTCTACTTTTAAAAATATCAAATTTATCAGTTTGAAAATAAGTTTATGCACTGTTTTTAATATTTGGAGTGACTTACTTTTGCTTTATTTCAGTTATATACAAATGTCATTAAACACAAGTGTCATTTTGCACTTCTCTCTTAAAAATTCAATCCCATCTCTATGACTTCAGCAGGTTTTTAATAAGAATTAGTAAATAACATGCAAGGGAGCTTTCAGAAAAACGTGAATTCATGAGGATATGGCTGGCCTCTTGAAGGGTAAAATTATGCTGAGATTTAACAATGCAGTTAACATAAAGAGAAGTATTTATTTATATAATTCAAAGGATAAAATTTTGTGTTGGAAGACACAGTCCAATATTGTTGATGATGATGAAAGTAGTGTTTTAAGTATTCAGTATGCGGGTCATGCATGATGACTCATTAGGCAGAGAAAATTATTACTACCCATTAAAGAATTAGCTTTCACACAAATGGAAAAGTTGATTACTGCACCTCAGAGTGGATGATTTCTAAAATTATATAATTAATGAATGTATGATATATTTAATTTCACACATAAATATCTGTGAAGAAAAATTAATTGTTCCACACAATTAAAAGTAATTCATTTTACATGCAGGATCAAATATTAAATCTGAAATCATAAAATAGTTTTTCATAGCATTTGTTCATGCCAATTTTGTAGCAAAGTTATTAACACTTCTATATTTTCAGAAATTATTTAAGTGGAAAATTTTGTAATATAGATGACACTGCTAATATAATTAAAACAAAACACTTTTGTGCATATTAACTGTATGATAAAAATGTTTTTGAGGTCCACAGGCTCAGAGAGTTTGGAGTAGGTACCCTACATTAATATTGTAGAATTATTTTACAAGAAAGATAATGAAACAAGCTGGTTAGATTTAGCTGCCTTGTATTAGGTGATAGCCAAAATTCTAAATACTTTATAAGATAAATTCAGTAAGCCATACCTATTTTATCCATTGTATATCATAGTATATAATATAAAGAAATACTTATCAGAATGCAAGACCTTCAGTCTTAAAAATTATAACAAACACATCTGAGCTTAATGTAATAATTTATCATATAATACTTATATAGGAAAGTCCAAGATTCAGATTTTGTCATAGCATTTCTACTATTACAAGTTTCGTACTTTCAAAATGATGCTGAAATATTGAAACTATTGTCAGTTCAAATTTATGTTTTAAAAAATTAAAGTGACAAGTCCACTCTTTAAAATACAAATAATCATCTCATAGAGGGGATTTTAATTAAATAGCTTAAAGTTTTGCTTAAGAATATATATAATAATCTATCCATTAGTCTATACATCCCCCCCCTCTCTATATATATCAGTTCAGTTCAGTTGCTCAGTGTGTCCGACTCTTTGCGACCCCATGAATCGCAGCATGCCGGGCCTCCCTGTCCATCACCAACTCCCGGAGTTTACTCAAACTCATGCCCATCGAGTCAGTGATGCCATCCAGCCATCTCATCCTCTGTTGTCCCCTTCTCCTCCCGCCCCCAATCCCTCCCAGCATTAGGGTTTTCTCGAATGAGTCAACTCTTCGCATGAGGTGGCCAAAGTACTGGAGTTTCAGCTTCAGCATCAGTCCTTCCAATGAACACCCAGGACTGATCTCCTCTAGGATGGACTGGTTGGATCTCCTTGCAGTCCAAGGGACTCTCAAGAGTCTTCTCCAACACCACAGTTCAAAAGCATCAATTTCTCAGCACTCAGTTTTCTTTTTTTTTTTTTTTCTTTTCTTTTTTTTATTAGTTGGAGGCCAATTACTTCACAACATTTCAGTGGGTTTTGTCATACATTGATATGAATCAGCCATAGATTTACACGTATTCCCCATCCCAATCCCCCCTCCCACCTCCCTCTCCATCCAATTCCTCTGGTCTTCCCAGTGCACCAGGCCCAAGCACTTGTCTCATGCATCCCACCTGGGCTGGGTGATCTGTTTCACCATAGATAATCTACATGCTGTTCTTTTGAAACATCCCACCCTCACCTTCTCCCACAGAGTTCAAAAGTCTGTTCTGTACATTCGTGCGTCTCTTTTCTGTTTTGCATATAGGTTGTCGTTACCATCTTTCTAAGTTCCATATATACGTGTAGTATGCTGTGTAATTCTTTATCTTTCTGCGTACTTCACCTCCGTATAAGGGGCTCCAGTTTCATCCATCTCATTAGAACTGATTCAAATGAATTCTTTTTAATGGCTGAGTAATATTCCATGGTGTATGTGTACCACAGCTTCCTTATCCATTCATCTGCTGATGGGCATCTAGATTGCTTCCATGTCCTGGCTATTATAAACAGTGCTGCGATGAACATTGGGGTGCACGTGTCTCTTTCAGATCTGGTTTCCTCAGTGTGTATGCCCAGAAGTGGGATTGCTGGGTCATATGGCAGTTCCATTTCCAGTTTTTTAAGAAATCTCCACACTGTTTTCCATAGCGGCTGTACTAGTTTGCATTCCCACCAACAGTGTAAGAGGGTTCCCTTTTCTCCACACCCTCTCCAGCATTTATTGCTTGTAGACTTTTGGATAGCAGCCATCCTGACTGGCGTGTAATGGTACCTCATTGTGGTTTTGATTTGCATTTCTCTAATAATGAGTGATGTTGAGCATCTTTTCATGTGTTTGTTAGCCATCTGTATGTCTTCTTTGGAGAAATGTCTGTTTAGTTCTTTGGCCCATCTTTTGATTGGGTCATTTATTTTTCTGGAATTGAGCTTCAGGAGTTGCTTGTATATTTTTGAGATTAATCCTTTGTCTGTTTCTTCATTTGCTATTATTTTCCCCCAATCTGAGGGCTGTCTTTTCACCTTACTTATAGTTTCCTTTGTAGTGCAAAAGCTTTTAAGTTTCATTAGGTCCCATTTGTTTATTTTTGCTTTTATTTCCAATATTCTGGGAGGTGGGTCATAGAGGATCTTGCTGTGATTTATGTCGGAGAGTGTTTTGCCTATGTTCTCCTCTAGGAGTTTTATAGTTTCTGGTCTTGCATTTAGATCTTTAGTCCAGCACTCAACTTTCTTCACAGTACAACTCTCACATCCATACATGATCACTGGAAAAACCATAGCCTTGACCAGATGGACCTTTGTTGGCAAAGTAATGTCTGCTTTTCAATATGCTATCTAGGTTGGTCATAACTTTCCTTCCAAGGAGTAAGCGTCTTTTAATTTCATGGCTGCAATCACCATCTGCAGTGATTTTGGAGCCCCCAAAAATAAAGTCTGACACTGTTTCCACTGTCTTCACATCTATTTCCCATGAGGTGATGGGACCAGATGCCATGATTTTAGTTTTCTGAATGCTAAGCTTTAAGCCAACTTTTTCACTCTCCTCCTTCATTTTCATCAAGAGGCTTTTTAGTTTCTCTTCACTCTCTGACATAAGGGTGGTGTCATATGCATATCTGAGGTTATTGGTATTTCTCCCAGCAATCTTGATTCCAGCTTGTGCTTTTCCAGCCCAGCGTTTCTCATGATGTACTCTGCATATAAGTTAAATAAGCAGGGTGACAATATACAGCCTTGATGTACTCCTTTTCCTATTTGTAGCCAGTCTGTTGTTCCATGTCCAGTTCTAACTGTTGCTTCCTGACCTGCATACAGGTTTCTCAAGAGGCAGGTCAGGTGGTCTGGTATTCCCATCTCTTTCAGAATTTTCCACAGTTTATTGTGATCATAGTATCTATTAAAAATATATACTGTATATATGTAGTATGTATATAAAATATATAAATATTTATGTAGCAGTATTGTATACTATATGTAGATATGTTATATGTGTGTGTGTTTATATAATAATATTGGTATTAGTACCTATTATGATTATTGTAATTCTTTTCTTGCCATTACAATGTCAAAAGTTCTACCTGGCTAAGAGGTCCCTATGTCCCCATCAGATCATTTTGAGATAATTGGGTCTTTCTTGAGTCCTATTTTCATTAGATCAGCCTGTGGACCCAAGCTGATTAAGCTGCAAATCCATCTGCAAACTGATGACTGAATGAATTTGTGCAGTCTGATTCTATCCTATTATGTTACCTTGCAAATTTAACCACTGTCTATGCACTCATTAATTATGAGCAGTTATAGTATAAAACAATGGAGTCCATGGAAGCAGTATAGATTATGATCATTGTTAATGCACTGTATAAAACAAAACAAACAAAAACATAAAGAACTTTTCTAACAAGCTTAATCAAATTTTAAATCATGGAAGAATTCTCAACTAGAGCATGTTGCCAATACAAATGAATCTGAAACTCAAAATTCTGGCCAGAAAGCTTTTGCTAACATTTTATTTGCTTTTCAATGGATAGAGCAAAGCTTAATGGGTCAGTGTTCTCACTAATATGTGATAATGGGGAGAGAGGGATCCAATGATCATTAGGAAGTGATAGACATTCTCTATGCAAAACATTCGGTATAGAATGCAGTCAAAATGATATGTTAACTTACACTCAGTGAGAACAAGGAAAAATAACTTCCTTCCACAAATTTTGGGAACTTAACTCTTTTCAGAAATTTTTTGTCTGTTTGTCATCCTTAAAGTCCATAGGGATTCTCCAGGCAGAAATACTGGAAAGGATTGCTATGCCCTCCTCCTTGGGATCTTCCCAACCCAGGGATCAAACTCAGGTCTCCTGCATTGCAGACAGATTCTTTACCATATGAGCCTCCAGAAAAGTCCATATATACATATATATACATATACATATGTATATACATGTATACATATGTATACATATACATAGATATATGTGTGTGTATATATATATATACACACACACACATACAAAGGATAATAAAAGGGAAGAGTTACTCTCTAGCTGACTTAATTTTCTGAATGTAACATAGTGAAAAAACAATAATATATACACTGAAATTTTTATTCCTAAAAAAAGTAAAACTTTTTTGATGTGAATATAAAAAATTCTTATTTGATGTGATAGCTCTTATTTGATGTGAATATAAAAATAGAATCCATCTTCCTTAAAAAGGTGATTGTCTATGACACAGACAAATGCTCAAAACTAACCATTGCATAAAATTGGTGGATAATAACTATCTATCATGTAAACACTATTTTTCATAATTTGAAAGAATGTACATTGGAAAAGACCCTGATACTGGGAGGGATTGGGGGCAGGAGGAGAAGGGGACGGCAGAGGATGAGATGGCTGGATGGCATCACCGACTCGATGGGCATGAGTTTGAGTAAACTCCGGGAGTTGGTGATGGACAGGGAGGCCTGGCATGCTGCGATTCATGGGGTTGCAAAGAGTAAGACACGATTGAACGACTGAACCGAACTGAACTGAATTGAACTACAGCAAAAAGAATGAACAAAAGATTCAAGACACAGTGATGTATATTTTGAACAGGTATTCCATATTTAAATGCTAGCAGAAATTACTTTTTTCTTTAGTAAATGTGCTATTTTTAAAAACTGACTGGTCAGTATACTTTGAATGGTGTACTCACAGGCCACATATGCTTTCTCAGAGTGGATGACTTTGGACTGATTTTTGAGAAGGAATTACCATTCCCTTATGTGAGTTTTAAGTAATCAGAATAATGCTTGGAATGATCAAAAGAATATAAATACAAACAAAGCTGACTATAGGGTAAGATTCTGATAGCCAAAGACTTAATGGTGAAATTTCATATTTATTTTCATCAAACATCAGATTTATCATAGGCAATATTCAAGAAAGCAAATTATAAAGATCATTATATATTATGTACAGAATTTCTTGATCCAAGTTGCGTCTATTAATTTTAACCTTTTATTTCTCTTTCTTCTGTTCATAGGATTATTGTAGAACTGAAGTTCTATGTCACTCTGTATTAAAGTTTAAAATGAAAAAGAAAAGAAAAAGAAAGAAGGAGGAAAAGAGGGGAGGAGAAAGAAAAAGGGAGAGACAACAAAAGAAAATGGAAAAGCAACGTTTCTTCATCACAATATATTACATTACTTTGAAAAGTGGAAGTGAAGTTGCTCAGTCCTGTCCGACTCTTTGGACCCTATGGACTGTAACCCACCATTCTCCTCTGTCCATGGGATTTTCCTGACAAGAATACTGAAGTGGGTTGCTGTGTCCTTCTCCAGGGGATCTTCCAAACCCAGGAATCGAACCCAGATCTCCTGCATTGCAGGCAGACTTCACTCTCTGAGCCACCAGGGAATACTCTTATTTTACTTAGTAAGAGTATTTTACTTATTTTACTCTTTTGCTTGCCTGCTACATAATGCAATATCAATTTTTGGATAAATGCATCAAAGAAAATGTCCTAAGATGGCAATAGTTAAATGACACTATGTTGTCCACTTGACAAGAACATAATATTGTATGTCCATATCATACTTCAATTTACTAAAAAAGAATGGTACCAGGGAAATATGCCAGAAGTCCACATCAAACAGCCCCCTTTTATGTACCTCTCAAGAATGAATCGCATATTCAACTTGAGGGAAAAACCCTAAATAACTCCAAAGAATTATTGTGCTTACTCTAAAAATTTCTGTTTTAATACAATGCTCAGCAGAATGTATTTCTTTTCCCTGTGTTCACATATCACATTGACTGCAACATCTAATGAGGTGGGGGTGGGGTTTTCCTCAACTGCTAACTTTTCACAAAACTTTCTAATGATCAGGCAGAATAGCATTTCCCACTTATTTAAAACTTTTTAATGATCATTTTTTCCCCCAATGCTTAGCAAAGCAGCTGTTTTTCCCTCAGACTGAGGTTTATGCCAAGTTTAAAATGTTAATGTTTTTGAGCCATGTGCTCAAGAATTAAGTATCTCCAATTTCCAAACTGGAAGAACTTGGCAGCTTTCACTCACTAAATAAACTCAGTTAAAAAGAGATTTCTAACACAGAGGGAATAAAAGGAATCCAGGCACTTCTCTTCATCAACTTTGTGACCTTCCTAAATGGCCAACAGTATTAAGGTTCTACTTAATGACCTACAATTAGTGGAATATGATTTTAGTGGTTGGCCTAGGCGGTTAGTTTTTAAATTAACAAAATTAGATTACCGAGTAGGATAAAAAGAATAGGATAATTATAAATAAGACTGTGTAACACCAAGATACTTGATATTATAAAAGCAAATAATGGTTTTAAATAAGTTCAAGGTTCTTAATTTTGATAAATTTATGTAAACCATAAGATGGCCTATAAAATTTACTATAAAATTTAAAGATTACTATAAAATTCTATTTGTTCTAGGGAATAAAATTCCCCAGGCTCTGTAAAAGTTATCTTACATTTGTTTTGTCTTCAAGTCTTTTTTTTTAATAATTACATTTTAAAATTAACTTTTTTGGCATACATCTCTGTGAATTGTAAATGTGTAGATTCATGTAACCAACTAGAACAATAAGAATATATAACAGTTCCTTCACCCCCAAAAACCTCCTTTGTGCTATACCTTTAAAATCATATTTCACTATCTCTGCTGCTGCTGCTGCTGCTAAGTCACTTTAGTCGGGTCCAACTCTCTGTGACCCCGTAGACGACAGCCCACCAGGCTCCTCTGTCCCTGGGATCCTCCAGACAAGAATACTGAAGTGGGTTGCCATTTCCTTTGCTATCTCTAAAAACAGAAGGATAATTTTATCATTTTGAGAATACCATATGTGTGTTAGTCACTCAGTCATGTCCGACTCAGTGAACCCATAAACTGTAGTTTGCCAGGCTCCTCTATCCATGAAATTCTCCAGGCAAGAATACTGGAGTGAGTGGCCATTCCCTTCTCTAGGCCATCTTCCTGACCCAGGGATCGAACCCGGGTCTCCTGCATTGCAGCAGATTCTTTACCTTCTGAGCCACCAGGAAAGCCTGAGAATACCGCATAATGTCACAGAATATGTAACTTTATATGACTGGCTTCTTTCACTCAGTATAATATCTTAAAGGTGAATTCAAGTTGCTACATTTATAAATAACTTATTCTTTATTCTTTTTTAATGAATATTATTCCACTGTATGGATTTACCAGAGATTATCACTTGTTGAAAAACATTTGAGTTCTTTCTAGGTTCTGGTGATTGCGAGTAGATTTGCTGTAAAGATCCAAGGGCAGGTTTTCCTGTTTGTATACATTTACATTTCTCTAGAGCAAATAACAGAAGTGGAAATATATCACATGGTTAAGTAAAAAAAAAAAAAAATAGCTACTGGGTAATCCCAAGAGTGGAATGAAAATGTCAGAAAAATAGCTGAGAAAAACTGGGAATAAAATTACCTACCTCAGAGGGTTCTAGTGAAGAATTAAAGCATTTGAGATGTCATAGCCCCTGACGTGGTTCTGAAAAAATCTTTGTTTCCTCTGACACATGACAAATGCAAAATACCACTGCTAACAGAAGCTCTTAAAATCAATTATTCCCCAATTCTCCCTGGTCTAAACAAATCAAAAATGTCTCTAAATAAATTTTTAAAATATTGATATCACCGATACATTCAGTGGTCACTATGTGTATTTTTAAAATTTTGTTGTGTTTCAGGTAAATGAGGGCTTCTGGTGATCACTATTCTTAGATTGTTTAGGGTTGTTTAGATACAAAATGTGAGACTCTATGTTATATAAATTTGATATTCATCAATGTGAATTTTGGCAAATAAATAATATTAGATATCTATTTTTGAAAACAGTACAGCCATTTTTATTAGTAAAATTTATGTTTAGAGTTTTTTCCTGTTGTAATTTAGTGGATTTCTAACATTCTTACATATATTTCACATCTTTCCTTCTGTCTCAAAAAAGGCAAAGTGTTATCCTGGTACATTTTCTAATAATGTCCTTGCATATATAACGAGTTTGGAAAATCTTTGTTGGTATGTGCTCATTTTACAAATGGAGAGTTTTTCATTATAATTACTCTTTTGAAATAAATGTTACCGGTGTTTTGAATGGTTGTGAGAAACTTGGCCCCAGGGCTGTTGAGGTCAATAATATCACTGAATGAAGTATTTGGTTGGAAAGAGAAACCAATCCTGGCTCGCTTTGCATCAGCATCCTTTGAGAAGGCTTTCTCACCACTAACATTTGCATGATAAATTTATGGACTCTGGCTCTACCAGCTTGATTGAACACATTGCATTTTGCTAAGAACAGCATGTCAACTAGCACAGTCAGCGTCCATATACATCTGGGAAAACTGCAACTGTTAGAATTGTGCCGTGGGACTGAAGACAAGAAAAGCTTTGTCAGCTGTCAGTTAGACATTTCGCTCACTATCTATTGATGGATGAAAATGTTGCTAATATTCAATGTGGTGTTTCATATATTACTCTTTGGATTCTGACAGCTCCAGATGTAAAGAGAGAGGTCAAGTAAAGGCACAGTAACAAGAGAGATACCCAGCTTTAGCCCTAATACTTCAGGAGATGAGGAACAAAAGAAAATTACAAGCACAAAGAGTGGGTCTGAGAAAGCAGCTGGTGGTGGTTTGGCAGAGAGTAATGCTACAGGGCAATGATTCACTTTAGAAAATATCATTAGTTCCTCTGTCACCTGCAAAAAGCAGGCAAGATATTATGTAATAAGGCATTTCTTGCATTATCTGAAATAGCTGCATAATGTCAACCAGTTCTGAAGACTGCAGGGGTTTGTCTACAGACCATTCTGCTTGAGAGTTAATTTTATTATATTATCTGCATAATTTAAGCAGAATTTTTTAAAATGATTAAAATACCTATTTGACCTTTCAATTTAATTTTGCATGGTATAAATTGCATTGAAACTAGGTTTTTAATATCTGAGATCAATGGTCACAATGAATAGAAATAAGAATATAAATTTTGGTTCTTCCCTCATAGCTCAGAGGGTAAAAAATCTGCCTAAAAGACAGGTGACCAGTGTTCAATTCCTGGATCGGGAAGATCCCCTAGAGAAGGAAATGGCAACCCACTCCAGTGTTCTTGCCTGGAGAATCATGGACAGAGGAGCCTGGCAGGCTACAGTTCATGGGGTCACAAGAGTCGGATATGACTTAGCAACTAAACCATGACTTCGAAAACAAATTAAAGAAAAATAAAATGAGAACATCAGGCAAGCCTTTTTTTTTTTTTTTTTGTCTATTCAAGAAAGGGATCAGTTATCTTGCTAGTAATAAACAAGGATATAGTCTTACTGCAACATTGGATAAGTAATTTAAAATGGCTATGTGAAGATTTGATATGATACAACAAATTTTGTTCTTGGACATCTAAAAGCAGCCTACAAAGGAATTTAGTACACTTTATGTCTTTGGTACCAATCATCAGCCATACTATCTTTTAATGAAACAGGACATGAGGATGGGAATAAGTTTCAGGAATGTGTGGAGACTGAGATATAGTAGGACTGAGAAATCATGCTGTTCAGTGCTGACATGGAATTTCAAGTTCAGGTGAAATTCAAGGTTGTAGTTGTGTCAGAAATTCTAAATGTAAGTTTGGTTATAAATAAAATAAGAATTTTGAATCTAAGACATTGCTCTTTTAAATAGGCATCACAGATCACTTGCTCTGTATAACTCTTCATATTGTAGAAGGATGACAAATTGACAAGTGTATGGCTTCCCCCATGTGTTCATGAATGCTTTTGGAAAGAAATTTATCCTCTAATTCTTAGACAGCTTGCTTATGTTTTTATTCTCCTAGAATAAAGGTATCATTTAAACCTGCTGAAATATCACCCACTGAATTCATTAAAAAAAAAAAGAATGATTTTTTTTAAATTCATTTAAAAAAAAAATTGTAAACTTAGAGGGGAAGTACCACTCCAAGTTGTCAAGGTCAGCATTAGAATACGCTTGCACATTCAGTCACTTCAGTTGTGTCTGACTCTTTGCAACCCTATGGACTATAGCCCACCAGGCTCCTCTATCCATGGGATTCTCCAGGCAAGAATACTGGAGTGGGTTTCCATGCCCTCCTCCAGGGTCTTCCCAACCCAGGGATTGAACTCATATCTCTCATCTCTCCTTCTGTACCACTAGCATCACCTGGGAAGCATTAGAGTATAGTTCTATTGAAACCATGGTCAAAAAAGAGAAAAGGAAATTGTTAGAAAGCCAATCCACTGAGTACATTAATGGAATATAATCAAGAGTTGATACTTGAAAGGAAAAAAATGTAAAATGTACATGGTACTGAAGACAAAGCAGAAAGAAAAGGAAAGCTTCTGGCCTGAGTATCCAGATATCAAACTGCATGAGAGAATCCAAAGGTGAATTCTGTGATACTTCTTACTAGGACATGTATTTTTTACAGGCCTATCTGTCCATCCCAAGGTTTGTCTTGCTATATGTTGAAGTAAATAGATTACTGGTTTGGAGACTTGCATGTCATCCATGCCTTCAAAGGGAAAGCATATTTGTATAATATTAGAGGTCTTTTTCTACTGTTTTCATAAAGGAAGTGCCTAGTAACCAAAATATTTTTCAAAAGTCTTATAATAAAGTAATTATGAGGCATTACAGGTGAATTGTGTACTCGAGGAAAGGAAATAACGGTAAATATTAAAGATTTTAAATATTTTTATTTCACTTCTCTCTCTCCATTCCTTATTTGTCGCCCCCCTTCTCTTTTTCCCCCTCTTTCTTTTAAATTCATAACTCAGTTTAACCTTCCTTTAAGGTATACGATTTCTCAGACTCACTACATTTGGAGTGATTTGTTAGTGGTTCTTGTTCTGTTACGGGAGTAACCCTGCTTTTAAAGCCTTCCAGGAATGAGATGAAGAAAGGAAATAAGTTGTTTCTAATTTAGTTAGAGTAGAGTAAGCCTTCAAGGCTCACATAAACTCCAGCTCAGTATACTGGGGTAGCAAACCATACAGAAGTTTGAAAGGAAAGCCTTCACTGGCAGTAAGAACAGTTTCATGGAATACCTCTTGAGATATATAGTTAATCACTAAAATAGTAGCCATCATATATTTTCCTTAGAAGTAGGAATATTATTATCACTATTCCAGAATACGTCAAGGCTGTATATTGTCACCCTGCTTATTTGACTTATACACAGAGTACATCTTGTGAAATGCCAGGTTAGATGAAGCACAAGCTGGAATCAAGATTGCCAGGATAAATATCAATAGTTTCAGATATGCAGATGACACCAACCGTGTGGCAGAAAGCAAAGAGGAGCTAAAGAGCCTCTTGATGAAAGGAAAAGAGGAGATTGAAAAAGCTGGCTTAAAACTCCACATTCCAAAAGCTAAGATCATGGCATCCAGTCCCATCACATCATGGCAAATAGATGGGGAAACAATGGAAACAGTGAGAGACTATTTTCTTGGGCTCCAAAATCACTGCAGACGATGACTGCAGCCATAAAATTAAAAGACGCTGTTCCTTGGAAGAAAAGCTATGATCAACCTAGATAGCATATTGAAAAGCAGAGACATTACTTTGCCAACAAAGGTCCATCTAGTCAAAGCTATGGTTTTTCCAGTAGTCATGTATGGATGTGAGAGTTGGACCAAAGAGAAAGCTGAGGGGATGACAGAGGATGAGATGCTTGGGTGGCATCACTGACTCGATGGACCTGAGTGTGAGCAAGCTCTGGGAGTTGGTGATGGACAGGGAAGCCTGGGGTGTTGCAGTCCACGGGGCTGCAAAGAGTTGGACATGACTGAGCGATTGAATTGAACTGAATAGATGTTAGCTATTGAGTCATACAGCTATTAATAAGCACAAAATTACAGGTAACACCTGTTGTTGGTGACAGAGTTAGAATCAGGCTGTAGGTTCCCAAGTCCATTCTCTTAACCTCTGTGCTCCACTGCACAACCATCACTTAATAGTGAATGTCTCACATTGTTCTCAGATTGTTTTAATATGTTCTATGAATATGTTTTAATATGCTTAATATGTTTAATATGTTCTCATTGTTTTAATATGTATTAACGTTTTAAATCTTCACAGAACCTAGGAAATAGGGCCTATTATTCTTCCCATTTTGCAGATAAGCAAACTAAGATACTTACCCAATATGCAATAGATATGGATTATAAATGAAGAGAGTTTAGCTCCAGAGTCTTGATAACCTTAGTTTGGAGGAAGCTAGTAGTTAAGAGTGGAGTTTAATTATTGAGTAAATGAAAACATATCTAAGAGGTAATTGGCATGGGAAATTGAAATAAAGTCATGCAATTCCTGTCTTTAAGGAGTCAGAGTCTAGTAAAAACAATTATAGAGAATATTTGGAAAGAGTGTTAGATGAGAAAAATCAGTCTTGAAAGTTATATACACACTCTACAAGGGATTTTTGAGCACAGAATGTTGTTAGAATTTGCAGCTGGGAAAATATCTTTGCCAACTTGTGCCCTTTTAAATTTAAAAATAAAGTATTGTGTCTCAAATATCTTTAATTCTACTCTAAAATTCTTTGGTTTAAGCAAATTAAAAAAAAAAACAAAAACAAAAGAAAACCTCCTAAGTATTAGTAACTTTTAACACAAGTGCTTTGAGAATTGAAAACTTTGGATTATTACTGTTATTTAAAAGGAAGGTGAAGAAAAATGTGAATTTTTAAATTAATATTTAGAAAGTTTATTACTTTTATACTTATTCTATGTCTTATTATTAACAGAGTTGAGCTTATATCTTAACAATTTACTAAAGAGTCAAATATCTTTCCTACTCTATTAAAATAATGATTCCATATCTCCAAGGTTCATTGCTGATCTCCTCAATGTTACCAGTGCTTATAGTAGGTGATTTCATTTGTTAGAGTGCTAGTTTTACTTACAATTTTTCATATAAGTATTTAAGTCTTCACAGTTTAAGAAATAATTTTGTCAGCTGACTGTAACTTCACAAATCTAGTTTTAATCAACTCAAAAGATTTCCTTAAAATCAGGTGCATATCTGAAATTATTATCTTTTCTTGTTAAAAATGAGTAACGACTCCAGAATCACAATTTTCAATGAAACTTTCCATTGGAAGCTGTCATTGCTGACTTAACCTCAATATTATAGGGCTGAAAAGCACTGAAGACTTAACCAGATTCATGCTACTGATGTATTAGCTCATACAATGATAATCAGTTGGAATTTGTATATCTGATAAAGACCTCCTCACTGAGTGATACAAATTCCAATGATTTTCGGTCACTACAGCTTCCTAGGTGGCACTAGTGATAAAGGAACCTGCCTGCCAATGCAGGAGACATGAGACTCGGGTTCCATCCCTGGGTTGGGAAATGCCCCTGGAGGAGAGCATGGCAACTCACTCCAGTATTCTTGCCTAGAGAATTCCATGGACAGAGGGATCTGGTGGGCTACAGTCCACGGAGTGGCAAAGAGTTCGACACTACTGAAGTGAATTAGAACACAAGGCACACATTATTTGTTCCTCTGAGGACATTATTTAAGTGAAAGATACCATTTCTGCATGTGGGACTCGCTTCCTAAAGGATGTAGCTAAATTAATTACGTGTATTTCTGATTATTAATGGGGTTTAATGATGGTATATATTTATACCTTTACTATCTTATAATGTTTACACAATCTCCTTAGTAAACATGTTTCTGAGAACCAAAGATAAAAACCTAATAAACATTTAAGGTCTTTGCTGTTCTAGGTGAGTTGGATATATTACCTCTAATCTCCAATCAAGCTAGGTGAGAAACCTGAGAAGCAGAGAAGTAAAGTAGTCAGAGTCACTGGAGCTTTAATCCAACTGTCTGTGATTTTTAAGTCTGTACATGACATCTTATTGCTGTTCCTAAGAGGAGATTTAATTTGCTCATCTCTGGTTTCAACTGAAGTTATTAGAAAATAGATTAATTCCATAAAGCTGATTTTCAGATTTCATAAAAATGTGAGCCTATTAAGATGGAGAGAATTTAAACACACACATATTCACTTTTCAGGTTTAATTCAGTTCTGGAAAAAAATGCAAACTTTATCAAATATATTTATGCTCCCACTTTGGAATAAAAAACTATAAAAAGGCATGCTAAATATATAATAAAGTTGCATGAGTCCTAAAACATATCTCTATATAAAAAGAAATTGATTGCTCAAACTAAAATTGAAAGCTAAAAGGATATTGACATGTGGGTTGTTCTGATGCTGGTATATTGCAGTATTAAACTATATTCTAATAAGTTCTGAATATTAATAAAATACCTAATTTTTAGTCCTGCCTTTACCAAAAATTATGTGATTAGACAAGTCATTTAATTTCCCTGGACTTCAAGTTCAGCACCTATAAAATGAAGCACTATATTTGAAGCCCATTTTTATCTTGAAAATCTCTGATTTCATTAGAATAATGCTAGAGAGTGAATTTATTTAGAAAATGTATACACATTGATTTCTGATTCCTCTGCTTTTCCTAAACCCAGCTTGTGCAGCTGGAAGTTCTCAGTTCACGTATTGCTGAAGCCTAGCTTGAAGAATTTTGAGCATTACCTTGCTAGCATGTGAAATGAGTGCAATTGTGAGGTAGTTTGAGCATTCACTGGCATTACATGAAATACATGCTGCATGAGGATATTATATATAAAGTTTAAAATCTTATGCCAGTGAAACAAATTTCATCTAGCACCTTAATATTCCTAAAGATTTTTTTTTTATTCCAACACTTTCTTTATATAGAAAACTAAACTTGAGAAATTTCTAAATTGAAAGGAAGATTTGCCTTTAGCATTCCAGTTTTTAGGCATTGTGAAAACTGTCTACTTAACCTCTTTTCCCCAGATCTATAGCATTGTCTCTATGAATTTTACCACCAAGTTAAGTGATAAGACAGAAAAATGGTGGGGAAGAAGGGAGGGAAGAAGGAGGAAGTCGGGGGAGAGGAGAGGAAGAGAGAGAGGAGGAAATTGTACTAAGATACAGAGGAGAAACAGAAAATATTTGTCTTCCCAAGTTTGCATAAGACATGGATATCTATAGATATATATATATTTTTCCACTAAATATTCATCTTGTTACCTCAAGTCTGTAGTAAATTATTGGTAGTCATAATTTTTAACCTTCATCATGTCAGTAAATTTGGTGTATATTCTGTCTTAAATATTAAAAGCCTGACTGCTTTGACCAATGGAATAGGGTAGAAGTTATGCTGTGCCAGTTTTTGGTTCCTAGTCTTCTGACTGGCATCTTTCATTTTCTGTCTCTAAGAGTACTTCCTTTTAGGACTCAGTCTCTATTACTATGAGCTCTCCATATAGATTGGAGTAAGTTTCTATAGCTGAGTTTCTATATCGCCTTTCTCTTTCTTCCTCTGCTCCCCCTCCATCTCCTTTTCTCCTCCTTCTTCTACTTTTAAACTGTCTGTACATGATTGTTTTTTCAGCTGTAATTGAATCTATATATATGCCCCAGACTATTAGTTTCTGTACACTTTAAGAGACTACCTAGTATATGGAAAGCCCTTGGGATTTGGAATCCTTTTGATCCGGGGCTTGATGTTGTCTTGTGTCATTTATTATCTTTAAGCAGTTGTCAGTTCCTTAACATTTACCCAAATCAGTTTTACTTTTTTACATTTGCTAAAAATTTCATCAGTAATTTACAGTGAGGATTAGATAAATGAAATTTACTTGTTGATAATAATATTCTTTACAAAACTGAGGTGAAATTAAATGAAAGAATCTATTTAAATGTCCCAGTATCAGACAGTAAATAATGGTAACTTGTGTTACTCCTATTGTTTTTGTTAATAAAAATATTTTCTACATGTGAGTAATGGTTAAAAATGGGACAACAATGTAACATCTTTCAGGATTTATTTTTATGGTGGTATTTCTTTTTTCAGAATTAATGGTAATATAAATTAGTGAATCAGACAATAAATAGTTGAATATAAATAACAAGTAGAATGGTATATTTATTTGGATCTGCTGTTCAGAAGACAGAATAACTGATATGAAATATTTATAAACCTTAATTTTAAAATGATGTTCTATGAGGCAGAAAGGACTTGGTAGACAAATTATCGTATAATTTTATCAATATTCAGTACATTGGCAAGAGATCCAAATCTAAATTCTCATTTTAGAGTGGGCTTCCTAAGACTTCACCAAGCATAATGGTGTTAACATGAATTTCCTGGAACAGATCATGAAATGGCCGATAGAAAGTAGAAGCTTTGCTGTGGAGTACTCTTATAATATACATCAATAAAGAAATGAGAAATTAGATTGAGAGGGAGAAGCTGACCAACACTATGATGACAATGGGGGATTCAGCTGACTCTGTGAGGAGCTCTGGAGTTTGGATGGGGCTTCAACATTGTTCCAAATTGAGGCACAGAAGTTAGACATTTGTATCCCCTCCCCATCATTGACCAGCAGCTGACCTCAGGCTGTGTTCTGGCAAGGACACCCTCTGAGCTATGCAGTTCCTCTGGCTGAAGGCAGTTCCCAGTTGAGTGATACAGCTGTGAATGGTCTCAGCCCTCCTATTGCCATACAATGGGATAATGGGTGCCCAGGAGGTCTCATGGAGTAAATGTGGACACTTTCAGATAATTCACTACAATACGCTGGATTCAAACTACTTTTATGAGATTTATAAAGATTAGTAATTTCTTTCTAAAACATGTTTGCAAAAATTATAAAATAAATATCTTTGATAACACTTAGGAAAATGCTTAAAATCAAAATTAGGAAACATTATCTGTTCCTTATACAATTCAACTATATTTGAAGTGGCCAGAAATGTAATAGAGATCTCTAAAAGATTTTTTTTTTTTCCTCAAACAAGGGCCCCAGTGATGTACTACACTGTAATTAACACTGAAATTCTGGGAATTACTTTGTCATTTCCAGGCAGTATGGTTCCAAAGCTGGGAAGTGAACACTGTACATGAGATGATTGATTTCCCATGGATTCCAACCGGCTGAAGTTCCTTCATTATGCAAATTAATAAAATTCAAACTTTACAAAACATATATTAGTCATTGATGATTTATTCATCCATATCTAGGTACTGAGAGTCTGGGCTACTTAAGCCACACAGATTTTTAACCTTTTCCATTTAATATTTTATATATACATATTCTCCTTCATAGTTATAATTCTAGACTGGTAAAAAGTGTAAGGAAATTCTAAAACTATCATTATAGTGTGAAAATAATTCAGTATTTATGGATAATTTTTGATGTCTTGAGTAATTAATTAGAAGGAACTCAAATGGAGATAATGTTATTCTATTTTGAGGGACAGCATACAATAAACATTTAAAAAGTACTCATATAAAATAATAATTTTTATGTATATAAAATTAAAAAGCCAATAAATAATAGGAGATTCTACTCTGTAAAAAGTGCTTATCAAACATTTCCAATTAATACCTGTGATGGCAAAGGGAAAGAAACATACTTCAGCATGATCTATATATCACAGTTCAGAGTGGCCACCAGCCAAGCACTACTTTGAAATGCCCTGCTGTGATGGTGTACCTGGGGCCTCCCTTTCTCCTTCAGACTAAGTTTAATATAAAGCAAATCCCACCACAGCTGTCTTCAAACTCTCTAGTAACATGACCCTGCGGGAAGATAATCTTTGACCTTAACCCCCATCAAAATGACAGTTCCCCAAACTGAGAAGTCAATTCCCAGGAAAAACAATAGAAAATGTGTTCAGAGGTGAACAGAATACTGAAGTTTTGAATGTTTAATACTACTGACCTACTGAGCAACATTTTAATTATTTTATGTAACAAATTCATTTTTCAGGATAGCTGTAATTTATGACTATGAGCATAGTATAATGAGCTCATTTCCTATATTTGCTTCAAGGAACTAGAGTTTTTCCTGTATGTTATTTACACACATAAAACAATCATCCTCTCTTTGTGCTTAATACATCATGGACTGAAAATCTTTGAAGAGGCTGTATCTTTATCTACCTCTATCTATGTCTATAGTTTTATGTCAGTGTTAAAATACTAGCAGCTTATGAGATGTGATATTGATACTAACACCTCAATAGAACTGAAGTTTTGGGGGATTTGAGATAAAAAAACAGAACTATATTAGTATGCTCATATTAGGTTGCTTGAATTATATTAAAAATGAGAACTGTAATAAGTGGGTTCAACAAGCAGTTTCCTAGGCTGTTATTTTATCCACTTGGCACATCCCAACTGCCACATAGCAGAAAGGTCTTAATAACTAGCTTAAGAAAATAAGGTAGAAGATTGAAGTGATTATTAAGATCATTTGATCTAAAAGAAACATTATTGTCTCAATCTTTTGGTATTTCAAGATAGTGTAATCAATGTTCCCCATGACTATTTCAGTTATTATTATTGATATTCATTTCCTCCTCTTTTTTTACTTTCTGAATTTCTATATGTGTGTGTTTGTATGAGTATGTATGTATATATCCATACATATATGCATATATGTGTATATATATATATATATATCAATTCAGTTCAGTTCAGTTCAGTCGCTCAGTCGTGTCTGACTCCTTGCGACCCCATGGACTGCAGCACGCCAGACTTCCCTGTCCATCACCAACTCCCAGAGTTTACCCAAACTCATGTCCATTGAGTCAGTGATGCCATCCAATCATCTCATCCTCTTTCATCCCCTTCTCCTCCTGCCTTCAATCTTTCCCAGCAACAGGGTCTTTTCAAATGAGTCAACTCTTTGCATCAGGTGGCCAAAGTTTGGAGTTTCAGCTTCAATATCAGTCCTTCCAATGAACACCCAGGACTGATCTCCTTTAGGATGGACTGGAAGGGACTCTCAAGAGTCTTCTCCAACACCACAGTTCAAAAGGATCAATTCTTCAGTGTTCAGCTTTCTTTATAGTCCAACTCTCACATCCATACATGACCACTGGAAAAACCATAGCTTTGACTAGATGGACCTTTGTTGGCAAAGTAATGTCTCTGCTTTTTAATATCCTGTCTAGGTTGGTCATACCTTTCCTTCCAATGAGTAAGTGTCTTTTAATATTATGGCTGCAATCACCATCTGCAGTGATTTTGGAGCCCCCTGAAAATAAAGTCAGCCCCTGTTTCCACTGTTTCCCCATCTATTTGCCATGAAGTGATGGAACCGGAGGCCATGATCTTAGTTTTCTGAATGTTGAGCTTTAAGCCAACTTTTCACTCTCCTCTTTCATCAAGAGGCTCTTTAGTTCCTCTTTGCTTTCTGCCATAAAGGTGATGTCATCTGCATATCTGAGATTATTGATATTTCTTCCGGCAGTCTTGATTCCAACTTGTCCTTCATCCAGCCTGGCATTTCGCATGAGGTTCTCTGCATAGATGTTAAATAAGCAGGGTGACAATACACAGCCTTGATGTACTCCTTTCCCTATTTGGAACCAGTCTGTTGTTCCATGTCCAGGTCTGTATAAATCCAGCTAAATTATCTGAGTGTATAGTATGGATATCACTTAAATAACCTAAAGTAATCAACTGTGTGAAGAGAAAAGCTACTGTGATTAATACAGTTAAGGATAAATTTTAGATTCTCAGAAAGTAGCTTACATGTTTACAAAAACTACAAAATAATTATTTTTTAACCATCACAACATACATTTATTTATATCAAAAGAAAATACTGAACATGACTAAAGTGACTGAGCACACACACATAAAGAAAATATAAATTTATTAAAGTAATCAAAAATGTTCTAAAAACTTTGAAAGAAAATACTATGCTCCAATACTATGTTCCACAACTAAAATTTTAACTGTTTTTGTATATTATCTTCATTATTGAAACACTGCTAATACATATTCCTATATTCTATTTCACAGTAACACATAAAACAGTCTTGTCACTTAAAAAGCAATGTAAATATGACCAAAGTATATAAAAGTAGGTTTATTTCTGTGTCTGATCTGTAAATGTGAGAGCTGTGAGGACAGTATTTTCCTGATAAACACAGACATTAAAAAGTTGACCTTTGCTTTCTTTTACAGATGAAGTCTGTTGTCTATACTATCTCCTTTAAAATGGACTTTTACTTATCAAATTGGTCCATTAGTCACTTGGTTTAAGAGAGGACCACAGCAACTGTATGTCCAGGTGTCAAGGTAGAAAAACCCATCTGAGATCTAATGGGCTCTAACTCTTGTTTAAATAGTTGAAGGACAAGAGTCAGTCTCAGCCTGCATTCACACTGCTCTAAGGGAGTCAAGAAGCAGTGAGTTCACAAATCTCTCATTCTTACAATCACGTGGTATGTTTGCAGTCACTCTCCTAATAGCAAAAAGGGACTGTAGTTTCCCTTACTCACTGATTCAAGGGCAAAAGCCTCAGATCTACTCATAAAAATGGAGCACGCTGCCTGCTCTAGCTGTACGCAGTTAAGTTCAAATCCTGCCTTTCTTTACATGCTGTGATTTATTAGGACCCAAGTAACCACTAGAATTTCTATGCTGCTAAAATAGCTTTACAGTAATGCCAGTCTTTACAATTAACCCAAAGTTGGGTTAACTGAAGAGCACTTGGCATTCTGCAAGAACTCAATAACTACTAACTAATCATAATCTTCCCCATCCTATAATAATCTATATTTATTAAATTAAATTGAGTCTTGCTTTTCCAAAACAACAAAACAATAACAATTTTCTTTATATATACAGAGGGAACATCTTACAGCAGATGAAGATATATATTTCTCTTCTCTTCCCTCAAAACTAAATGTGGACACAAAAAAGTGATTATTATATATTATATGGTAACATCTTAGTTTTTATTGGGCCAACATTACCAAAATTTTATTGGAATGAAAACAGAAAAGTGATTTTTTAAAGAATACTTACTTCAAATACTTACTTTTCCAATTGTCTTTCTATTCCCCTTGACTCTCAAAATTTACTTATTACTTATTGTCCAATTCAAGTCCACATTCTTATTATATTTCTGACTCAGTCTCTGTAGGTCTATTCTATTATTTTTGCACTTATTTTCTGTATCAGACATCTGTATATTTCATGTTGTATGTAAATTTAAATTGTTAGGGTTTATCCCTATGTGCCTATGCACAGCAAATTTTCCCAGAAAATAAGAGACATATTCCACACTATTTTTAAATCACTAATTTTAGTACAGAGCAATGTGCACATAAGATATTCACTAAATTCCTACTAAATGAGTAAATTGCAGAGGAAACAAAAAAAAGATTGATCACAAAATTACATCTGGAAGGAACAGCATGCCCGGAAAATCATCTAATGACTGCACACATAATTTTTGCTAGCATTGTGATGAAGGAAACAAGTATATTACAAAAGCATGAAACATAGCAGATGGTTGGTTTACACTTCATATCACTCACTTGATATCTTGGTGTGGAGAAATTATTTGATGGTATTTAATAGTACTTTTTCATTTTTTATTTGATCTTAAATGAATTTAATGGTAGGAATTATACAGAGGTGTATCAATAATCTCAGATACGCAGATGACATCACCCTTATGGCAGAAAGCAAAGAGGAACTAAAGAGCCTCTTGATGAAAATGAAAGAGGAGAGTGAAAAGTTGGCTTAAAGCTCAACATTCAGAAAACTAAGATCATGGCCTCTGGTCCCATCACTTCATGGCAAATAGATAGGGAAACAGTGGAAACAGGAGCTGACTTTATTTTTTGGGCTCCAAAATCACTGCAGATGGTGACTGCAGTCATGAAATTAAAAGACACTTACTCCTTGGAAGGAAAGTTATGACCAGCCTAGACAGCATTCTAAAAAGCAGAGACATTACTTTGCCAACAAAGATCCGTCTAGTCAAGGCTATGGTTTTTCCAGTGGTCATGTATGAATGTGAGAGTTGGACTATAAAGAAAGCTGAGCACCAAAGGATTGATGCTTTTGAACTGTGGTGTTGGAGAAGACTCTTGAGAGTCCCTTGGACTGCAAGGAGATTCAACCAGTCCATCCTAAAGGATATCAGTCCTGGTTGTTCATTGGAAGGACTGATGTTGAAGCAAAGCTGAAACTCCAATACTTTGGCCACCTGATGCCAAGAGCTGACTCATTTGAAAAGACCCTGAAGCTGGGAAAGATTGAAGGTGGGAGGAGAAGGGGACAATAGAGGATGAGATGGTTGGATGGCATCACCTACTCAATGGACATGGGTTTGGGTGGACTCCCGGAGTTCATGATGGACAGGGAAGCCTGGCGTGCTGTGGTTCTTTGGGTTACAAGGAGTCGGACATGACTGAGCGACTGAACTGAACTGATTTACATATCTTCCTTATATACTATACATGTGTGTGTATGTTAGTCTCTCAGTCATGTCTAACTCTCTGTGACCCCATGGACTGTAGCACGCTACACTCCTTTGTCCATGGAATTCTCCAGGTAAGAATACTGGAGTGAGTATTCCTTTTTCCAGGGGACCTTCCAGACCCTGGGATTGAATCCAGTTTTCCCACATTGCAGGTAGATTCTTTACCATCTGAAAGATGGTAGGGCTACCAGGGAAGCCCTATGGCTCAGATGGTAAAGATGTAATACAAATGTTGTTTTATTAAAAATGTTTACCTACATTAAATATATAATGATATAGTGAGAAAATGAAAGGCTTGTTAGGACAAAACATAGAACTATAATTTACAAAATATTCAGTAAAAAAAAATGAAATGTAAATTTTGAAATCCCTTTTAGAATTATGTAAATCATCAAAACTGACACCAGAAGAAATCAATACTGAAAGAGTAATGATACAAATGAGCCAATTAAAATGAGAAATTTATCAAAGACTTAGCTCTAATAATGGCTCTGGACCAGAATTTTTATTTCAAAAAGAGAATGAACACACAGTTTCCTTAATATATAAATTGATCCAAAACAAACAAAAATAGGAGAAAACTATAAGTTTTAAAAAACTAGCATTAACTTTAAAAATGTACATGCCTGAGTATGTTTATACACATATATGACAGATATGTGCATATATTGGCTCACAAACACATACATCCCAGAATAATCTCATTTAAAAATATGAGTATGGAAAATCTAGTGACAAAATTGCAGCAGAAATGAAATTCAACAAAAAATGTCAAGAAAGATTTTTCACTATCAGAAAACATATATTATATCAAATGGTTCAATAAAGATAGACTAATTATAAAGAAAATTGTGATTATGTTACTGAGGACACAAACACAAATGGTTAAATTTTGGGACATAATATAGTATTCATATGCAACTGACATAAATATAATCAGATAGTATGGATACATTGAAATATAATCAGATAATGATGCATTGATTGAAAGACCAAATTTACGAAACCATAATACAAATATTTAGTCTTACTTGTCTCTTCCACAATTTCATTTTTCTAATCCAGAATTAAATATTTTGGTTTGTATTAACATTACTATCACATATTTAGGTAAATATTACATGCTTAGTAAAAATAGAGAAGGATCCAAAGTTTGGCAGAACTATACTCTCTTCAAAAGTTTCTTTGCAATTCCTACTCTTACTCTAATTTTACAGGTAAACTTTAGAGATAGGTTATCTGGTGCTACAGAATGTTTCAGAATGAACTGACTGATACTACTTTAAATTAATAGCATAGACTGGGAAGAATTGAGGTATTTAAATAGTTTTGCCATGTGTTATAAGTAATTCTTTGGATTTTTGTCTCATATATAAGCTAGTAAATATCAGTACTTTATTCCCATAAATCTGTTAGGTTTATCCCTAGGTGGATTTCCCAGGTAGCGCAGCACTAAGGAATCCTCCTACCAATGCAAGAGACTTGGGTTCAACCCCTGGGTTGGGAAGATCTTCTGGAATGGGAAATGGCAACCCACTCTAGTATTCTTGCTTGGAAAATTCCATGGACAGAGAAGCATGATGGGCTACAGTCTGTGAGGTCACAAAGAGTCAGACAGGACTGAGCAGATAGGTAATATGTAAATACACATATATTTCCTAGTATGAAATATATTTCTTATATAACTTTATTTTGATAACATATAAGAAAGTTCTCTATTTTATGTGGATCTGTAAGTAGCCATGTTCTATATTTTCTTATAGTTCTTATTAAATAATTCTTATAATTTCTGAAAATGAAGAGAATCTTCATTTCACTTATTTTCACACTTTCATTTATTTTCTAGCTTTATTGCCTCCATTTAATTGCTAATTATCTCAGATTTTACATTCAAGAGTAGTTATGGTAATGGGTATCCTAAAATCTAGTTTCTGAATTCAAGGGTACACTTCTACTGATAATATTCTGTTATAAATGAGAAATATGGTATATTTATCATAAATGTACTCTACCAAAACAAGAATTTTATTTCTATTCTATGGTTGTTATAATTCTTATTGAAATTTATTTGAAATAAATATTGAATTTTAATATATTTAAACTATGGAGATAATGATAGAGTTATTCTCACTTTATTATTTAGTATATTGAAATGCACTTACAGGTTCCTTAACATTGAACCATCTTTGTCTTCCCTCTACAAATATTTTTTGTCATTGACTAATAGCTTTATTTTCTTTTAAATGTTCATTTTGGCATAAGTTCAAATGTATGGAAAAGACATAATCAATGATTACTACAAACTATAAATTCCCTATATTGCCTTTATTATTGTCTCTTTCCTTCAAATAAGATGCAGACATGTTGTCACTTTATCCCTAAATACGTATCAGTGGATATTTCCTAACAGGGCAGACTCTCACATATTTTCAATATCCACAAAGTAAAAAAAGAAGCACACAAAATTAGAAAATATTTTCAACAGAATAATAATGATACTAAAGTATATCAGAGCTTATGGAATGCAAACATCAGTGCTTAAAAAGAAATCTGTAGTTTTGCAAGGTTATATTTAAAAAAAAAGAGAGATGCAAAATCTGTAATCTAAGCACTCACAACAAGAGACTACAAAGACAAGAAATAGTTGTAGAAGACTAAAGTGAGAATAAGAACGGCAACCTATAAAGATAAAAGTAGAAATTAAAGAAAGAGAAATAGAAACAATTACAATTCGTTTCTTGAATTGATTAGTATATATGCTTCATACATAGTAAGACTTAAAATCACAAAAGAAAACAGAATACCGAGACCAGAATTTTGAGTGGCATTTCTACAGACTTGCAGAAATGTACTGCTTATTTTCTAAAGAGCTGCTCTTTTTCTAGATTTTTTAAAAAATTTCTATTAATATCTGTGATCAGACATAATCTTATACACCTGGACTGCTTCAATTCTCTACACAGTCTCTTATCCTCCAACAGATTAACTTAGGTTCTTTCATATGATGACCTTAGAAATTCAAACTTACTAAAAGAGTGAGCCTCAATGTGCAAGCATTTTTGCAGGCTGCTTATATCATTTTGCCTGATGTTGCATTGGCCAAAGCAAATCATGTGACTAAAGATCAATAGGAGAGGTAAGGAAATAGACTCCACTTCTTGATGGGCGCTGTGAACCTTCAGATTACAGGAATATGGCTGAAAGGAGTGGGGATTTGTGACTTTTTTTTCCCTACAATGAACTGCACAAAGATACTACTATAAGGATGTATTGCCATTTTTACATATTAATTTAGGAATAAAGTAAAATCATTCAATGTTGTCAAATATATATTGTGAATTAAACTTCAGTATCTTTCAAACATCTTTATTACTGCATCTGACTTTTTATTTTATAATTTTCTAATCTTTTAGATAGTGAGCTCTCTAGAAAGAAAAAAGAAAGAAAAAGAAGAAATGTATTTGCCTCGATTTCTAAATAAGAGCTCAAAATCTTGGCATGGGGTAAGTACGCAAATGTTTATAGAAAGAATTAATTATCTCTCAAAATTTAAGCACAGAATTAACTTATGACCCAGATTAAATGAAGATATAATGAAATAAAAATAAATATATGATCAAGAAATTCAACTCCTAGGTATGTACCCAAAGAATTTGAAAGTAAGTATCCCAAGTTTGCTTGGGCTACCGTAACAAAATACCATGGACTGTATGACTTAAACAACAGAAATTTACTCACAGTCGGGAGGCTAGAAGTCAGGATCAAAGTGATTTCTGTTGAGGCCCCTCTTTGGTTTATAGAAGCCATGATTTTCTGTTTTCACATGGTCTTTCCTCTGTGTCTCTATCTGTGTCCTAACATCCTCCTTTAAAAATAACACCAATCACAATGGATTAGGGCCCCACCGTAATGATCTTGCAAACCTTAACTACCTCATTAGAGGCCTTATCTCCAGACACAGTCATATTCTGAGGTATTGGGATTAAGGACTTCAATGTTAATTGTGAGAAAACACAATATAGTCCCTAATAGTAGAGATTCAAACATATATTCTTAAATCAATGTTTATTATAGTTTTATTCACAATAGACAAAAAGGTGAAAATACTAAAATGTCCATCAAATTAATGAATAAACAAAATGTGGTATAGAACATGGATGTTTATAATTGTATTATTTAAAATATTTCAAAAATGGAAATGGTATAAATAACCAGAAACAAAGGAATAATGAAACTATAGTACATCAAATCCAAAAAATATTATAGTCTTTAAGAATGTAAATACAGTACAGATCATCTTATAATATTTTTATGATAAAAAGTCAATATGCATATATGCAATATGCATAAAGTCAATATGCATATAGAGAATATAAAAATAAAAACTACATACAAAATATAAAGGAAGAAATCCAGGGCTATTCTTTTTCATCTTACAATACTCTTAAAATGTTCACTGTTTTCTGTATTAGCTAATTAAATGTGCCCAAGCTGGTACAATTGTAATTCACACTGTGTACAACTGACATCAATAACTTAAATTTACTAGTCTGTAGATTGATTTTACTTTTATTTTGACCCATGGAGAACTCCCCAACTACAAAACTGGAAAGCAAAACAAAGCACATTAAAAAAGGACTTTATTGCATTGAACTGATTATGTAATAGTAAGGTAAAGGATTTTAAGTTCTCAGGGAGTATCACCAGATTATGTGACATATAGCTATCCAGTGTTATTGTCTCTAAGAAAAAAATACAGGCCAGGATTTAAAAGGATCAAAAATCTCAAGATTCACTTTTTTTTTTCCATGACTAAGATTATTAAATTTTCACTTTCACTGGATAAATAAATCCTAGCAAGTCATATGCAATGCAGCAAGATTTACCTTGTAAAGACTAAATCAGAGTGAAAGGGTATAGTACATTGAACAACCAGTGACTTTTTTAACATACAAGTTATTTGGAAAAACTTTGCTAAAATACCTGAGATCTGTTAAGTCAAACTAAAGAAGAGCAAACAGAGAAAGCCAGAAATAATAATATCAACTTCTATAGAGTAAAACCAGTATTTACAAATCACATAAATACACATTCTTTATAATGACAAAATTTACTGTAACAGCCAATATTAAAAGCAAACCTGGACTTTCTTTTCCCCCTTTATGCATATTATTTTACCACCATTATAAATTTTAAAGTACAAGGTCTTTTGTTAAGGTATTGATTCAATTTGGAAGTTTATATATATATATATATATCCAAACCAAAAATTATCTATTTAAGTTTCACTTGTCTAGATGTTTTAATCTACCATTTTTTTTGTCCTTTTATTCTACCAGTCCTTTTTATAAGATAAAGAATTACCCAGTTCTTGCAGCACCGTTCTGAGGTTAACATCATTTTATATTCACTGGACCAACAAGTCAAATGAGGCACAGAAAGGTTAAATAGTGTCTATGGTTTCAGGTTTGCTACCAACAAAGTTATGGATAAAGATTGAAACTTTGTCCCTGGGTATCTTTTGCTCTGATCAACTGAGTAGGTAAACATTCTTAATTACATTTTCATGATGACATGAGACAACAGTTTTGTTACCCACATTAATATCATGATTTCCGACAAAATAATCACAGCCTATTTAATGTCATTGTGAGACATTATTAATAGCATTCCCATTTATAACTTGCACGCATAAATGTAGCAAGGTTAACTTTGCTATTCTTGTGATTTATCTAAAGGAATATTGAACCGTTTTTCAATCTTTCTGAGTTTCATAAAATCTCTAGGGTTTAAGTCTTATGACCTTTATTTGGTTACTGATTTTGAATTATTAAGATAGAGCTCTTAAAGAATCCTCTCTAACTCACTTCTAAATATGAACGCTTCAGGCTCCAGTCTTGCTACCTCTTCTCTTCTCTATCCACACTCCCCATCTGCACTCTTTCATGTAACCCCATGACTTTAAAATGCTATTCTTCATTCCAAATTCATTTCTTCAACTTCTACTTTTATCACCAAACTTATATACTAAAATTATAATTACTCTTAAATATCTAATTATTGCTTCAAAAGTAACATATATTAAATGGAACACTTGCCTTTCACAGTTTCATCTTATATCAGGAGTCAAGCACTGTAATTAATAATCATTTCAACAGAAACAGAATATAGCTATGACAATATTGAAGTGATTATTCAGTTCAGTAAACTACCTTAAAGTAAGAATAGAGATTAGACTAAGAAATCTAAAGGATGCTGCTATTCCATGAGATTATGGACTCTTAACTGGGTACCATCAGGAGGAGACAGAGAAGAAACTTCTCTAGTAGCACATGATGTAAGATAAATCTTAATCGACTTACCCAATCAAACAGTTAAAGCAAATGGGGAAAAAAAAAAAAGTAAAAAATAATGTTCTGAAAAAATTGTCATTGGGAAGAAAGTAGTCTCAGACAAAGCAAATAAAATAGAAAATGATCAGACCACACATACACATATAGCACCCCCCAACACACACCACATTAACATTAAAAAGTGAGAAAATATTTTTGTCCTGATCTTCATAAAATGTAGCCCTTTGTCTCTACTTGAAAGGATACAGATTGACTGCTTTAAATATTTAGATATTAGGTTCTTACACACTCAAGTACAGAAACTGAATTTTCTAGAGATAGGTTTTTGACCAAAAATTTTAGCAAAGTAAGAATATGCATATGAAGAAAATAAAAGTTATTCATGTGCACTTGTTCCTACATAATAGACACACATACCATGTGTTCTGAAAAAAGTTGATGACAGAATAAAATATTTTAAAATTTTCTTCTTAGTAATATGCAAGATATATGACAGCTGTATTTAGTAAGTTGCTAAAATTTTCTACTTTTAAATGCCTTATTTTCTGAAAAGGGTAGAAATAATCTTAATAGTTATATCTCCCAACTTCTGAATTGAACATATAATTTAGTTGTTAAAAAATAATAATCTTTTGTTAAAGGGTTCCTTCCAGTTGTAAATAATGCTTGGATTTACCTTTCACAGCCAAAAATCTGATAAGCAAAATTAAGCATCTGCATAACTGACTTTGTGCCATCATTTTAAAATATGGCTCACCTATAAGCTTGCATTTTTTTCTACATATTCCCTATCAGAGTGTGTGATTAGTCTATTGAAATAGCATCTCTGATGAGACACAATGCAAAATCTGGGGTTACAATATTTGAGAACCTAAAGCTCTGTAAAATACAATTGAAATAGTTAGCTCTCTCTGGGAACCTATTATTGCACTTTTTGAAGGATTCTCCACAACCCTCATCTGCTTCTTTGGCTTCATTTTTAAATAAGATTCAATGTTTGCTGTGCAGTGTTTTTTAACAATGATTTTCTACTTGAACAAATACAGATATAAAGTGTAGTTAGTTGTCCCTTGGGATGTAGGAAGCATTGGTTCCAGAACCAACCCCTCCCCATGGATACCAAAATCCACACATGCTCAAGTCTCTATAAAATGGCATAGTATTATATATAACACAAGAACATCTTAAAACATACTCTAAATCATCTCTGGATTACTTATATAATCTAATACAATGCAAAGACTATGTAAATAGTTGCCTGTGTGCAGAAAATTCAAATTTTGCTTTGAGGAACTTTCTGAAATTGTTTTTTTAAGACATTTTAAATATGTGATTGGTTAACTCTATGGATACAAAACCCTGTGAATACAGAGAGCCCATTGTATTATATGAAACTCTATGAAAAGTTCCTGGCAAATGGTAACAGAATAAAATAAAGTAAAATCAATAACTGTCTCTATCTCATGGCTATGACATGTCCTTCAAAAGTAGATTATACATGCCATGACTGAGCAACCAGTTTTGGTGGAACTTTGTCATGCCCTTTAAGTACAGAGGGAAACATTTGCTGAAAAAGTTTAATTTAGCTAGTCTCAAGGCTGAAAAAAATCATAGAAATCATCCTTGTTTGGGTCTTCCTAATACTTGAATAAACATAAAATGAAAGAAAAGAATGATGTCTGACATTTGGTCAGAATCAATCTCAAATTTGTATATAAACTCCAAATAAGATAGACAAATTAAAATGACACTGGAAATTATAATTCATTTTTCTTTATACTGAGATTTTCCAAAGTGGCACTATCAACATTTTGGATTGGGTAATTCGTTGTTGCAGGGCTGCTGTCCTATGCACTGTAAATGCTTACAGTGTTCATGGTCTCAGCGACTCACTGCATGTTAGTAGCATACTCCCAGAACCAGTGGTAACGATCAGAACTGACTACAGATATTAGTAAGTGTCATTTGGAGCAAAATGCCCTCCTTTGAGAACCACTGGTATGTAATAAAGTCCATTTCATGGATTTTTTTTTTTTCTTTTTACAGCATAGTTCAAATGTAATCTAAGGATTGTGGCCATATATTTAGATAAGCAATTGGGAGTTTTCTGGTTTCATCAAGAAAATTTCTACAGGTCTACTATGCACTGAATGTTTGTGTCCCTTCCAAATTCCTGTGTCAAAACCTTGATCCTTCCAATGGGGTTTGGAGGTGGGGTCCTTGGGAAGGTTTTAGATGATGTCATGTGGGTGAAGCCTCCATAATGGAAATACTGGAGCCCTTACAAGTGACACATTGATCTTTAACTTCCCTGTCTCAAGAACTGTGAGAAATAAATGTTTGTTGTTTAAGCTATCCAGTCTATAGTATTTTGTTATAGCAGCCCAAACTGGGTAGATATGTTTTATTACTTAAAAGGTACAAAAAAATGTCACAGCTATAGGCTTTATTTCAAAATGACACTACAGTTCATGATCAATTATGTAGATGGTAGTATAGCAACATGTCGGTCACGTTAATGATTTTGAAGTATTGATTAAACAGTCAATAAAATTTCTACGTCTAAATCAGATATGCACTAATTAATACTGATGATAAAGTTGGTCCATAGTATTGACCATGTTTTTCTATTCTATTGTAAAGTATATAAAGACACAATAAGAGATAGCAAAATAATTTTTTCTACCATGAAAGCATTAAAATTTTAGATCTTAAATGTATATATTACTAGCCTTTTCATGAATTTATCTCTAATTAGAGATAGAAATGATCCTGTAGCATGTAAATAAATACATCTCAAATCAAAAACAAATATCTAATTTACTATGAAACAGTAAAATCACTATCATTACATTAAGGAGAATAAAATTGCTTCATTGTATATATTTACATACTTTTCCTTCAAAAGTCTTAATAGTAAAATAAGATACATGAAATTAAAATAAAAAGGATAGATAAAAAATAGTGGAAACTTAGAACAACTAAAAAAAGACCAGAAAGTAATTTTAGAAAGGAAGTAGTAAGTTTAGAGAGGAAGATGGCTACAACATAAATATATGAAAATCAATCTATTTTCTTTATATTAACATTAATCAATTAGAACACATAATAAAGACCTACATTCATGAAAAGTGGCAAATATAATGTAAACTAAACAGAAATAAAGATAAAAGAAATATATTAATGTTTAAGAAAATAAAAAATAAAACTGCGGTGTTTATAGAAGAAAAAATAATTTCAAAGCAAAGAAAGATTATCTTTACAGATGGGAAAACTCAATAATGCAAGAATTATATTACAGTAGTATCTAGTTCCTATTGGATGCCTGATACATGGTACACATTACAAATATTTTATATAGAATGTCCCAATATCATTCACAAGTATTCCCTGAAGTTGTTACTATGATGGAATCAAAGTTGGCATAATTAAACCTCTATAATCACTAGATAAAGGAACCAATCTATGAAATTAAGTTAAATCTGAGCTCCTGGTCATTCCTTTATTGCTTTTCTATTAGATATTGGAAAAGAAATAGTTTTACTAATTTTGTCATAATAAGGTACATTTATTTTCATTTAATCTGAAAATGATTATAATTCTATAATCAATATATATTGAATGTCTAATATGGTAGGAACTGTTCTGAGCTTTGGAGACATTGAAAAAATAGTGTTCCGCTTTTTTTTACAGTATAATGGTTGTTTTAGGACATTATATAAATATATAGAATGTATATATTAATAACTAAATGTATATAATTTAATTAATCATAAGTGAAGAAGAACTAAAGAGCCTCTTGATGAAAGTGAAAGAGGAGAGTGAAAAAGTTGGCTTAAAGCTCAACATTCAGAAAACTAAGATCATGGCATCCGGTCCCATCACTTCACAGCAAATAGATGGGGAAACAGTGGAAACAGTGGCTGACTTTATTTTTCTGGGCTCCAAAATCACTGCAGATGGTGATTGCACTCATAAAATTAAAAGACACTTACTCTTTAGAAGGAAAGTTATGACCAACCTAGACAGCATATTAAAAAGCAGAGACATTACTTTGTCAACAAAGGTCTGTCTAGTCAAGGCTATGGTTTTTCCAGTGGTCATTTATGGATGTAGGAGTTGGAATATAAAGAAAGCTGAGCACTGAAGAACTCATGACTTTGAACTGTGGGGTTGGAGAAGACTCTTGAGAGTCCCTTGGACTGCAGGGAGATCCAACTAGTCCATCCTAAAGGAGATTGGTCCTGGGTGTTCATTGGAAGGACTGATATTGAAGCTGAAACTCCAATACTTTGGCCACCTAATGCAAAGAGCTGACTTATTTGAAAAGACCCTGACGCTGGGAAAGATTGAGGGCAGGAGGAGAAGAGGATGACAGAGGATGAGATGGTTGGATGGCATCACCGACTCAATGGGCATGGGTTTGGGTAGACTCTGGGAGTTGGTGATGGACAGGGAGGCCTGATGTGCTGCGGTCCATGGGGTCGCAAGGAGTCAGAGATGAATGAGCTACTGAACTGAACTGATATAGACATTTCTGTCACTAATTCTTAAAAAATTGCATATTCTGTCATTACAACTGTTTTTCTAAACTGAAAGATTAAAGGGAAAAATATAAATGAAACAAAACTTGTGGCAAAAGCTTGAATCATCTATAGTGATAGGTAAGACCAAAATCACCCATTTATATTTATCCTTATACTTAATATGCTTCCTCCCACCCCATGTTCACAATATATACTAGCAAATAGGATATTTAAAATAGTAATCATTATTTGAGAAAAAAATGAGGAAAAAATTAAGAAATAAAATGTACTCTTCAAGGAATATTGATTTTCACTTTAATTTGAGGATTGCCTGAGATACAGGTGAAGTCTTTTTTTTTTTTTTTCCTAATACCTTAAAGTGGTTCTGAGAAACAGTCTGCTAAATTTAAATATAACATTATTTGTGTCATTGTTACTACAAATAGTTTAAAAGAACATTCCTTTAACTAATTTGGAAGATATGTCTCTAAACTAAAATCAATGTTTCACATAATTAAAATAACAATATGGTAATACATCTACTATTATAATGATTGAAAATTTAATCTTAACACTTCAAAATTTATGCAAAGTAAAGTTTCATAAGTGGTGGCCTATCAATCAGGAATTTTAAAGTTTCAGTAATTTTTTACTAAAATTATAATTACAGAGTTAATCAAAATTACTTTAGAGCCCAAATAACAATAGGAATAGAACTTGCTTTCCTTTGTCACTTTTATTGTCTACAATTGGTATCAGTCCAGGTCCCAGCAGAATGCCTGCTGATGAACAATTCAAAGGAACACTATTGTCATTCTGAACCCATTAAATACGAGATGAGAACAGGAAGACATAATAATATGAGCCTTGGTATTTAAAGTGAGGTTTACTTCTTATAATTCAATCCAATGGCACTTTTCCTTGGATATTCAAAGCAAATTCTAGAATCCTTCCTCTAGAAGTTCACCTGCCTCTCAACACGAAATAATAAGGGAACTTCAGCAATAGAAACAGGTAATGGGCTCTTTCTTGTGAGGTCAGTTCTTTCAATTATGGTCACTGAGTGATTGCAATTGTTACATTTTTCTCTCTGCATTGTTGTTTCCCATAAAATGGGAAGAACGTTTCAAATGGCTTGGTAGAAATCATATCATGATATTTATCTACTGTAACTCCCAAGAAAATGTATTTGACTATATTTTTTTTATAAATCTCCAAGAAATAGCTTCAAGTTTGGTGTTAAATAAAAACTTCCCAAACTGAAGGGAAGAAACTGGAGACAGAGGGAGACAGAGAGAGACAAAAGAGAGACAGAGAGGAAGAAAGAGGTTTAATAAAAAAATATAATTTTGAGAAAATAGATTTCCCTTCTTTCCATATTTTTGTATAAGGTCATTAGCAAAAAAATATGTAATGGATTAACCAAGAATGATTGATTCATGCTAAGCAACAAAAGTGAGCAATTTAATTTAATTATGTTGGTAATTATGAAAATATATGCTGTTAAATTCTTTGGAATTCATTATTCTTTGGAAGGACTGATGCTGAAGCTGAAACTCCAATACTTTGGCCACCTGATGCAAAGTGACTCATTGAGAAAGACCCTGAAGCTAGGAAAGGTTAGAGGCGGGAGGAGAAGGGGACAACAGAGGATGAGATGGTTGGATGGCATCACTGACGTGATGGACCTGAGTTTGAATAGGCTCCAGGAGCTGGTGATGGACAGGGAAGTCTGGCGTGCTGCAGTCCATGGGGTCACAAAGAGTCAGACACCACTGAGCAACTGAACTGAACTGATGCAGTTAAAATTTATTTTCAACTTGAGTGTGGAATAGCTATATAACTGACAATATTTTAGAGTTAGTTTTAATTCTAGAGATATTTGAATACAGCATTTGTCTCCTACATCTAAGGTTGCTTGAAGAACAAGCCAAATCCATGACAGATTTGGCTGTGATAAATCATTTTTATATGTAGATTCCCAAGATTTGTAAGGGAAAGAGTAATGGAAATATTTCTGATTTTTTTTGAAGTCTGACTAAGAGCAGACAGATCAGGAAGTATCAAACAACAAATTTTGATTTACCTGATTCTAAAGTAGACAAAGTTAATTTCTGTAACAAAATTACTCTTATTTTTATTTTACCTATGTGGAGTGCAAAGCAGACCGAGATTAGGTAATTTCACCATGGCTGCAGAACTAGTAAGGAATGGGTCTGATTTAAACAAAATCAGTCTGGTTCCAAATGCTATGCCCTGGCCATTACACTATTCTGTCCTACATTTTGAAAGTAGGGTTTTGAGACCTGAAAAATCAATTTACTTGTCAAAGTAAGAAAGCGACTTATTTAGTGCAAATGTAAGCAATTCCAATCCCCCATTAGGCATCCATATGTACCAATCATAGTCAATTATTACTATTTCAGTACTGTATATGCATCATATACATGCCGTCTCTCATCCAACATGTCTTTCTCATAATGATTTTGATGACAATGAAGAAATATTTTAAACAATAATTTAAGTTTATTTAGCACATTCTTTATGAGGTATGGAAAGCTGACAGAAAAACAGACATCAATCTTATTCCATGTACTTAGCAACTGTGAAAGCAGCTTAGGTTTTTGAAAATAGCTGACAAGGTACACGGGATAACTTAGCTTCAAATCATACTTATATGTCAATTGAAACTGGAAATGTCCCCAGAAAATGGTTTTTCTTTCACCTATTTGACAAGAGATGAGATTTGGTTTTACCTTATTGAATTTGTAAATTGCCAGATTAGGCAATGTAATTTTGTTCTCCTGATGTAATTACACTCTTCCCCTCCCCTAATGTCTTTATGGTACTTTTCCTCTCAGGGAATTGAGGGATGGGGGGTGGTGGGGAAAAGAAATGATAGCTAGTTTAAGAGAGTTTTATTTTTAGTAATCATCACTTTTAGTCTAAATACTATAGTAAACACCATTGATAAATGCATTGCACTCTGTGATTATTCCTATTTCCAAATGACAAATGTGATTTTAAAAAATAGGTGATGGAGCAACATTTATAAAGTCTATGCATCCCCCTGATTCTAATGCACCCCCCCCAAATGATTCCATAAGCTGAGCCCAAATTCTTCTTTTTTCGCTTTCACTTGCCTGTCAATTGTCAGTTTAAAAACGTCAGCAATATATATATATATATATATATATATATAATTATTTTATCCTATTCTTCCTATGAAAAATGATGGAAATTTTCACATGACAGTTAGTAACTGAAGATGTTCCACAGGGACTAATATTCAGTGTGCTAGTTGAAGCAAAAATGTCTGGATACAATTATTGAAATCATTTCCCATTGCACTGCAGGTATCCTCTAAAGATGAGGGGTGAATTAATTTATTTATTGCTCTCCTCCAAAACTTCAGTTTGATGAATAAACCAGTTTGCATCCAGGTGAAGCTCTCTTGCACATTAGATTCAGCCTCTGCCTACTTCATTGTCTAAAAACAGAGAAGAAATTCTCTTCCCCCTTTCCTTAATCTGGACAGTAACGTCTTTCATAGTGTAAGTTTTCCATTAGAAGCATATTTATTATTTGATATAGTAAAATAATTTTTTAAAAAATTCTTCAGATATACTAATTTATTTGAATAATGCAATTAAAAATCAGAGATTCACCAGAAGTCAAAATTAATAGGAACAGGAGAAACTTGACAGATGGAGATTTTCAAAGTCATGGTCTGATGTCAGTTAGTTCAAGCTGTAGATTTGGGAGAGAGGAGTACAGACAAACACACCATGGTGTGATTCTGTTTCATTCCTTTAGGTAAACAAGGATTTCAAATATGCTGTGTCCTCACTGGGATTTCAAGTCATCTTATGAATTTCAAAAAAGACTGAAAATGAAATATATGCTGTAGAAACCAAATGGACTAACAACAAAAATAAGACAAAGATATTTTAACCCAGGATCTAACTTATGACATGTTAGAGTACAGTTGTGGAACAGAATTAGCATGGATTTAAAACTATACATTATGTGTTATCCTTGATGCATTTATTTTAAATGTAATGAGGAAATAATTTACTTTCCCTCACTTCCTTCTGGATAATTTCCTCCTAAAAATAGCTAAATATACTTAGAATTCACAAAATATAAAACACAGTCAGATGTTTTTATTAAAAACTGATATAGATTACAATGATCTCCATTTTAGTTTAGCATTGGACCCTGAGAGTAGCTTAATGGATTCTACTGTATGAGGATTCAGAGTTCCAAAGCTCCAAAGAGGATGAAAAAATAAATTTTCTATTTCTCCCCTATCAATCGTGTAAGCTTTGAAGTAATCTCAAATCTTATTTCATCAATTTCTTACCATTTTTCTCCACCCCCGCTGGTTACTTTTATTATTCACACCATTACTTTTGCTGAGGTCATTTATTTTCCTAGTTTTTGGTTTTGTTAGAAGGTAGACCTGTATCAGGGTTAGAGGCTGGTATGGTGTCTAGGAGAGTGCCGACTGATAGCAAAAATATCTGGCTTCTAATCATAGCACTGGTCCCTCAAACTGTTTTCAGAACTCTATCTAGTACACCTGCTTTATCCAAGCATCTGACATCATTCACTAAACATAGTAACCGCTCAACAAATCTTTAAAGAGATGAAGGGAAAAAGGAAGCAGTTGGATCTTAAAAAGTAATTTAATTCCTTTCACAAATTCATTCTAGTTGAGAATAAAAGGAATGACAAAAAATGTATAGACAAGTAAGTTAAGAGTTAACTGCTATATGGTTGTTAATAATCACTATTGTGTATAATGTACCCACGGGTGACAGGTACTGTTAGATGCTTTGCATCAGCAGTTCTCGAAGTGTTTGGTCTTGTGACTCTTTTACATTTCTGAAAATTTTTGAGGACCCAAAAGAGTATTTGTTGGTTAAACTATTGATATTTACCAAATTAAGTATTAAAGTTGAGAAAGTTTAAAAATGATTAGCTGTTCATTTCAAAATAACATTATTGCACCTATCACATTAACATAAACAAGAATTATCCCCAAAAGTGAGAAAATGGTCTTGTTTTAACTTTTACAAATTTATGTCTACATTAATAGAAAAAGTTTAGATACTCATATATGCTTCTGGGGCTTCCCAGGTGGGGCCAGTGGTAAAGAATCCACCTGCTAATTCAGGAGATGTAAGGGATGCAGGTTCGACCCCTGGATCAGGAAGATCACCTTGGAGAAGGACATGGCAACCCACTCCAGTATTTCTTGCCTGGAAAATTTCATGGACATTAGGAATGTGGTGGGCTACAGTTCATGGGGTCACAAAGAGTTGGACATGACTGAGCATGCACACACACACACACACATAGACAAGTTAAGAGTCAATATAATATGTACTAAGAAAGCAAATAAGGGATTAAGACATACTTATATGACAGGACATGTAAGTAACATGCCCCATGGATTATTATATCTCTTCAAATGTCAATAGGACTCAAATGTCAAATGTCAATAGACCATTCAAGACTGAACTCCTAGTCTCTCTCATGGTACTCAAACATGGCCTTACTCCCATCTTAGCCATCTTAGGAAATGGCTCTCTCATTCATACATTTAAGATAACTAGAAACTAAGGAGTCATTATTGCCATCTCACTCACTTTCAACTAACATAGGCAGTCCCTCACAAAGTACTAATGATTTTGCTTTCTATTATCTCCCAATATTCATTTTCTTAAATCTCCACCTTTACTACTACCTATACCACCATTTTAGAAATTCATCTACTTCAAAAAAGCTGTTTTTGAATTCACTTTTGTCCTCTTCTAATACATCACCCTCATAGCAGCCAAGTATTTTCAAAGGTAAATTCAATGATCTCAGCTTCCTATCTTAGAAATTTCAGGGCTTTCTCATTCTTCCTCATATAAAGAAAATGAAATCTCTTTATGGTACCACTGTAAAGAATCATCATTCTACTCTCTGCTTCTATGGTATCTTAAATGGAATAATGTGTTTTTCATCCTTCTGGGACTGGCTAATAGTGGCCATCAGAAGGTGAGTCTCTTATACAGATGGCTAATAAACACATGAAAATATGCTCAACATTGCTCATTATTAGAGAAATACAAATCAAAATTACATGAAATATCATTACAACACCAGTCAGAATGATCATCATCAAAAAGTCTACAAACAATAAATGCTGGAGAGAGTGTAAAGAAAATGGAACCCGCTTGTGTTGCTGACAGGAATGTAAATAGACACAGCCACTAAGGAAGACAATATGGAGATTTCTTAAAAAACTAGGAATTAAATCACCACATGACTCAGCAATCCTACTACTAGGCATATATCCTGAGGAAACCAAAACTGAAAAAGACGCATGTACCCCAATGTTCACTGCAGCTCTGCTTGCAATAGCTAGGACATGGAAGAAACCTAGATGCCCAATGACAGATGAATGGATAAAGAAGTTGTGGTACATATATACAATGGAGTATTACTCAGCCATAAAGAGGGAACATTAGCGTCAGTTCTAATGAGGTAGATGAACCTTGAGCCTATTATACAGAGCGAAGTAAATCAGAAAGAGAAAAAATTGTAACACACATATATGGAACCTAGAAAGATGATACTGATTAAATTTTTTGCAGGACAGCAACGGAGACACAGAGAACAGAGGACAGACTTACAGACACGTGCGGAGGAAGGGAAGGAGGGCGGGGTATATGGAGAGAGTAGCACGGAGACTTACATTAGCACACATGACACAGACAGCAATGGGAATGCGCTGTACCATTCGGGGAGCTCAGACGGGGGCTCTGTAACAACCTAGAGGGGTGGGATGAGGTGGGAGGGGGGCTCAGGAGGGAGGGACATATGTACACCTATGATTGATTCATGCTGATGTTTGGGACAAACCAACACAATACTGTAAAGCAGTTATTCTTCAATTAAAAATAGATCAATTAAAAATAATATAAAATAATGAATATCAAAAAAAGAAGGTGAGTCTCTTAACAAAACTCACTTCTGTAGATGTTAAGCTCCTGGGCTTCTCAGGGAAAGATCTGTGTCCATCCTATTTGTTCAGCTAATTTGGTGCCCACACATGTTCCAGAGCATTTCCACTTTGGAAGATAGGGTGACAGTGTATGAAAATCTCTAGCCCAGAAGCTAGTAATGCCTCTTTTTAAAGTTGGCAATTAAAAAAGAAATGAAAACTAAGTCATTTAGGAATTTAGAATAATATTCAGGTTTATTTTCTTTGTTTTCAAGAGGAGTAAGGGTCATGGTTGAATTTGATCATATATTCCTAAAAATGGTTACCTAACATAGTGTAATATCCAAGGTATAGACAGGCCTAACCTGAGATATATATGGCCATATATTAAAAAAACAAAAAACAAAAAAACAAAAAACAAAAAAAACCCAAACCTAGTAAGAAAGCTGAAGGAAGCAATGTAATAGTCCATCAGGATGGAATGGATATCATGATTAAAATTTTCAGTGTCCACATCCCACACACTTACACAGACAAACAAAATGCAATATAAATATGCATATAATAGTTTTAACTTTAAAAATTGTTAGGAGTGTATGTAAATCACTTAAGAAGAGGTAGCATGGCTAATCTTTGCTGATGCTCAAAAGTTGTCAATGGTATGAATGAAAATATATTTGTTTCTGTACATGGATAGTGAATACACAGAAAACTTTTCTTCTTTGTTAAAAATGAAGAGCCTTATTTTAAAATAGTTATATGTAAATTTCAAATCCCAGTGTGCTAAAATACTTATTGAAATGAAATATGTAGATAACATCATTTAGGTAACATTGCTTCTATTTTTATTCAGCTGGTTTATATACTGCAACTAGCTATTTTTCTTAGCTTTAGAAACCATAACTTGAAACTATTTAGGATCTTAGAAAATTTTCCTTAGATAAAAAGCAATCAACTTAGAGAATGTGAACTGTTATTCTAATTATTATTACTTAAGTGATTTATCATTTGTATTATATTTCAAATTTCCTAAGGATTAGATGTAGCATTGTACAGATTTTATTTAAATCAAACAATCATAGAAGTTCAGCAGAAGGTTAACCAAATCTAGCAATTTGCAATAAGAAACACAAAAAAGTCTCAAAAGTTAGAAAGTTTGTACATTAAGTAAAAAGGAGCAATGATGAAAGTTTTAAGTCCTTCAGGAGAATTTTAAAAGTTGTTAATAGAAAGGAGAGGAAAGAAAATGGTTTTCATATTAGAATATTGAGACAACTTTGGGAAATTTTCTATTCCTAAGGCAGTTTTCATGGAACATCAGATGGTACCCTTGACAAAGATTGACATCTAAAATGAGAAAGTTAGAGCAAGTAGAGTAATTCCAGGCCAATAAATCACCAGAACCATATGGTATATATCCAAGATTTCTGAAGGAAAAAAGTGTGAACTAGCATAAATACAGAGGAAAATGATAGTGTGAAGCATAGCCTTAACAGTAGCATCTGTTTTTATAGACTGGAAGATTATTTATTATGTAGAAAATAAAGGGAAATTTTTAAATCTTAAGCAAAAAATTGTGTTCTGCCTGTGTTAAACAGTAATATTGGATAATCTTGAATAGTTCTGTACTAGTCATTATCTTTTCTGGATTTTGTTTAGCATCAAGCTTTTCTAGCATCTCTCTTTCTTATCTAGCCTGTTCTTCCAACCATACATTTTGGTTGTGTTGTCCAGGGTGAGAGCAGGTTTATTAGTGTGCTATCACATTGATCCTCTCTCAGAAAACTGGTTTGTTGTTTTTGTTTTCCCTGCTGTGCTTGTGTGGTCGTTTTTTGAGTGATAATAAATTGGAATATACTTGATTTCAAACAAAGTTGGTATGGCATCATTTGTTTTTCAACCATTAGCTCATTTCTGTTACACGGCTTTGGAATTCAGTTAGGGTCCAAAGCATCTACTAATGTGCAATTGGAGAAAGTGAAAACTCAAAGGACATTGTTTATTTTTTATTGACATATTAGATACATATAGAAAAGTGCACTAATCATAAATGTAGGAGCTCAGTAAAATTTTACACATGCATGCATTACTGTAGTGTTAGTCACTCAGTTGTGTCTGACTATTTGCGACCCCATGGGCTATAGCCCACCAGGCTCCTCTGTCCATGAAATTCTCCAGGAGAGGATACTGGAGTGGGTTACCATGCCCTCCTCCAGGGGATCTTCCTGACCCAGGGATTGAACCCAGGTCTCCTGCATTGCGGGCAGACTCTTTACCATCTGTGCCACCAGGGAAGCCCTAATGTAACCTACAGTTAAGTCATCATTAAGCATATCGCAGTCTTTTAAGAAGCTTCCTTTTACCCTTACCAATCAATATTACCCCGAAGGTAACCACTACTCTGAATTCTAATACCATCAGTTAGATTACCTATTCTAAACTTCAAATACATGAAATCATACCAAGTATTTTCTGGCTTCTTTTGCTCCAAATAATGTCTCTGAGGTTCATCAATGCTGTAGTATCTATCCATAAACTAATTTTATTTTTATTTCTAGATAAAATTTCATCTTATACCACAACTTATTTAGCCAGTATTCTATTGATAGAATTTTGAGCTAATTCTATTTCTGTCTCTTAAGTGTGAAGTTGCAATAAATATTCTTGTACTCATGTGTTTTGCAGAACGCATGCACTGTTTTCACTTGATTCTACACTTAGGAGTGAAACTGTTAGTCATAGAGTAGGCATGTAAACAAATGTAGTGTTGCACTTAACACTCAAATAAAGATATATAAGAGAGTCTTATGGCTTCACATATCATCAACACTTGTTATCATCAGTCTTTTCACTTTTAGCTACTGGATGAGTGGGTAAAGGATGCTCATTGTGATATTAATTCACATTTCACTGAGGAGTAATGATGTCAACACAGTATATGATGTTTATTCACTATTTGATATCCTCTTTGTCAAAATATCTATTGATGTTTTTCTCATTAAAAAACTAGGTCTTTAATCTTTCTCTGATTCTAGGAGATATATATATTCTGGACTTGAGTCCATTGTTAATCTATCATCTATCTATCCATTTATTTATCTATACATGAATGTTATAAATTTTACTGAAGCTCAGTGAGACTTATTTTGTGCTTTTAGAATATTGTTTTAAAAATCTTTTCCTACATCAAGATCATGTCAAAATTTTCCTATAATTTACCTAAATGCTTTATTGTTTTACATTTCACACTTAGATATATGATTCTTCTTGAAATATTTTTGATGTACAGTATGAGGAAAAGGGTCAATGTTTATGTTTTTCCAAAGGAAAGTCTGATGGTTCTTGCACTATTTATTGAAAATACCATCTTTTCTCACTGAATTTCACTGGTGTCTTTGTCCTAATTCAAATTGAATTGAATTTTCTATAATATTCTATTATTCAATCACCTATCTTTTGCCACTGAAAGGAATGCAAATCCACAGCCCATAATCTTCTAATATTCCACTGGAGTTTCCAAAGATTACTTGGAAAACAAAACACACATACACAGAATGGGGGAAAGAGGAAAGGGAAAACTTACATTTGTCATAAGAATGTATTTGCTAGATTATATTAACCATACTAAAGAAATGTAAAAATGTGCCATCCTTATTGCAGTCAGAAACATCTTTAAAAGCATGTACCATATAACTATAGTTTTGATTGAACATCTCCCATGCTTCCTATTGTACTTTGCCCAACATGTTATCATATTGTGGTCTATGATAAACTCTCCAGTCTCATCTCTAACCACTTTCTTATGGCTATCGTGCTATATTCAGCTAGCTTGTTTTTCCTTAAACAAGGCAAGTTTTTCCCAATCCCATTTCACTTGGAATGCTGATGCCCAAGTTTGTGCTCTGTGAATCAGTTTTTTTATTCTCATTTCAAGTTACATTTCCAATTTACATTTTCCTATTTTATTTTACTAAAGTTGTCAGCTCCTGACACAATCTCTATGTATCCATTGCATCTGTACATATATTTTTTATTATTGTCTGGTTGTTTTCTATTTATTTATGCATTTATATAAATTAATTATATTTTAGTATTTTTAGTATATTTAGATGCTATAATATTTCTTATAGTGCATATTTATTGACAATTTATGTTTTTATTCAGGCACAAGAAAATACAATTGTAGACACTAACACATTGAATACTATTAGACTGATTTTTTAATATAAAAAGTGTCTTTTTAATTCTAATAAACACTGAGAGATTAAAAAATGAGTCAAATATAGCTCAGGTTTAGACTGACTATGTAGAAAACTTTGGACTCTTCTTACCTGGACACTAGCTGCTTTTAAATAATAAAGAAAAGTATTAATCCAGAATGTTATACAAATGGTAAAGAACTGGATAATAGCTTAGGATTTTTATTTGTTTACTGTTTAAAGGATATGTGTTCATATGAGTGCCTGTGTCTGTCAGCATATTTCCCTTTAGCATTTACATCCTTTGAACAATTATAGGCTTACAAAAACTGCCAAATTATTTTCCTGCCCTCCAGGCCCATTCTGTTTATTTCTACCATGAAAGAAATCATAAGTTAATTTTTCAATAATTTTTAGAGATCTCAATGAAGTTCATTTTAATTCTCAACATTAGACATGTTCAAATATTCTATCCCTTTTTAAAAATATGTGGTAAAAATCTTAAAGGTCCACTTAACAGAGAGAAGGCAATATGTATGATGAAAGTATGTAATAATAGGATGAATAAGGTGAAACTTACCCTTATCTATTAAAACAGAATATTAGACCCTCTCTTTCTAGTCAATTGCTGTCTTAACATTCTATGATTTTTATGCATTTAAAATGAGAAACAAGCTACTTACTGAAATGCTTCATGACTAAGTTGACTGCCAATTAGCAGAAACAATCTTTGTGGCTTCAAATCTCCGTAGCAAGAAGGCTGACATCCCTCCAAAAGTGGCCGCTGGTCTTGTCTGTAATACAAATATGCAACAGTGAACAAATCTAGATGTTCCCTTGACTAAAGTTCCAGCAATGTGTTCCAGAGTCAGTGACAATAAAGACACATTTTCAGCAGTGCTGACAAACCCTGAAGGTGACTGGAATGAGTCAATTAGGTCCTTAGTGATTTCTGCTCAGGGAAACTGAGGTGCTTCTGGCAAAAACAGAAGATATTATTGCCAGCCAGGAAGTGAGAAGATCTTACAAGACTGTGCAGGAGAAAACAGAGCAAGATAAGCCATATCTTTCAGTGCAAAAACCTTGAGACTGATAACAAGGAAAATGAAGCATAAGTGACTTCTAAAATGTACAAAAAGAAAATGTGTACCCCATTCATGTCCCAAATGTATGAACTGCAAGAGAAGTGGATATCAGCAAGGAAATGAACTCCAGATGTGTTGAGAAAGAAATGTCTCCTAGGGCAAAGAACCACAGTAGACACAAGGGTTGTTATATTTTCCATCCACATTTTTTAATAACAAAGAGGTAAGCTATTTGAGTAACAGCATCCTAAAAATTGGGGAACTGTCTTTTTTAAATGGAATATTTGAATTTATCTTATCAAGTAATAGGCATGCTATCGAGAAACTGTAAATTTGTATATGACATTTTAACTCAAGAATGTTGAATACAATATTTTTTGTGTTTTTCTAGCAAGTTATTATTTCCTTGAAGCTATAATAGAGAGTTTTTACAAGTAAGGTTAGGAAATGCCTTGGTAACACAGTGGTATATAGATAACTCATCTCAATCCTTTCCTATATATTAAACAAAGTCTCTGGTTATGTTGATAAAGAAAAAGATTAAGATAGCTCCAGGTCCCATTCAGACAGAAATCTCTAAATTAAGATTGTTCCACTAAAACCTAAAACCTTCTACTAAACTTTAGCCATTTGGTCAATGCCTCTTTTTGGAGGCTATATTGTTCCCTTTGGAGAGTCTGCAGTTTAGGAAATAATTTAAATGTAAAGGAAGGGAGAGTATATTGTTTGAAAAAGGTTGGATATCACAAGTGAGTCTGACATAGGGAATCCCTAGAGTGTTTAAACGTTTATCAAGAAATTTGTTTTTAAAATGTGATTGGTGGAGCTGACCCTGAAAATGAACAGGTCTAGAAAGTGAAAAGAATAATAAAAAAAGTGATATAATCTTGCTTAGGTTTTATTTTTCTTCTTTTATTCTGCGACTGAAAAAATCAAATATTCTTAAGCTAACTTTTTAAAAGTCTGTATTGAAAGTTCTTCCTTTAAATGTGTAATTTATTCTCTCTAAATGTATATCTAAAAGGACATTTTCCCTTGTTACTAATGAAAGTCAGTATAATCCAGTAGAAAGAATATTATTTGGGCTTATGTCTTTGAACTATATAGAGCAAAATAGATTATCTCTGATCACCCAATTCTTTGTCAATACACATGAAAGACTAATTCTGCACTTAGGTAAAACTAAATTTTTATAGAGATATGGTATTGTGGAAGTCAAAAACTAGATATATTTTTTTCTTTTACCTTTCTTCCTTTTGTATTTTCTAATTCAATAACTGCAGCAGTCTTTTTAGAAGTAAGAAATGTTTATTAAAACTATCAATACATCAAGAAACTTTAGGAAACTAGAAGAAAGAGAAAATTAAATCCAAAATAAGCACAAGAAGCTAAGAATTAGAAGAGAAGTCAGTGAAATTGGAAATAGGAAATCAACAGAGAACATCAACAAAACCAAAGCCTGATGATTCTGTCAGTATACCTCTAGCCACATTAACTGTGAACGAGTACCACAAAAATTTTTCTAGAAAATATAGGCTAAATCTTCATGATTTTGGATTAGACAAATGGTTATTAGGTATGACATCTGAAGCACAAAGCTACAACAGAAAAAACAGGTAAATTCTACTTTTCAAATAAAAAAAATTTGTTTTAAGGCATATCATTAAAAGAGTGAAAGGCAATCCAAAGAATAGAAGAAAATATTTGTGAATCATATACCTGATAAGAAAGTTGAACTAAGAACATATAAGACAAAAAACTTACAACTCAATGAGTGAAAAGACAAATAAACTTGATTTAAAAATGGATGATGGATCTGAATAAACATTTCTCAATGGAAGATTTATAAATGACCAATAAGCACATTAAAAGATGCCCTACCTCATTAGCCATCAGAGAAATGCAAATCATAACATCATGAAATATCACTTCATATCCATTATGAGGAAAATAAAAAAGTCAGAAAGCTACCACAATTTTTGATTAGAGTGTGGAGAAATTGGTACATTCATACTCTGCTGGAGAGAATGTAAAATGGCTACACCATTTTGGAAAACATTCTGGCAGTTTCTCAAACAATTAAACATAGCTGTACTGTATGAGCCAGAAGTTTCATTTCTAGGTTTATACCCAAAAGAAATAAAACTATATATCAACACAAAACATGTACATAAATGCTTACATTGCCATTATTCATAATAGCCAACACTTGGAAACAATCCAAATTCCATGAATTGATGAATGGATAAACAAACTGTGGTCTATCCATACAATGGGCTGTTATTCAGCCACAAAGAGAAATAAAATACTGATGATTGTTGACATAGGGACCTTGAAAATATGCTAAGTAAAAGAAATTGATTACAAAAGACCACATATCATATGATTTCTTTTATATGAAATGTAAAGAATAAAGAAATCTATGGAGACAAAAGGTAGATCAGAGGTTTTTAGCAGTGGGAGGAGATTAATAGGATAGAGGATAGTAGGTGAAGCGCAGAGTTTCTGTTTGATGTGATAAAAATGGTCTAAATTCGACTGTGGTAAAGGTTCAGACCTGTGACTATAGTAAAAATAATGAATTCTATACTTTAAAAGAATGAACTGTATGGTATGTAAACTGTAACTCATAAAGCTACTTTCAAAGTAAAAAAAAAAAAAAAAAAAAATGTCATTTTGAGATGCTGTAACCAAAAGAAAAAGCAAAAGAAAATAAAGCCTTCCCCCCAACCACCACCGCCACAACTATATGGTGGTGCTTTACATGCTGTTTTTTCTCATCTGCGTGGTTAAATGCACTTGTCTGCCCTTATCAGTCCAGGCCACAAGAAGAGGGAAAGAAGATTAGAGCAAAGAGCTTAAAGAAGATGATCTGAAAATATCACACATCACTTTTACTTAAAACCATTGGATCAAGCGTCCATGTCCAAAACTAAATCTACAGAAGGTTGGGAAATCTCAGTGTTCATGCACTCAACTAAAATATGGAGGTTCTGTTGTCAAAAGAAAAGAAATAAGGTCAAACAGAAAGACACAGAGAGGGATTGAGTGGGAAGGAAAATATATTGATACATTTGGTTGCCTCTATTATAATTTTAGTTTCATCTCATTTCTTAGGATGGAAATGAATATTTCATTATAATTACAAGAAAATATAAACTCTAACCATGGAACATAAGGTTTTATATTTTCTGACCTTCCTCATTTCTGCTCCTATCTCTCACTGCTATCCTCTTTGCTAATTAGACCAACAAAAACTAACTTTGTTTCTAGTCCCTTCTATTTCTATACCAAGCTGGTTTTTAAGTTAGGATTTTTATATATTGTCATTATCTATTCCTTTAATTGGAAAACACTCTCTTTCACATTATCCTATGGTTGGGCCTTTCTCCCCATTCAGTTTTTAGCTCTTTAGAGATATTTTTCCATAGACATCCAAAATAAATTATACCAATTGCTACTGCTCTCTTTACTCTGCACTTTTCCCTCCAATAGTAATAACCTCTAACTGTAATTACTGCTTATGGAAGAGTCATATTTATTCCCATGTTTAATGATTATAATTAATCCCTTGAACATGTTCTTATTTGTTTGTATATTTATATACTTAATATCAATATTTTTGCAAAGATAAAAATAGATTGTATTTTTCAATAGACCTGACATGACACATAATAGTAATCATTTATAGGATGAGTGAATAAAAATAAAATTGGATGTGATGATAGGAGTAGATGTTGTTTAGTCTCTAAATCGAGTCCAGTTCTTTTGTGACCCAATGGACTGTAGCCCACTAGGCTCCTCTATCCATGGAATTTTCCAGGCAACTATACTGGAGTGGGTTGACATTTCCTTCTCCAGGGGCTCTTCCCCATCAAGGTATGAAACCCATATCCCCTGCATTGACAGACAGATTCCTTACCACTGAGAGCCCCCAGGAAAGCCCTCGAGGGTAGTTGTTGTTCTGTTGCTACGTCATGTCCAATTCTTTCCAACCCCATGAACTGCAACATGCCAAACTTCCTTGTCCTTCACTATCTCCCTGAGTTTTCTCAAAATCATGTCTAGTGAGCTAGTAATGCCATTCAACCATCTCACACTCTATCCCCTGTCCTCTTTTCCTCAATCTTTCCTGGTATCAGGGTCTTTTCCAATGAGTCAGCTATTTGCATCAGGTGATCAAAGTATTGGAGCTTCATCATCAGTCCTTCCAATGAATATTCAGGATGGATTTCCTTTAGGATTGACTGATTTGATCTCTTTGCTGTCCAAGGACTCTCAAGAGTCTTCTCCAGCACAACAGTTCAAAAGCATCAATTCTTCAGTGCTCAGCTCAGCTTCAGCACTCAATTCTTTGTGATCAAACTCTCACATTCACACATGACTATTGGAAAACCCATAGATTTGACTATACGGACCTTTGACAACAAAGTGATGTCTCTAGTTTGTAACACACTCTCTAGGTTTGTCATAGCTTTTCTTCCAAGGAACAAACATCTTTTAACTTCTTGGCTGCAGTCACAGTCAGCAGCTATTTTGGAGTCAAGAAAATAAAATCTGTTACTGTGTCCACTTTCCCCCCATCTATTTGCCATGAAGTGATGGGACAAGATGCCATGATCTCCTTTTTTTCAATGTTGAGTTTTAAGCCAGCTTTTTATTGTTCTCTTTCACTTTCATCAAGAGGCTTTTAGTTCCTCTTTGCTTTCTGTCATTAAAGTAATATCATCTGCATATCTGAGGTTGATATTTCTCCCTGCAATCTTGATTCCAGTTTGTGCTTCATCCAACCTGGCATTTCGTGTGATGTACTCTGCATAGAAGCTAAATAAGCAGGGTGACAAACAGGTACTTGATGTGCTCTTTCCCAATTGTGAACCAGTCCATTGTTCCATGTCCTATCCTAACTGTCGCTTCTTGTCCAGCATATAATTTCTTAGGATTCAGGTAAAGCGGTCTGGTTTTCCCATCTCTTGAAGAACTTTCCACAGTTTATTGTGATCCACACAGTCAAAGGCTTTAGCATAGCCAATGAAGCAGATGTGTTTGTTTGTTTGTTTGTTTAATTCCCTTGCTTTTTCTATGATTTTTAGATGTTGGCAATTTGATCTCTGGTTCCCCTGCCTTTTCTAAATCCAGTTGTACATCTGAAAGTTCTCAGTTCACATACTGCTGAAGCCAAGCTTGAAGGGTTTTGAGCACAATCTTGCTAGCATGTGAAATGATTGCAATTGTACCATAATTTGAATATTCTTTGACATTGCCTTTCTTCGGCATTGGAAAGAAAACTGACTTTTTCCAGCCCTGTGGCCACTCCTGAGTTTTCCAAATTTGCTAGCATACTGAGTGCAATACTTTCACAGCATTATTTTTTAGGATTTGAAATAGCTCAGCTGGAATTCCATCACCTCCACCGGCTTTGTTTGTGGTGATGCTTCCTACGGCCCACTTGACTGCACACTCCAGGATGTCTGATTCTAGGTGAGTGACTATACCCTTGTGGTTTTCTGGGTCACTAAGACCTTTATTGTACAGTTCTGTGTATTCTTGTTATCTCTTCTTAATCTCTATCACTTCTGTTAGGTCCTTACTGTTTCTGTCCTTTATTGTGCCCATCTTTGCATAAAATGTTCCCGTGGTGTCTCCGATTTTCTTGAAGAGATCTCTAGTCTTTCCCATTATATTGTTTTCCTCTATTTCTTTGTATAACTCCCATAAGAAGGCTTTATCTCTCCTTGCTGTTCTCTGGAACTCTGCATTCAGTTGGACATGTCTTTCACTTTCTGTTTCATTTTTCACTGCTCTTCTTTTCTCAGCTATTTTTAAGGCCTTCTCAGAAAACCACTTTTCTTCTTGCATTTCTTTTCCTTGGGGATGATTTTAATCACTGCCTCCAGTACAATGTTACAAACCACTGTCCATAGTTCTTCAGGCACTCTGTCTACCAGATCTAATCCCTTTAACCTATTCATCACCTCTACTGTATAATCATAAGAAATTTGACATAGGACATACCTAAACGGCTTAGCAGTTTTCCCTACTTTCTTCGGTTTTAAGCCTGAATTTTGCACTAAGAAGCTGATAATCTCAGCCACAGTCAGTTCCAAGTCTTGTTTTTTGCTAGCTGTATTAAATCTTTCCATTTTGCTTCTAAGCGGTAGTACATGGAACCAAAAAAAAAAAAAAAAAAACAGGAAGGGAATACCTCTTCTAGTGTTGGAATAGAAGAGGATTGGTTTCCTGGAAGAAATGTCCAGATAGATGTCCAGACACCTACAGTAACATTTAATGTGGCCAGATGAAGGAAAGACTAAAGGAAAGACTGAAAGTCTTAAAAGTTTACTTTTCTTGTTAAATAAAAAGTAGAGCCATTCAAGGATCTTAACAAATTATATTGGGGTCATATTATGCACTACAAGAAGAGGATGATAAATGTCAAGACTAGGGTGGTTGTCAGGTCCAATTTAAGACAGAATTATTTACAGAGTGGTTTTCACTACGTAAAACAAATCCACCCATGCCACATGGCATATATACCTCATTGTTCAGGTCATTAAAGTGTTTAAAATGTCTAAAAACTATCTCACAAATGTAAAAATTCACCTCAAACAATTTTAACCTACAGATAACATTGCTTCATAGCATCTTGTGAGTTTTTTATTGTCTTGTTTCATCAACTAGTAGTCTCTTCCATGTATTCACAGCATAGAATCCTAGAAAATTCCATACCAAACTTTGTGAGGGGAAAAGTTTTAGCATTTTATGTCCAAAGACAGTCATTTAGGGACTATAAAATGGCCAATGTAATAGGTGAGAGAAAATGTCTCTGAAAACATACATGAAGGAAACAGAATCCTTGTAATCTCAAACTTTCCATGGCAAACATTTAATTTGCTTTTTTCAACACTAGCTTAATCCTTTAATACCTATGTTTCTTTAACAACGCATAAAACTGTTCCAAAGCTGGGGCTGAACGGTGCCTTTCTAAAGCTTCCTACCGAGAGCTACTCCTAATAGCCCAGTAGTGATGGAGGGTTTCTTTCAGTTACTCAGAGCTGTAGGCTTGAATGTCAACAGGAGGAGCTCACCTTTTATCTTTCTGATGGGACAGCACCACAGACAGGCTTTGTACTGATCTTCTGAATGAGATGAAAGGGCTTCATCTCTATTCTGTATCCACATTTTAACTTTTATTAATGCTATGGTACATTATATTAGAGAGCATATTTTGAGACATATCAGGTTAGAATGGAGGCTCCAAAATAAAAATGTACAACACCTCACTGTTAAAACCTACATTATTTACCATCTTTATTGCACTATTTTTAATTAGAAAGAGGCTTAAACTTTTAACTCCAAATACAACTTCTCATTCCTTTTTATTTAGGAGAAACACATCTTAGAGAGTGCCTCAGTCACCTCTGACATGATCCCATGGTATGGCCCCCAGAGTGTCAGAAACAGGATCCTCTGCTCACACTGCTTTAGCCTCCTTATCACCTGACATGTTCACCCAGAATAGATATCTATGCTCTTATCAGGGACAATCCTGCCCTCATGAGACTGTTTGCAGCAGTGTTTGTGTAGGTGTGAGACAGGTACTTCCCTTTAATCTCACCCACTAGAGCCAAGATGCCACAGGAACTAACGATGAGATTGTATTGTAAGTTTAGGAATAACAAAAGGGAACTATCACACAGACAGGATCTTAGAGCTACTTCACAGGCACCCGGCACTTGTGGGATTCCCTCTCATGCTGGATACTCTTTTCAGTTTCAGGGTCATGAAGTCCTTATCACAACCCTGGGTATGCTTCAGTGTCTTCTACTTTCTAGGGTAGGCCAAACAGTCTCGAAATTCAAAGTTAGGAATATATTTTTCTGATCTTCAGTTTACAGCTTCAGTTTTCTTGGCCCATTGCTGATGACTTTCCAGAGTAATTAAGAATAGGAAAGTATTTTACCTTCCAGAAAATCTGTTCTCCCACAGTTAGAAATATTCTCTAGCTAAATATAGTTTAATATTAATTCTTCTAGCAAACTCTGAGTAATCCAGGTTTAAGTAAACCTTATGGAAGACATCAGAAGCCCATATAACTGTGGCTGCACCAAGGGCAGTCCATTTTTTTTTTTCTTTCTTTTTATCTGCTCATTAAGAACTTTAAGAACTTTGGGGGTCTAGAATCATTTGATTATGTTTTGAATTAACAGACTTTTGATATATTATTATATTTTATAGTTAATAATAATTATAAAATATAATAACATGATCAAGAAAACCCTCACTGAATCATATATATATATATATATATATATATATATATATATATATATAAATAATATGACATAATTTGATTAACTCTCAGACTTTAATAATTCATTTGCCTTCACTAAGATTTTGAAAGCTATTTCCACTTCGAGATTTACCTTTAGGTTAAGGCCATTTCACATTCTCTGGTGGGGTGTTCAAGTAAATATTATGAAAAATACTCTTTGTTCTGAATACTATGAAAATAGAAGGATCCTTTCACTTTGGATGGTCATCTGAATAGATAAGAACTTGCAGAAAGCTGTATCAGTGTCCTCAAGGCTTTTTCTTTATTCTCAATCTCTTTAAAAAGAATCAGCTAAAATGATCATTTATAAAGCTTTTAAAATACCTAGAACAATTTTTTTTTCACATTAAAATTTTAGACTGGTACATTATACAGAAAGAATAGCATCTTTCATTTGTTTTCCTTTAAAACTTGCAAATGAAAGTTAGAGACACAATATCAGTATTCTCACTTAAAGGAGCAGTTTATAGATGTTGTACTTCACTTGAAAATTAGAAAAGAAAGCCTGATACATAGAGAAACAAAGAATGATATAAAATATATAAAGAAGTAATTCCACTCATTTTGGAGATAAAATCTCAATATTAAGTAACAAATACTAAGTTAAAGGATTCATCAAAAATGCTCAAAAACAAAAATTTGTATTTTTCCAAAATTTCTCCAGATTTTCATACACAAACTAGAGACTATGCTCATATGATCATATAGATCAAATAGCATCTCATTCTTGTAGGGATTGGAGACTTCTGATACAAAGGGTGTCATTATGACTTTTGGATTCTGGGATTCTGCTTATTACCACAAATTGCCACTGAAAATCAAGACATTTTGAGAGTGATTGGAGCACTGTCCATAATTATACAAGGCAAACCAAGAATACACTTGGTAGATCCTCTAGGGTTAACCTACACTGTTCCCTGCAAACAAATCAGCTATTTTCATTCTGTTTCTACTCTTTCTCATACCAGCCACCATTTTAGCCTAATGTTCTCTGAAGTGAAAGTGAAAGTGTGAGTTGCTCAGTCATGTCCACTCTTTGTGACCCCATGGACAGTAGCCCAGCAGGCTCCTCTGTCCATGGAACTTTCCAAGGAAGAAAACTGGAGTAGGTTGCCATTCCCTTCTCCAGGGGATCATCCTGACCCGGGGATCTAGCCCAGGTCTCCTGAGTTGCAGGCAGATTCTTTACCAACTGAGCCACTAGGGATATTCTCTGAGTTATCTTACTGACTCACATTTTCACAAGTGCCTACCCCTAAAATTAAATATCTCACATGAAATGCCTGCCACTCATAGTAACATTAATAGCTCTCTGACATTCATTCAGCAAACAATGCAATTATTGCTGATTATTCCTTAAATTTTGGAATTACCTGTCTTGTTTTCTGGAAAAGAAGGAAGTCAGAGTCCTTAGGCTTCATAGCACAAAATACATGGAGGACAATCTTTATTGGAAGATCCGTCTTTACAATAGTAATATAAATACATCATAAATACTTATCAATTAAAAGATTCTTCACTGTTAATAAAAGTATTAGAGAAAATTTAAATAAAGTAAAATACTGTGGAATGGGCTTTCAATATATAGAGAAAGTTGAGTGATATTCCAGTCAGAGGAAAAGTAAACAAAGGATATAATTCAGGGAAACTTGCTTAAGATGGGAGTTGACCTAGAATATAGCACAGGGAAAGGAGATAGGAAAAAGATGTTTCCATCTTAATGGAAAACATTGCACAGAAAATGCAGTGGTTAGATTATGCACATTCTTCAATGTCAGTACCAGAAGTTAGAGTTTTATTCTGCAGGCAAAAAATATGTCATAGGCTATTTTAGATAGAGTAGGAGAGTGACATGATCAGCTCTGAAACTTTGGAAGATTGTGCTGACAACATTGTATTGGCTGATTTTAGAAGAGGAAATTCTAGAGAGAGAGTTTCAGGGTCATGTGGCTGACAGAAAGGAATAAAGCACTGTTGTGAAGGAGCTGCATCCAGAGGAGATAAAATAGAACAATGTGATAAAGTCCTCTGCTTAATTCAGAAAGTTCCCAATTTATTTTTAAAATAAATTTTTAAAAGTTGCTATTTATTTTTACTTAATATGATGACAAAACATATTAAAGATCATGGCAGGAGTTATGCGAGTGAAAACTGATATATAAAAGCATGAAATAGAATTTACTTAGTTTATTGCTCAGTTATTAATAAATAAAAATAAGGAATCAGAGGCTTCTCAATAAAATGGATATAGTTTAATACAAATCAGCTTGGGCATCATAAAAATATGTGTGTGTATGTACAACTTAAATGTTATAAATGATGGTATTATAAACTGTTTCAGGGTCCATGTGATGTACTTTGACATGTCATTTCAAATAAAAATTTCCTGTCAGAAACCTCTGATGAAACTTTGCTTTAGGGATAATTTTTTAAAAGCATTTTGAAGAGTCCATTGCAATTCATTTTATTTTATTATAATTATGACACTCTTAATGTGATGTCAGGCACATTTAAAAAGTTACAATAGTACAAAAGTCTAGAATTAGATTTTAAACTAGGGCACTGGTAATGGAATAAAAAAACATGTGTAGGTGGATACGAAAACCTTAATAGAGGTAGAACAGTTAAAATGTCAAATGACTTGCTTACATTTAGGAAATTATCATGATGATGAATTTCTGGCAGATGAAGGTTGTATTTATTCAGTCAAATATTGCATATAATGACCCTGTATGTGTATGGTACCTGAATGAAAAAGGCTCTACTCTTCAAAGGAGGAAAGATCAGATGAAATTGAGAAGAATCTAAAAGTTTTTCTAACATGCATATAATGTACCAAATTTACACTGTCAACCTTATAGCACCCACTAAAATGAAGAAGTAAATGCATATTTACATAAATAGAAAGATAGTATATGTAATAAAGTTATGAGGAAATAAACATGGATTCTAAAACATTTACAACCACCACTAAAATAAATAAGTAAATACAAACATACGTAAATAGAAATATAGTGTATCTAATAAAGTTGTAAAGGAGATAAAATTGAATTCTAAAACACTTCTCAAATAGTCCACTCTCCTCTAATTATTATTCCGTTTCTGTCAGCAAGTCAAACATGCAGATGTCTGTTTTTTTGTTGTCAAATTCTCAATATTAAGAGTTTGCTGATCACGAATGTTTCCTGATTATAACATTTGCTCATAGATCTGAACCTACCAGTAGTACTAGCAACTTTTCAGTGTGTGTGTGTGTGTGTGTGTGTGTGTGGGTGTGTGGGTGTGTGGGTGCCAGCTCAGTTGCTCAGTTGTGTCCAACTCTTTGTGACCCCAGGAACTGTAGCCTGCCAGGCTCCTTTGTTCATGGGATTTCCCAGGAAACAGTACTGTAGTGGGTTGCCGTTTCCTTCTCAAGGGGATCTTCCCAAGTGAGGGATTCAACCCATGTCTCCTGCATTGACAGGCAGATTCTTTGCCACTGTGCCACCTGGGAATCAACGCCATAGGTAGTTTTTTGATTGTAGAAAAGGCAATAATACTCTGGTGGCCCAATTCTGCAGCATTACTCTATAAGTCAATCCTGATAACTGAATCTACCGTGTCTTTATTAAGAGTTCTTTGTGATTATTCTTGACTTTCTTCTTTAACATTTAATATACAAGGGCTTCCTCGGTGGCTCAGATAGTAAAGAATCGGCCTGCAATGCGGAGACCCAGATTTGATCCTTGGGTTGAGAAGAACCCCTGGAGAAGGAAATGGCACTCCACTCCAGTATTCGTGCCTGGAGAATTCCATGGACAGAGGAGCCTGGGAAGCTATAGTCCATGGGGTCACAAATAGTTGGATATGACTGCGCAACTAACACACACATACACAAGCTACCCTAAAAATGAATAAAAAGTACTTCAATGGCTCAAACAAGGCAGATCTTTCTCTCTCTCCATCCCCTAACAGTCCAGAAATATGAAAAGAGTAGTACAAATTGTCCAGAAAAATCTGTTCTAAGTGGTCATCCAGAACCCCTATTTCCTTCTTTTCTTTTGCTCTGTTCTGTTCTAAGGTACTTACCTCATCTGCATGGTTAAAGTGGTTCATGAAGACTCCATCGGTATTCTAGCCCATGAGATCAGGAAAAGTGAAAGCGGAGATCCAATAACTGTCTTGTACAGAAAACATACAGAAGCTGCAATTCCCAATTATATTGAATACCTTTGGAATCACCTAATTATAAAACCTTAATTGCTGAAAGCTAAATTAGGGAGTAAAGTCACATGAGTATTGTGTGCTATGTCAAAACTTGAGGGATTTCTGTAACTGCAACAAAGAATAGAAGAATAGGTATAGGGGGACAATTGCAATCTCTGTCACAGTTTAAGTTGGGATAAATGATTTTCTCAGTAGTGGGACATGAGCTGAATTGCCATAATTTCTACAATAGTGTACTCTGTAAGAATATAATCCATTTAATTCCTTCAGTAAGTACATATTCGTGCCTGCCATATTCTGGTCCCTACTCACAGAATGCTTAGAGAATAGTGCTAATAGGTAGGCAAGTGGACAGCAAATATAATGACATAATATAGCTAACATTTTGAACCCATATTTGTGGGTCATGCCATTCAATTTGTATGTGCTTCTAATTTTGTAATCTTTGCAATTAATTACCCAAAGAAGTACTTATTATATTCATTTTAAGGTTAAGCAATCTGAGACACAGACAGCTTATATTACTTGTCTAAGAACACAGAGGTACCTAAATTAAAGAACCTGGATTTAAATTCATATACTCATTCGAGATGAATGCGATTACCTGTTATATCATATTGGCTTTCAGAATGTATTACAAAGCATGAAAGCACACAGATGAAGCAATTAAAGAATGCAGAAGATACATCTAGGAGGGAAAACTAAGCCAAAGTGATGGTTAGGTTTGTGCGTGTGTGTGTGGTTTTGATGTAAAGGTGGAGGGTATGGTACATTCATACAATGGAATATTTCTTAGAGACACAAAGAACAAATTACAGAAACTTTTAAGAGCAGGTATGAATCTCAAAAACATAAAAGCATACTGTGATTCTAGACGCATGAAGCACTAAAAGGAATAATATAAACTTAGTGTATAAAACAAAATATCAGGCCAGCAGTAGCCTCTAGGAGCAGGGCTGACACAGTGAGAAGGGATTATGGAAGTGTGTATATGTGAGAACAGATTGCTAAATTTAGTTATATTTTACAATTAAAATTTCATCTTTTACTTAATGTCTATTTTATCTCTAATTAGTAGGTTTTATACTTTAATAATCATGAGGATAAGGCATTTTGTGATACTATGTATTCTAGGCATGGGCAAATAAAGAATTACATTAAGGTTAAAAATCATTAAGGTAGAAAATCATTAACCATTGTTTTTCAGCAGATGTAGGCAATAGAAAAATGGGAGAAGATGGAAAAAAATTAAGAATCACTGCCTGATTTTTGGCTTGATCAAGTAGAAAATGTCTGTTTACAAGGTGCTGTTTACAAGGATGAGCAATGGAAAAAGAGGTAGGCAAACGTATTTCAGAGCAGCATTGATGAGTGTTGTATCTAACAGAGTGGATGCACTCTCCCAGGTGTGTGGTAGAAATTCAGAAGACCAAGGGGATCTTTTGGAGTGCTGATATTTGTGGAAAAATATGCTACATAGAGAATCACCCAGAAAGAAACTGCAACCAGTCAAATGAAATGATTTTTTTTTTTGTACTATACTGTATCTATTCTCAAACTTGACCATGTCTCAGCATCACTACCTAGAAGGGTTTTTAAAACATAGATTTTCATAGATTGTTGCATCCCACCTATAGTCTCTGCCTCAGTATATCTAAGGTAAGTGTAGTTAGCATTTGATTCTAAAATAATCTTATATTTTCCTGCTGCTGATACTTTAGAGCCCAGGTTCAGAATAACTATCTTCTACAGAAGATATTATAAAGATGCTCAATTTTTGATACATCAATATCATTATTAAATATCACAAGTAAACAGAAAGAAGGGTTTGCCATAGTAAACTTGGAAGCATACATGAAATGAATTTAAAATTCATTATAACACATCTATATATGTACATATGCATATAAATATATACATACATAATTACACATGCAATGACATGTATTCTCTTGGAGTAGTCACTAGGCATTTCCATAATATGATATAACAATGTATGCTTGAATCATTTCACTCTATTTCAACAATTTAGCATTCATTATCCCACCAGAAATAATTGACTATAATTATAAATATTGTGGTATCATGTTTGTGACCATTTATTTTTTTAGCTATTGGCAAAAAAAAGTTTTAACAAAACTAGAAAAATAATTAACAACAGTTAGTAACTTGGAAAGCAAGGATATTGGAAATGAAGAGAGAGATACAATTCTTTTTCAAAGAACGGGTCATGGAATTACTACTACACAAGGATGTCTGTTAATTTTATCAAATATACTTCCCACATCCTGATTAAAGTATTTCTTTCTCTTTTTTTCTTTGTATTGCTTTTTAAGACAGAGATGACAATAGAAGTTAATCATTTTTGAATATTTTCCAAAAATTTTAGAAAAATTAAGAATAAAAACTAGTTGTAAATCTACTTGATTCATTGAAAAAAATGAGAACTAGAAACATGAAGAATCTAAGTAAATACTGATGAAAAGGAAAAATGACTCAAATAAATAGCATAACAATAAAGCATAGACATTCCTTCTTAGAAAAAGTCATGCACGAGTATCTGTCACAAAACTCATATGCAATGTTGATGTGTGGAACTTATAATTATGTATGCAATTATACATACATTTATATATAAAGACCTTGATTCCTATTTCTTAGTACTTGTGAGGACTGAACGGAAAACTTTAAAAAGTAAAAAAAAATAAGAAAAAGTAAAGCAATGAGAGTCATGGGGATGGATATTCTGAAATAATTTAAATCATATACTTCAGTTTAGCCAGAAAAGCAGCAATAAAAAACAAAGCCATTAGAAAGCAAATAGGTTTTTTGGGGGATGTGGGGGGCAAGAATGTAGGCTTCATACACATGAAAGTGGAGAAGGCTATAATCAAAATAAATATTTTAGTTCATATATTCTAAAGTAGCAGAAGCATGAATATAGCCTACATATTCTAAAGTAGACAGTATTTTACTTAAAGTTTAAATATATAACATATGCATGATAATATGTAACAGAAGCCATATATTCCTTCTATTTGGATTTATTAAATTATCAGTGTCCTAAATAAACTATATATTATATGGATGTCATCTTCATCTGCCAAATCATCCTTAAAAACAGTGTCCAGTAAGTCCTTGATCAAGTGACTGCTACACTGATTCATTGATTTATTTAAAAATAAAAATTTAAAAGGTAAGGAAATAAAAATGTATTTCCAGTAAACATATGTACCTCCTTGTGCTTGTTAATAGCAAATAAACTTATCTTTTTAAAGATATTAAATAGTTTCATACTTTTCTAATCAAATATTTATCTTATTTATAAATATGTTTATTTTTTAAAAAATATTTGCTGAGAACCTATTATATGCATGTTAAGTCACTTCAGTCGTGACTGACTCTGTGCGACCCTATGGACAGCAGCCCACCAGGCTCCGCCATCCACAGGATTCTCCAGGCAAGAATACTGGAGTGGGTTACCTATTATATACCAAGTATAATTAATTCTAGAAGAAAATGAATAAAGAAAAGAATAAATAAACAACTAAACTTTTGTTTTTATAGAGCTTATAATCTGAGGTTGGGAAGATACACATAAGCAAATAACTAAATGAAATGCATAATGCATCAAATGACAAAAAGTAAAATTGAGAAAATAAAACTTGGGATGTGAAAATAAGAAACAAGAAAAGAGTTAGGTAAGGTGGTTAGGAAACATCTGAAAAGAAAATTTGAGTGAAGTGGAGGGAGATGAGAGATGAAAGAGTGAATATCTGGGGAACTGCATAGACAGGTACAAGTTCAAAACCTCTGAAGCAGAGGTATGCCTAGTAAGTTCACCAAACAGCAAGTAGGTCAGCACTGCTAAAGAAAAGTTCATGAAGGGAAAGAGTAGCAGAGAATGGAACTAAAGAGTCAACAGTAGCAAGAACTTCAGAGCTCTGTAGGTTCTTGCAAGTGCATGCAGAGGAATCCACTTGAAGGTAAGGAGCAGTGATGTAACCTAACCTGTGTTCAGCAGGGCTGTTCTGAGTGCTGCGCTGTTTATCAACTGAGGGACTAGGGTTGGAAGAATATAAGAGTGAGAGCTACTGAGGTGGGTATTGCAATAATGCAGTTGAGATATTTTTGAAGGCGCACTTAAGATAGTAGCAGTAGATGCAGTAAGAATTCTTCTGATTTTGGATATTTTGAAAACAGAGCCAACATGATTGACTAACAGCTTGGATGTGAACAGTGAGAGAAATCACAAATCAATATGATACCAAAGTCATTTGATCAGAGCAGCTGTTCACAAGGGCATGAGGATATGATGTGGGCTACAATGAAATATTTATTTGGTTTGGTCAATGAGTTAGATGTCATTAAAGTCTTGTTTCTAGAAGGAAAAACAGAGACATTAGTAACTGGAGAGTTGGACATTTGAATTTGAGGTTATAGAGGTAATATGGTTACTGGAAATAAGATGTGTTCAGAAAATGTTATTTTTTTTTTAATTTTTTTGGCTAACATCGGGAAGACTATATGAGGAAGAGGATGAAGGAGGAGGATCAGTTCTTTTCAGCATGCTAAGTCTGAGGTGCCTATTACTAATGCAAGAGGAGATGTCCAGTAGGCTGTAAAATATAGGGCTTGTCATCATGTATACATATAAATAGGAAGAGAGGAGTTCTAAGAATAGATTACTGGAACAATGCTTTTCTGACTAGGAGATAAGAGGAAACCATCAACGAAAAGTGTAAAGGTGAAGTTAGTGAAACAGAAAAAGAAATAGAAAAGTATTTTGATCCAAAATTCAAATAATGCAGATCTTCCACTTAATGAACTGTCAAAAGCTATTAATAGACTAAGAAATATTAGAATGACAAATGGACCATTGTGTTCTGTGATGTAGTGGACAAGTGTGAGAAGAGTCTAGGAATGGTGGGGCTGGTAGCCAGAATTGATTGCATTCAAGAAAGAATTAAAGAACTAAAAAACGGGGGTTGTTAACATTTTCAGAGTGAAAAGAGTTAAAAGAGAACCGAAGCATGAAGTCAGGAAAGTCTTGTCACTTGTTTTTAATTTGTTTTAAAATGGCAGATTTTAAGTTTTATATACCTATGGGGAAACTTGTTATACTGAAGAGAGAGAGGGGAAAGAGAAGTGCGGAGCAATATCTTTAATTAGATGAGAGGAAATAGTGTGTAACTAGAGAGGTGACAGTGTCTAGAAGCACAGCCATTCATGTTAATAAGAGAAGGGGAATAGCAAGAGAGAGAAAAGTTATAAAATAGTCATCTCAGGAGGCATCAGACTGAAAGGATTTGGAAAATATAATGGACTTCCTAGGCAACTCAAAGGATCCACTTAAGGTCATGATTATAATGTGAAGTCAGTAAGCATAATTTGTTTGCCAGTCAACTGTGTTCAGCTTCACAAGTCCTGCTAGAAGTTTGCATTTGTCTTTGAAGGTTTGCCAGCTGCATTTGACCATATACTTGATTTGATGGTGCTTGCAAGACTTTGATTAAAACGAGAAATCATGGGTCATCAAGAAAATGAGGATATGATGTATGTTATAATGAAATATTTGATTTGGCCAATGAGCTATATATCGTTACAGTGATGTCACTAGAAGAAATAAGATAGAAACAAGTTAGGAACAGGAGACTTGGGCATTTGAATTTGAGGGGATGGAAAGGATATGCTTACTGGACATAAGATTCAGGGAAGTGCTATCCAATAAAGATTTATGTGACGATAAGACTGTTCAAATAATCACAGTAACCACTAGCAAATATGACTATTGAATCCTTAATATGTGGCTAGTACAACTAAGGAACTATTGATAATTTATTTTAATTAACTTAAATGTAAATATGTACGTATAGCTCTTGGCTAATTTATTGGACAATTACTAGTCAACAGGATGGATAGAAGAATGAGTGGGTGAGGAAGAGTGGAATAATAGCAAAAGCACAGTTGGAGAAAGGGAAAGTGATCTAGATATGAGGGGCGGGGGTGGACAGGATGAAAATAGATGATTAGTCTTTACACTAATAGATAATGGATGATTTAGTCTGAGGAAGTGTGGCTCAGATCTGGGACATTTTAGAAAAGAAAGAGAATACTCAGGATTCCAGTACCTAGAGTGACAGTGACTTCCAGTAGAATAACATGTGTGAGAAAGAAAATATCCATTCCCAGAGTGGTTTACATCAGAAGTCACGATCTCAAAGGAGTCGCATTTCAGTTGGAGTGATAAGGTGAAGGAAACCTTCAGGCAAGAGACTGAGTATATATAAGATACTTTTCTGAAAATAAGCAGGTTAAAGATGGCATGGTAGAATGATTCTTTAAATTTATAAGAAGTGTGAGTTAGGTTAAAATATTAATAAGCAGTATTTTATTGGGATGAGAATATAAGGAATGAGGAATGACCTGGGGATCCTAGACATCTTATGAGAACTGCTATAACTAGGGGTAAAGAACATAAAGAGATTAATCCTGACTGTTCCAGAACAGATAAATTTTTCTATACAGTCTTGGAAAGTTTAGTATACCATATTTTCATTCCACAAATGCTAATTAACAAATGATTATGTGTGAGATATGAAAATATCCTAGAAATAATTAGTGCATAAAATAGGCATAGTTCCCACTTGTATTATCTGCAAAAAAAAAAAAAAAATACCTCTTAGAGTAATAAATTCTAAAGATTTATTTTTTGGTCGGTAAGTGAATAATTTTTGTGTGGTGTATTCTTTTCTTTTCAGACATGACTGACATGTCAATTGTCAGCCTTCACCTTTCAAATAGAATTGGTGGATCCTTTAACTTTCTTAAATCATCAGTCTTGATTTTATCCACTGAGATTGCAAATTATTTTAGTTGTCCTTTACAAGTCATTCTCTAGCTGTGCTGTGATTTTTAAAACTCCTCTTGATATACAATTGAAACATGGAGAGTAGCTATCAGGACTAATTGATACAGAAGAAGAGTGAGGACAAATATAATAAATTGAACTATTATTCCAAAGGTTAAAGTGCCATCATCAGGAAAACTTTATTATAAATGCTAATCCATCAGTTTTACAAAATTATTAGAAAGTGTTTTCTGTTTTATTTTTAATCACAAACTGCTGTTGTCCATTTTGAACACATAAATAAACTGGGCTTTCTTCCACAGAAAAAACACAGTGGTGATTAACATCCTGTGTTGGAAAGTAACTATAATATAGGGAGACTTTTAATACTTCCAAATCTAAAATTTCAATGTCAATAACTAATTGATAAATGCAATAGACTTTTCCTCCCATTATTTTCTTACTTCTCTCTCAACTTGAAGCCTTTGATCTTTCCTCTCTAAAACTATTTCTTCAGACTTTTATGACACCATTCTCCTTTGGTTTACTCACCATTTTTTCTCCATGTTTATCTCAATGCTTTCTCCTAAAACTTAGTGTTCATGGATTCTGTCTTTCTCCCTCATTCCCAAGTATTCATGTTCTCTCTGCTCTATCAAGGTGATGACTCCAGAATGAGTACTTATGATTTGACCTTTATCTCAAATTTCAAATCTGCCTTGAATGATCTAGCATGAGATCACCATTTCCAAACATGGACTCATTTTCCCTTTCCAAATATGTATGTTCTCCTATGTTTGTTATTGTCTATTGTAGACATTATAATCCTAGCCATTCTATCTTCAGACCAGAAACCTGGAATCTTCAGATTTCTATCATTACCCTTTCCAGATATTTTTTTCTCCCTCTAGATATGTACATTTTTACAGAGGACTTCCTTCTTTCAATTTCCAGTGAGTGATGTTTAGTAAGGCTTAAAAATGTCTGCCAAGTTGTGTTTAATGACTGAAGCACTTAACATCAGTGTTTTATGTGACATTTCTTCATTCTACTCTAATTTGTCAATGGTTTACAAAACATTCTCATTTCACAATTTTTTAAAATGTATTTTTCATACTACCTTTATATTTTAGCTTTTGCTTTTGACCTTTATAATAAATGAAGCTTCCAATTATACCATAATACTAAATTCACAGATGGAAAAATTGTTTACCAAAATATATGATCTACTTTGGTCAATTCATCTATCTCCTACATAAATTTCTTTATTAAAGTATAACCAGATGACTGAAAGATTTTTGACAAAAAGAAAAAAAGTAGAACTTAGAAAAAAAAATTGCAACATAATAATAAATTAATGATTATAGGCTATTTTCATGTTCTCAACATAATAGTTATGTTAAAAGGTAGGTGATGTTTCAAATATATATTTCAAACTTAGTTAAAGTTTGCCAAAATTTAGACAATAAGTTTCAGTTAGTCAGTCAGTCAGTTCAGTCGCTCAGTCATGTCCGACTCTTTGCGACCCCATGAATCACAACAGCCAGGCCTCCCTGTCCATCACAAACTCTGGGAGTTTACTCAGACTCATGCCCATCAAGTCCGTGATGCCATCCAGCCATCGTTTCCTCTGTCGTCCCCTTCTCCTCCTGCTCCCAATCCCTCCCAGCATCAGACAATAAGTTTAGACAATAAATAATTCACTTTAGACAATAAACTTGGACAATAATTAAATTTAGAATTATTTGTCCTTATGCTAAATACATACATATCCTTTCTCTTTTCTGAATGAGAGGAAGGTTAATTAGTTTGTGTTAATCTTTGTATACTTAAAGTATACACTTAAAAATTTCAGCCTGATATCACTCTTTTGTCCCTATCCAGAAAACTAATTTAATAAAATTTGACCCCATCTAGATTTCCATAGCAAATTTAGCCTCATGTGAGATAATATTGCACCAACTCCTCTCCTCTATTTACTGAATTTAAACCTTGTAGTTTTTAGGGAAAGAATATAATTTTTCTTGTTCCATTTTTTTTTTCCCCTAGAAGAAACATGTGATTTTTAGATGATGCTAAACTATTAAAAAGGACAACCTCTGGGAAATTCACTATTTTTTTTTTTTTCTTTCCTCCACTTTGGATTGCCATGCGAAAGTGATTCTGGCTACATGTTTCAACTCTACTGATGTAAGGTTTTGTTTGGGTCTCTCTTAGGTCTGTATAAGGTAAGACACGAGAAACAGTAGTGGTAGCCAGCCATTTTGGGCACAAAATAAACGTTTATTCTTTAAGAAGGTTATCAAAATAACAATTGGCAGTTTGTCATCATTTCTGTGTCCCCCATGTCGTGTTTAACATTTGGTTAAAAACACATAAAGAAGGAAACAATTTGCTGTTGTGGTGGTGGTTCAGTTGCTAAGTCCTATCCAACTCTGCAACCCCATGGACTGTAGTCCACCAGGCTGCGTTGTCCATGGGGATTTGCAGATAAGAATACTGGAGTGGGTTGCCACTTTCTTCTCCAGGGGATCTTCCAGGACCAGGGATCAAATGCACATATCCTGCATTGGTAAGCAGATTCTTCACCACTTAGCCACCAAGGAAGCCCAATACTTTGTATTGAATTTCTACAACTATTATAGTATCTTAGTGATATAATGGAATATTGAGAAGAAGAAAAAGAAAGAAAAGGAGAGCATTCTTTGTGGCTTTCGACCAATGCCCAGGTGCCCATTAAAAAGGATTCAAGATAGCTTTGATGATGACAATTTGCTTTCTAACAAATATCCTCTGTACAAGTTAGACAGTTATTTAAATAAACACAAAATGTAAGCTTGTTTTTACCCAGTATTTTATACAGCGTTTTTTTTGGCCATTTATAAATTCAAAGTAAATCGTGTTTGCCTTCTCTTTCTACAAGTTTAAATCTAATGTGAGTAAAACAGTTATAATGACAGTTGGCATTTCCAAAATATCTCTCCAAAATTTCTCCATAAACAGTTACCATTTATGTTTCTATGAATAACTGTATATTAAAAAGAAGAAAACATAATTGCACTGAAATAGCAATGTTTCATACAACACCAGTCTGTCTTATAAAACTTTTTTTTAATAAATGCTTTTTCAAGGAAACTTTGTTATTGCATGACCCATGTAGTTCATCCAATATAATTATATTGACTATACAATAAAACTAAGCATTCTAGACAGAATAGAAAAGACTTATTGTTAAATTTATTATATTACCATTCATCATTCTTATATCTTGGAATGTACTTGGTTACCTGCAGCCAAATAATAAGATAGTTAAGAGAAAGGATTTTGAAATTAGCCTGCCTGCATAGCAATCCAATTTCTAAACATTTTTAGCTCTATGACACTGGTTGATCTGTTTAAACTCCTTAATTCTCAGATATTTAAATTGGAAAGAACAGCATTACTTATGGAGTTATTGTTTAAAAAAAAAAAAGGGAAGATGGCGGAGGAGTAGGAAGGGGAGACCACTTTCTGTCCTACAAATTCATCAAAAGAATAACTGAATGCAGAGCAAACTTCGCAAAACAACTTCTGATCGCTAGCTGTGGTCATCAGGCGCCCAGAAAAGCAGCCCATTGTCTTCGAAAGGAGGTAGGACAAAATATAAAAGATAAAAAGTGAAACAAAAGAGCTAAGGACGGAGATCCGTCCCGGGAACTCTTAGGCGGCATTGCTTGGGGTAGGGTCCGGGCCTGAGTGCCCTGAGGACAATCGGAGGGAGCTTCTGTGAGTTGCCAACTTGAACTGTGGGAGACCAAAGGAGAGAGAGTAAATTAACCGGCCCGAACACACTGCCGGCCGTTTGCAGAACAAAGAGACGGAGAAAGTCCAGAGAAGAGCTCGCAGGCTGCGGACCGGCCCAGCCTCGCCGGAGGCAGGAGGCGGGGGGAGGGGAAGGTCGCAGCGAGACACAGGGCGCAGGCACCCGACCGGCACGGGCGGGGACTGGGGCTGGGGACGCGGAGGGCGGAAGGCGCGCGCACCCGACTGGCACCGGCAGAAACTGAGACTGGGTCCGCGGAAGGGAGTGGGCGCGCCACACCTGGGGAGAGTGCGCCCACCAAGCCCCTGGCTGCCTGGACCGCTCTGACGGGGAAGGCACACAGAGCGGGCGCAGCTTTTCGTTCCCCGCTTTTGTAGAACACCCAAGGGCTGGAACCTCGCGCAGGGCGGGGTGCGCTCCATATAGAACAGCCGGGAGCCTGAGCAGCGCAGACGGAGAAAGCAGCGTCAGCCCCTCCCGGCAGCCCCAGCCCATCCCCGGGGCGCAAACCTGCCCTCACAGCGCCAGCCCCTCCCTGCAGCGCCAGCCCCTCCCCTCAGCGCCAGCCCCTCCCCGCAGAGCGACGGAACTAGCTACCTGAATAAGAGTCCACCTCCGCCCGCCTGTGTCAGGGAGGAAATGAGGCTCGAAGAGACCGGCAAACAGAAGCCAAATAAACAAAGGGAACCGCTTCAGAAGGGACTGGTGCAACAGATTAAAATCCCTCTAGGAAACATTGACTACACCGGAAGGGGCCTGTAGATATCGAGAAGCGTAAGCTGGAACGAGGAGCTATCTGAAACTGAGCCGAACCCACACTGACTGCAACAGCTCCAGAGAAACTCCTAGATATAATTTTACTTTTTTCTCTTTTTTTTTTCTTTTTTTTCTTTTTTCTTTTTTATTTTTTCTCTTTTATTTTCCTTTAAAATCCCCTATTACTCCCCCATTACTCCTTAACTTTCATTTCCATAGACTTTTACGATTTTTTAATTAGGGGAAAAAAAAAATTTTTTTTCTTTCTTTCTTTTTTTTTTTCTTTTTCCTTCTTTTTTTTTTCTTTTTTTTCTTTTTTCTTCTTTTTTTTCTTTCCTTTTTCTCTTCTATTTTCTATTTTTCTTTTTCTCTTATTTCTTTTAAAGTCCTCTAGTACTCCTCTACTACTCCTTAATTTTCATTTTCAATACACTATAACCTTACAAAAAAAAAAAGAAGAAGAGAAGCCCTATTTTTAAACCGAAGACTATTCTCTCCCAATCTTGACTCTCTGTTTTCTACCTCAGAACACCTCTATTTCCTCCTTTCCCCTTCTCTTCCCAATCCAATTCTGTGAATCTTTGTAGGTGACTGGGCTACGGAGAACACTCTGGGAACAGACAGCTGCGTAGATCTGTCTCTCTCCTCTTGAGTCCCCCTTTTTCTCCTCCTGCTCATCTCTATCTCCCTCCTCCCTCTCCCTTCTTCATGTAACTCTGTGAACCTCTCTGGGTGTCCCTAACGGGGGAGAATCTTTTAGCCATTAACCTAGAAGTTTTCTTATCAGGGCTGTATAGTTGGAGAAGTCCTGAGGCTACAGGAAGAATAAAACTGAAATCCAGAGGCAGGAGACTTAAGCCCAAAACCTGAGAACACCAGAAAACTCCTGACTACATGGAACTTTAAGTAATAAGTGACTGTCCAAAAGCCTTCATACCTACGCTGAAACCAACCACCACCCAAGAGCCAATAAGTTTTAGAGCAAAACATACAACGCAAATTCTCCAGCAACGCAGGAACATAGCCCTGAACATCAACATACAGGCTGCCCAAGGTCACACCTAACACATAGACCCATCTCAAAACTCATTACTGGGCACTCCATTGCTCTCCAAAGAGAAGAAATCAAGTTCCACGCACCAGAACACTGACACAAGCTCCCCTAACCAGGAAATCTTGACAAGCCAATCGTCTAACCCCACCCCGAGCAATAAAAAGGAACCACAGACCTCCAGAATACAAGAAAAGCCCACTCACAAACAGCAAATCAACAAGATGAAAAGGCAAAGAAATACCCAACAGGTAAAGGAACATGAAAAATGCCCACCAAGTCAAACAAAAGAGGAGGAGATAGGGAATCTACCTGAAAAAGAATTTAGAATAATGATAATAAAAATGATCCAAAATCTTGAAAACAAAATGGAGTTACAGATAAATAGCCTGGAAACAAAGATTGAAAAGATACAAGAACTGTTTAATAAAGACCTAGAAGAAATAAAAAAGAGTCAATTAAAAATGAATAATGCAATGAATGAGATCAAAAACACTTTGGAGGGAACCAAGAGTAGAATAACGGAGGCAGAAGATAGGATAAGTGAGGTAGAAGATAAAATGGTGGAAATAAATGAAGCAGAGAGAAAAAAAGAAAAAAGGATCAAAAGAAATGAGGACAACCTCAGGGACCTCTGGGACACTGTGAAACGCCCCAACATTCGAATCATAGGAGTCCCAGAAGAAGAAGACAAAAAGAAAGGCCATGAGAAAATACTCGAGGAGATAATAGCTGAAAACTTCCCTAAAATGGGGAAAGAAATAGCCACCAAGTCCAAGAAACCCAGAGAGACCCAAACAGGATTAAACCCAAGGCGAAACACCCCAAGACACATATTAATCAAACTAACAAAGATCAAACACAAAGAACAAATATTAAAAGCAGCAAGGGAAAAACAACAAATAACACACAAAGGGATTCCCATAAGGATAACAGCTGATCTATCAATAGAAACCCTCCAGGCCAGAAGGGAATGGCAGGACGTACTGAAAGTAATGAAAGAGAATAACCTACAACCTAGATTACTGTACCCAGCAAGGATCTCATTCAGATATGAAGGAGAATTCAAAAGCTTTACAGACAAGCAAAAGCTGAGAGAATTCAGCACCACCAAACCAGCTCTTCAACAAATGCTAAAGATCTTCTCTAGACAGGAAATGCAGAAAGGTTGTATAAACGTGAACCCAAAACAACAAAGTAAATGGCAACGGGACCACACCTATCAATAATTACCTTAAATGTAAATGGGTTGAATGCCCCAACCAAAAGACAAAGATTGGCTGAATGGATACAAAAACAAGACCCCTATATATGCTGTCTACAAGAGACCCACCTCAAAACAAGAGACACATACAGACTAAAAGTGAAGGGCTGGAAAAAAAATATTTCATGCAAACGGAGACCAAAAGAAAGCAGGAGTCGCAATACTCATATCAGATAAAATAGACTTTCAAATAAAGATGTGAAAAGAGACAAAGAAGGACACTACATAATGATCAAAGGATCAATCAAAGAAGAAGATATAACAATTATAAATATATATGCACCCAACATAGGAGCACCGCAATATGTGCGGCAAACACTAACGAGTATGAAATAGGAAATTAATAGTAACACAATAATAGTGGGAGACTTTAATACCCCACTCTATGGATAGATCAACTACACAGAAAATTAACAAGGAAACACAAACTTTAAATGACACAATGGACCAGCTAGACCTAATTGATATCTATAGGACATTTCACCCCAAAACAATCAACTTCACCTTTTTCTCAAGTGCACACGGAACCTTCTCCAGAATAGATCACATCCTGTGCCATAAAACTAGTCTTGGTAAATTCAAAAAAATTGAAATCACTCCAGTCATCTTTCTGACCACAATGCAGTAAGATTAGATCACAATTACAGGAAAAAAAAAATTTAAACTTTCAAACATATGGAGGCTAAATAACACGCTTCTGAATAACCAACAAAATAGAAGAAATACAAAAAAGAAATCAAAATATGTTATAGA